>NC_090802.1:42262499-42599374 GCF_036512215.1 Solanum lycopersicum
AAGGATAGGGTTCGGGAAGTTACGCAATTCGACCCATTCAGTCTTCACTACAGACTGTAGTTGGGGGTCCACCTCCGACCGATCAACACTTCTCTGAGAGACCTATGCATAAACCCAGAGAGTGCTATGGATGTGGGGAGATTGGACATATTAAGAGATATTGTCCAAAACAGAGTTACAGACCTCCAAATGTTAGAGGTAGAGGTGGTCATGGCAGAGGCCGTTATTCTGGAGGACGTGGTGGTCGAGGAAATGGTGGTCACCAAAACGGCCGAGATGATGGGCAAACTGGAGCCACTACATCACCACAAGGTAGGGGCAACGGACAGATGAACGATAGGGCCAATTTTTACGCTTTCCTTGGGCCGTCTGAAGCGGAGGCATCTGATGCTGTCATCAGAGGTAATCTTTTGGTTTGTGATTGCATGGCTTCTTTATTGTTTGATCCTGGATCCAGATTTTCTTATGTATCTTCCTCATTTGCTAATGGTCTAAATTTACATTGTGAATTACTTAATATGCCTATTCTTCTCTCTACTTCGGTGGGTGAGTCTGTGGTAGTTGAAAAGGTATATAGGTCTTGTTTGTTAAACTTTGTGGGGAGCAACACTTATGTAGATTTGGTTATCTTAGAAATGGATGATTTTGATGTGATTCTGGGTATGACTTGGCTTTCTCTGCAGTTTGCAATCTTGGATTGTAATGCTAAAACGGTGACGTTAGCCAAGCCTGGGACAGACCTGTTAGTGTGGGAGGGTGACTACACTTCCAATCCGGTACGTATCATCTCCTTTCCTCGTGCTAAGAAAATGATTAGTAAAGGGTGTTTAGCTTTCTTGGCACATCTCAAGGATGACACTACCCAAGTACTTTCGATTGAGTCGGTTTCAGTAGTTCGTGAGTTTCTGGATGTGTTCCCTGCAAATCTTCCTGGTATGCCACCGGATAGGGATATTTACTTCTGTATTGATCTTGACCCCGGTACTCGCCCCATTTCTATACCCCCTTATAGAATGGCTCCCGCGGAGTTAAGAGAGTTAAAGGCACAATATCAAGAGGTATTGAACAAAGGCTTCATTAGACCAAGTGCATCCCCTTGGGGTGCTCCGGTTTTGTTTGTAAAGAAGAAGGATGGGAGTTTTCGAATGTGTATAGACTACAAACATCTAAACAAGGTAACCATAAAGAACAAGTATCCTCTTCCCTGCATTGATGACTTGTTCGATCAGTTACAAGGTGCTTGTGTCTTCTCTACGATTGACTTGAGATCCGGTTATCATCAATTGAAAATACGGGCAACGTATGTGCCAAAGACTGCTATTCAAATGAGGTATGGGCATTACGAATTTGTAGTGATGTCCTTTGGTCTTACGAATGCCCCTACTGCGTTCATGAGCTTGATGAACGGGATTTTTAAGCCATATTTGGACCTCTTCGTGATCGTATTTATTGATGATATATTGGTATACTCAAAGAGCAAGAAGGAACATGAAGAGCATTTGAGAATGGTATTGGAAATGTTGAGGGAGAAAAAGCTTTATGCCAAGTTCTCTAAGTGTGAGTTTTGGCTAGATGCAGTGTCCTTCTTGGGGCACGTGGTTTCTAAGGATGGACTGATGGTGGATCCTTCTAAGATTGAGACAGTGAAGAATTGGGTAAGACCTACTAATGTGTAAGAAATAAGGAGCTTTGTTGGGTTAGCTAGCTTCTACCGCCGATTTGTCAAGGGATTCTCTTCTATTGCTTCCCAATTGACGAACTTGACTAAGCAGAATGTTCCATTTGTATGGTCGGACGAATGTGAGAAAAGCTTTTAGAAGCTCATGACCCTGTTGACTACCGCACCTATCCTTACCTTGCCAGTAGAGGGTAAGAACTTCATTGTTTATTGTGATGCATCCTATTCTTGTTTGGGTGCAGTACTAATGCAAGAGAAGAGTGTGATTTCTTATGCTTCAAGGCAATTAAAGGTGCATCAACGTAACTATCCGACCCACGATCTGGAATTTGCTGCGGTAGTGTTTGCATTAAAGCAATGGAGACATTATTTATATGGGGTTAACTGTGAGGTCTACACGGATCATCGTAGCCTTCAGTATGTCTTTACTCAGAAAGATTTGAACTTAAGACTGAGGAGATGGATGGAGTTACTAAAGGACTACGATATCACTATCTTGTATCATCGGGGAAAAGCGAATGTTGTGGCAGATGCTTTAAGTAGAAAAGCGGGAAGCATGGGAAGTCTAGCTCACTTGGAAGTTTTTAGACGACCATTGGCTAGAGATGTTCAGACTCTGGCTAACGACTTGATGAGGTTAGAGGTAAATGAGAAGGGAGGATTGTTGGCTAGTGTGGAGTCAAGATCTTCTTTTCTTGACAAAATTAAGGGAAAACAGTTTTATGATGAGAAACTAAGGCGAATCAAAGATAAAGTATTGCGAGGGGAGGCTAAGGAAGCACAAATCGATGAGGAAGGTGTTTTGAGAATCAAGGGAAGGGTATGTGTACCCCGCGTCGATGATTTGATTAGCACTATTCTGACAGAGGCTCATGGTTCAAGGTATTCTATAGAACCGGGTGCAACCAAGATGTATCGTGACCTAAAGCAACACTTTTGGTGGAGTAGAATGAAGCGTGATATTGTTTACTTTATTGCCAAGTGCCCAAACTGTCAACAAGTAAAGTATGAACACCAAAGGCCCGGAGGAACACTTCAGAGAATGCCCATTCCGGAATGGAAGTGGGAAAGAATTGCAATGGATTTTGTGGTTGGTCTTCCGAAGACAATGGGTAAGTATGACTCCATTTGGGTGATTGTTGATAGGTTAACTAAATCAGCTCATTTTATTCCGGTTAAGGTGACTTACAATGCCGAGAAGATAGCCAAGATCTATATCTCAGAAATCGTTCGATTGCATGGGGTTCCACTATCCATCATATCCGATAGAGGTACGCAGTTTACTTCTATGTTTTGGAAAATGTTGCATACGGAATTGGGTACTAGGTTGGACCTTACTACTGCGTTCCATCCTCAGACCGATGGTCAGTCTGAGCGAACGATTCAAGTGTTGGAGGATATGCTTCGTGCATGTGTAATAGAGTTTGGTGGTCATTGGTATAGGTTCTTACCCTTAGCGGAGTTTTCATACAATAATAGCTATCACTCAAGCATTGATATGGCCCCATTTGAAGCTTGTATGGTAGGAGATGTTGGTCTCCCATTGGTTGGTTTGATGCGTTCGAGGTCAGACCTTGGGGTACTGATCTCTTGAGGGATTCGATGGAAAAAGTGAGGTCTATTCAAGAAAAGCATCTAGCGGCGCAAAGTAGACAAAAAGAATATGCAGATCGAAAGGTTAGAGACTTAGAGTTCATGGAAGGTGAACAAGTCTTGTCGAAAGTTTCACCAATGAAAGGGGTGATGCGGTTTGGAAAAAGGGGTAAACTAAGTCCAAGGTACATTGGACCATTTGAAGTATTTAAGCGAGTAGGAGAGGTGGCTTATGAGTTAGCCTTGCCTCCAGGGCTGTCCGGAGTGCATCCGGTATTCCATGTGTCGATGTTGAAAAGATACCATGGGGATGGAAATTACATTATCCGTTGGGATTCAGTTTTGGTTGATGAGAACTTGTCTTATGAGGAGGAGCCTGTTGCTATTTTAGATAGAGAAGTTTGCAAGTTGAGGTCAAGAGAGATTGCATCCATCAAGGTGACATGGAAGAATCGACCCGTTGAAGAAGCCACTTGGGAGAAGGAGGTGGATATGCGAGAAAAATACCCACATCTGTTTACAGATTCAGGTACTCCTTTTCGCCCTTGTTTTCCTTCTTTTTATCGTTCGGGGACGAACGATGGGTAAATTGGTATCTATTGTAATGACCTGTTTAGTCGTTTGAGCAACAGACTTCAATTCTGGAAAAACTGGCAGAAGCGACGGTCCCCACGACGGACCGTCAAGGGCATGACGGACCGTCGCATGGTCTCGTTTCAAAACACTTAGAAAATCTGAAATTGGGTACTGAAAATCGACTCTCTGAACTTCGTGACGGAATGGCAGAATGGACCGTCACAGGCGTGACAGACCGTCATGGAGACTTCAGTGAAAATCCATTCTCTGAACTTTGCGACGACCTGCAGGACGGACCGTCGCAGGCACGACCGCCCGTCACAGGTTGCGCAAATCCCAGGCAGAGTCGGATTTCTTGTGAAGTTTTAAGGGGCGTTTTTGGACTATTCTTTCCTTAATTATAGATTTCGTGGGGTTATATTTATAACTAAATTCTTGAGGGGTTAAAAGAGGTAACCCTAAGTTAATTAGTGGGGTATTATTGCCATCTTTTATTCTTAATTATATACTAATTAGGGTAAAAGAAAGGGGGTTTGAATAAAGAAAATAGAAAGAACAAAAGAGACAGAGAATCGAACGAGAAGGGAGAAACAAAGCTTTGGGAAAATTCTTGCTTGATTCAACTCTTCGGTGGAGGTAGGTTATGGTTTTCACGCTATTCGTAGTAAACTCTTAATAGTGAATGATATGTGTTAGTAGTATTGTAAACCCTTCTATATTCTTAATTGTATGCTTGCATGAATGATGTGATTATGTAATTATGAATAAATGAGTATGATGAAGCTATTGAATCCCAAATCTTGAAAAGAAACCCTAATCTACTTTGTTAATGATCATGTCTTGGCATAAAAGAAGGCTTGATGAATGAAAGTAGTGAGATTAGGTGATCGGGTGCCACGTTCCAGTACCAGGATAGTATATGAGGTTCGGAGTGTCACATTCCGACACCAGGATAGAATATGGATCGGGTGCCACGTGCCGGTACCAGGATAGTATATGAGGATCGGAGTGTCACGTTCCGACACTAGGATAGAATATGGATCGGGTTCCACGTTCCGGTACCAGGATAGTATATGAGGATCGGAGTGTCACGTTCCGACACCAGGATTGAATATGGATCGGTGCCACGTTCCGGTACCAGGATAGAATATGAGGATCGGAGTGTCATGTTCCGACACCAGGATAGAATATGGATCGGGTGCCACGTTCCGGTACCATGATAGTATATGAGGATCGGAGTGTCACGTACCGACACGAGGGGAATAAAGATAAAGAATCTTGAAAGATATTAATATACTCAATCTAATAAACTTAATTCCCAAACAAGTATGGTATTGAGGCTTGAGCCCTCATGGATGAACTTGATGGTACTTATTGATGATTATAGTACTTGTTGTTTCTACATGTTGAGTTTTATAGTTGATTTATGATATTACTTGATATATACTGTTCTCTATTTTGAGTTGACCGATGATATCTACTTAGTACCCGTGTTTTGTACTGACCCCTACTTTTATTGTTTTCTTCTTATTTATTTGTGGAGTGTAGCAAACGTGCCGTCATCTTCGACTCAACAGTAATTCAAGCCAGTCTTACTACATCGGAAATTCAGTGTGAGCTAATGCTTCTAGCTTGGACTGGATCTTCTTCTTCAAGTCATGAGGCCTTGAACTTCCGGCATAGACTAGCTTCTTATGTATTTTTAGCTTCTTAGAATACTCTTAGTTTAGTAATTTGATTATAGATGTTCTTGTGATGATGACTTCCAGATTCTGGGGATAATGATAAGTTTTTGAGATATAGAAGTTGATTATTGATTTTACTTATGAGTTTAAGTCTTCCGCATTACTTTCTGTTTATATTATATTGAAATGTTAAGGTTTAGATTGGTTGGTTCGCACACATAGGAGGGTAAGTGTGGGTGCCAGTCGCAACCCGGTTTGGGTCGTGACATATGCATCTTTTCATTTAAAACATCATATTATAATCGTTTAACACCTTAGAATCACATAATATAATATTTAAGAAATTTATGACATTTTTCGACCAACTTTACTGTAACCTATATTTACTATACAATGAATTTCTATACCGTAATAGTGAGGTGCCTTCTCTTCCCTTTTTACATTTTCTAGAATGTCATTATAAAACTAAAATATATCCTAAGGATGACTTAAGCAACACAAAGAGAGACCTCCCATCCACCCTCTCTAAGAGTGCAAAAATGATCCTGAAGACTACTTATAATGAGATACAGAAACACTTATAAGACACCATACACATGAACATGAGATTCTCCTATCAAAGGTGATTCTAAATCTCACTTTAGTGAGATGTCAAGTGACCGCCCATACAATTCCTTATACACAAACTTAAGAGATCCTATAGACTATCTATGATAGAATAATTTTTGCTTCACACAAAATGATATATATAATATGACATTCTTTTTCCAAAGGCTATCAAAAGACTTATTTAAGTAAATCAAGAAAATAACGTCCATGATTGACCTCTTCAAGAATACCAAATAATCCATAAGACTACCTAAGTCCTAGATCAATATCCATATAATCAACATCTTCCCTAAATAGAGAGATTCTTTAGACTTATCAAGGTAAGGTACGAACTGACCATTCCCATGACCCCTTCACTCCATAAATATACAACCCTTAACTACTCAAAATAAGTACTTATTCATTTAACATACTTTCTCGACAAAAGTCATTACATTCATTAGTTTATTTAACACTCATTTATCTACTAAAGACATTCAAGTAATGGTTTTGAACTTGAACTATATACTCTAAATAATATCTTCAAAGCCTATTGTGCAATGTCCAAATAGCGTCCCATATCACCACCTAAACTTCATAGAACTTCTCTAATGCTAGTAGGTATCCCATATGTTTAGAATAGCCAATAACCTACATAGACCATGAAATCTAGACATAGAAACAAGAGTTCTAACCTACTACATGAGTGTGTTCTTCTTGACCATTTTTAACTTGGAAAGATACTATGTAGGAACATCGTTAAGGAATATGAAGGGCGTGCATTGTACTGTAGTCTTATTCTTTAAATAGAACTACTTCCCTTACCATACTCACTCAATGCTAGCTTTGTTCTCATATACTAATTTACAATAAAAGTTCATATAAAGGGGTTCCATATAAGGTTTATAACCTAATCACATTTACCCTACAAAAGAAGTCCACTAAGTTAACCTTAAAATGGTGACAAAAAGCACATAATGACTTCCCAAAGGAATGATATGATGGTGTTCCAGAAAAACAACTTTAAGTCTATCATTCCTCAACTAGATACCATTATATGACATTCGACTTCAATATTTATAAAGATACAACTTGGTTCAAGGTTTCACATAAAGGATCCTCTAAACAACAACTAATGTAACATATCATGAATGCATACAAGACTAAGAGTCTTTATCATCCTAAGTCATGACATGTCATATACACATTCATATATGCATCAAGTAAGGGACACAAGTCAACCAAGAAAAGACACAACATAGTTCACATAAATACATATTGCATGTCATTCTAGAATCACATAGGAATAACCATTATCATCATTAAATCATCCTATGCACTACCATATCATCAACAATAAGACTACCATAGAATAATATAGTAAAGTAGGAATGACCATACCTCTACCCTAAAACTATACACATAAATCTATATTCATAGTCTTACATGATAATTTAATTAGCATCAGTGGAAGAAACCCTATACTTTCACATTACTTATAATGTAGATCGACATTATCTAACTTCATACAATCAACTAAAGAAAAAATCATAAAACTTCAAGTAGTTGAACAAAAGGCCATGATCATAATAATCCATAAAGTAACGCCAACAAGGCCACATCATTTGCAAGTAAAGAACATAACACCGCCACCATAATTGAACCATACTAATCACAACATAATTGAAATATAATAAACATATAATAAAGGAAATTAGGGCATCGCACCAACACTACATCCTCAACACTTCAATCAAATGCTAAAGAATCCAATTCAATACCATAAGGACCTTACCCATGGCAATGCACATCAATTAAATATATGAACTTTCATACTCAATGAAATGAGGTCAATTACATATAGATTTATCAATCTCAGAAAACTTACATATCAATTCAAATTATTACATCATTCAATAGCCCATAGAAAACTAGGCTAGAATTCATAAATATTAGATTAATATTACTTAAATCATAAAGTAGTCAAAAACTAGGATTGAAAAATTAAATGGGTTCATAGGTTAATTGAGTTAAAATAATGTAATTAATATCAATTCAATAAATATTCAATGTTTAAAAAACTTTAATGTGAGAACCCATACATTGATCATGAAATTGGACGATTCATCTTTTAAAAGATTAGAAAACATCTTTGAAATATAGGCGCCTTGATGAATACCATTTCGAGGATCAAAAACCATACCTAAATGAAACTAATTACTCAATTTGATGACGGATCTCCACTAAAATCTTTGATCAAAGCAGTTTTTGAGTTATGTCTCAAATGAAGTTACAGAGAATTGCTAAAGGAATTTGAGTTTTTACTTTGAAGAATGAAATCTTCTAAGTGTTTTACGATTACAAACATATTGAAAACTCCAAAAAGACCTTTTAGGAACCGCACTTTATCTTATTTGTACATGGGGTGAATTCACCAATTCACCCCTAACTTAACTTTAACTACACGCGGGACACTGACACAATTGACGGTGCCCTGACGACGGGGAATTTGTCCACAAACGGACCATCCTGTCCTTCTCCGATGGGTTCATAGGCTCTGAATGGGACATTAGTTTTATAGGCTAAGTATCAAACGACTCCGTCCACCTACGGGGCGTTAACCAGGACACTGGCCATCAATTGTCATCCGTGGGTGGGACTTCCTTTGGCAGTTTTTGCCACCAACATGTGTTCTTCCTCAAGGACCCTTGGTTGGTCCTTGTGCATGTTTTCCCGGACGTTTACAACCTAAAAATTCTAATATAAGAGTTTAGGACCTCTCACATGAATTTCATCCAAAACGAACACTTAAAACTCAAAGATACATGCCTTGACACACAAGGTTGTTTCAACGCAAACGTTTCAAACGTCATGGACGTTTGACCTCTAAACTTCATAAAACATGATACAATGCATATATACCCCATAATAAATCATATAATATAACCTTATAACTTTATTAATCATACATTAACACATCAAACCGCATATGAGGCAATAGGTGACTTAGTCGTCAAACGTCTTAGTTGACCCTTGACGTTTTACTTACAATGCACCTAAACTCTTAGTCACTTCCTCAATTCCACATTATCGATAATTTTTGGACCTTAGACCATCATTATAATCATTTTTTTCTCTATCTAAACCTATGTCATTCATGGATCTTACATTCCCAATCCATTCTAAACAAAATTAACTATCCCTCCAAAACCAGTTCTCTCTAAAAACCTCATATAAAGGTGAATCTAAAGAACAACTTGGAGAATTGATTCCCATATATTCTTAATCAATTATAATATGTTCTATTCTAATTAAAGGTATGTCTATCCTTCATCTCTCGTTAACCTTCCATCTCGAGACTTAATCTCTAGTTTTTAAAAGAAATTTCATGATGAAACTTCTTCTTCTTCAATCTAGCGTTTGGTTCTTTATCAATAAATTTTCAAACACTTTATCATGATGTATTGATGATAATGTATTGTTTTTAACGTGAATTTTAATTCAATTGCAGTGTTAACCCATGTCCCTTCCCCAACTCCATTTAGTTGATGTATGTGCATTGTGATCGTGGCTTTTTATTGGTGGATTTCTGATTGTATTACGTAGAATTTTTTATGTATACTGTTTATTCTGTATATTTATTGTAAATTGTATATCAATTTTCCATTTTGATCAATATATGAAGATTTGAATAACTCTAGCATGTGTGTATGTATTCACTATTACCGTGCCTCTATTATGCATGAATGTGGTATTCAATTGGTGTAGGGATAATTGTATTTACTTCCTTAATTGGATGTTATTTACCAATTGTATATAATTAATCCATGTTTATCAAGGTTTGATTAGCCTAGGTTCTTCTATCTTCGTTGGATTTGCCATATAGCATGCTCACTGTAATCTCAACTTTATGACAATTGTGGTAGGATTTCGATTCTGCAAAGATCATTTTAGCTACTGTATTAGTTTGATATTATTGACTAATTGTAGTCATGAATCTTATACAATAAAAGTAAAGAAGTCTTTGTATGAATTTATCTAGGTTCTTCTAGCCTATAGATTGTTAATGGCATGTATATGATGTGATCTCGGTTCTAAGGTAGATGAAGCATGATTTTTTTGATTAATGATCTCTTTATATACTTCCCTACATGAATATTGGTGATAAATTTTTAGTTATGATCAATACAAGTGAATTTGGTTAAAGATCTATGTCCTTCTACTTTCTAGTATGTTGGTGATGTGTTGTACTGGTTTGTAGCTTGGTCTTGTAGTAGCTTATGCATGAATTCGCATATGATTATTCTACTTTTGATACTGCACTAAACTTGAAATGTTGTTGAATGAGTAGTAATGGTCAATGATAACCAAAGGCTAATGTATTTGTAAGAATTATTCTGCTCTTCTACTTCACTACTTCTCTATAGCATTGTTGATGAAGCCTTGTATAAAATTTTGTGGCATGGAGCACTTATGGTTGTGATGTTTACTTTATTTGCAATATATATATGATTGTGATCATGTCCTTGACGGTAATTATACTATGAATTTGTGTTGGTGAGGAATCACCCTATGTGAAGCCAATGCCTAGTTTCCTATTCTAACTATGATCTTGGTTGTGTTGCTATGTCGTGATCATAATAATTGTTATGTTAAGTTTATGTGTAATTGCTGCTCATGATGAGGTCCTATAATACTATATGTGAAGTAAAGCTAAAATAGGTGCATGAAGACTATAGTTTACTATAAGAATGATGTAAGTCGTAAAGAAATGAGTCAAGAAATGAGTCTCATTCTATGCTAACCATGCTATGATGTTTTGTGATGTATCATTAAGTAGAATGACTTCATAGGTGTACTAGTATGGGCAAGGAATTGGCACCTAGTCTATGCATCACACATGTGTGCCTTGATAGGATAGTCGATAGGTTTGTCTTCCAAGTACATGGATAGAATTGCATGAACATGTTATGTATATAACATTCATGCTATAATTTTATGTAAAGGATATGAACAAATATGAAGTGCATATTGTCTTTGTCTGTTTAGATGAAAGGATTTCTCATATAGTTATATGTGTGGATTTGTGCATTGATATTTGAACACGTGTGACATTTATGTGTTATGTGGAAGGTTTTCTCATATGCAAGTACACACACACACAAGTATGAAAACTTAGTCAATATAGGGGCCTTGAAAGATGTACTCATGTGTACCCTAAAACTAGATAGGTGCTTTAATATTTAATAATCATATTAGGAAAAAATATTATTAGCCTATTATTTATGATGTAATGTAACAAAGGCTTTTCAATATAGCAACTTATATTTCCACCAAGTAAACTTGAGTGTGAGAGGTGTTGACGTCCCTTGGAGGAAGATTCACCTTTTGGGTCCTAATAAGGTGTTGAATTCCCTTGGAGGACGATTCACCATTTGGTTCCTCGTATGGTGTTGAATTCCCATGGAGGAAAATTCACCTATGGTTCCACATGAGGGGTTGACTTTCCTTGAGGAAGATTAACCCATGTTTTCTCATGAGATGAGTCTCCAATGCAAATAAGAATGTAAAGGGTAATGCATGTATCTTAGTTCTATAAAATATGCTTGCCATGTAGAATATATAAACTTAAATCGCTAGTATGCTAGTACGTGTTAAGGTTCTACCAAATTCCATGTAGAACCGATGGTCTTAGTGTCGGTTAAGGCTATAGTTTCCCTAAAGTAAAATTGACAATGGAAGTAAAGTAAGGACTCTAACTAGGATTACTTAAGGGTAGTTTCTTAGTGTAAGTGGGGGTATGGGACATCACCTAAGCATTGCAAAAGTGGATCTTGGGGGAATTCCTACTTGTTGTGATGATGTGCAAGGTATGAGACCTAACGGATCTATGTGATGTGGTCGTGTCCTTATATGCACTATGTTTGTCTTAATGAGTATATGATGAAGCTTTTATTTTCATGAATTAAGTTATCTTCACCTACCTGTTGATGCATGAAAAAGAGTGATAAATCTTGTGTCTTATGATAGGTTAACTAAGTATGAGTGAGGTTATGGGGATTCACATATACATTGCACTAGTGGACTTAGAGTAGGATTGTTAGTAAGGTCTTATGATGCATTTATGTGAAGTGAAGTGAATATGTGTGCAAAATTGATGTTGCTTACTGTAATATTCTTATGGTATTGGCTTAAGTGTGTCTTTGATGTATTATACTTCTATGATGGTATGTGTTGGCTTATGTAATTTAAACGCATTTTTTCCTTGTCACCTTAAGGTGATGCATTCCACAAAGTATCAATAGAGGGTTACTTGGGAGACTAATGAGTTAAAAGCAGAGGTTCACTGTAAGGATGAAAAGCATATTGTAAAGTATGAGAAGCTTAGTGTAAAATGTTCCCAAATATGGCTTAAATTCTATATGTGATAATTATGATGTTTGACCTTTTAATATGTCTATATGAATTATTGAATGATATAAATGCAATTGTATCAAGTTTTTATGAAGTTTTCACAAAAACATATGAAATATGATTTCAAGAAATTGTCCCTTTTGAATGAATGTTTTTACATTGTTGCCATACTTAGTGCATTCTTGTGCTAACTATATTCTTCTATACTATTTACACAATATGTAGGTTATGGATTCTTAACTATGTCTTTACTGGTTTAGAGAATTCCTATGGCATGTCTTCATAAAGTGTAAAATATATTAGTTATGTTTTATGTTATAAGGGCTGTGTCTCTAGAGAATCCTTATGATGTTGAGTCTAGAATGGTGAAAAGAGACTAGAGACATTAACCATGTATTATGATATTTTTTTATATAATGAAGTAATGTTCTAGCATATGATGTGCTAAGAAAGTTTTAAATTTTACCTTTAAATATACCTAAGAAAATACGATGAATGATAACTATGGGCTTGTATAAGACCTTCGAGTGGTCAAGTACACCACGTTACTTCTAGATTTTTCATCCCGGATGTGACAAAGGTGGTATAAAAGTATGAGGTTTATGAAAGTGGTTTTAGTTTGCAAAAAAGTCTTGTTCTTTCACGTCTTGTATAGTCTTGATCATTGGTTTGAATCGCAAAACATGTATGAGTAATTGTCTATAGGACGATAGAGATTCCCTTCTTCACTATTCTCATGTCGTGCCATAAAACTTAACTCTATAAGATCTCTCTCTTTTGTTTTATTGTCTAGTGGTATATTAGATGTTATTGCGTGGATCAATTATATCTCTATGCTTAAGGGAGAAATGGTGAGTTTTAATGCTTATCTTGGTTTTATGGTTTCACGAGTATGTGTGAAGGTAAATTTTGGAATGATATGTTGATATGATGACCTTCTAGCTATATATAACACCTATGTGAAATGACTTGTTATGTTGAGAATTATGTGTCATGATATAATTAAGCATGTTAAAAGTTAATATGGTAAAAATTAGTTTGTTTTTAGAATGGTATACTACTATATGGATTTGCATGATGGTAGCCTAATTTTATGATATGAGTTTGAAATACTTAGTGACTACCTATGGAAAAATGTTCCTTAAGTATATGTAAAATGGTTCAAATGTTTCCTTTGTTTATATGTGTGAACCTTCATGATTTCTTTATATACATTGGATTTCTTTGTATAGACTTGATTCTAGGGGTGAAGGTAGTATGCATGTTTTTGTAGAGTGATGATATCGGTTGATTGAGCTAGAAGTTGCCTTACTCTAAAGAAAGAAAAGAAAGAGTCCTTATGGCTAAGTCCCCTTGTTGTTTTCCTCAATGTTGTACGAACATGGTTTCATGTCATTATTTAAAAACCTTACGTGGTAGAATATTATTACCTAACATGGAAATTTGGTGAAAATTTCCATAGATGATAAGGTTTAAAATGCTTTGGTTGACTTACTGTAATTCCTTCTGAAGTGCTAATAACTTTTAAGTGATGAAAATGAAAGTTGCTAAGTTAAGATCATCTGGAGGTTGGGTTATGTTGCTCTTAGTTGGGTTTACCCTAACTGGGGGATGGTGGTGTTAGTACTATGTTTTTAGATATTTCTACGTTGTCCTTCTATTCTTACTTTGTCTTGAGACTAATGAGTTTCGAATAGTTTGTTCATGATAAGAGATTTGGATTAAAGTATGAATTGCATGACCTCTATATGTTTGTATGTCTTGATTCAAACTATGTTAAGAATATTTTGAGGATTTTAAAATTGCATGTAAAAGAATTTATGATTCACTTCATGTTTTCTCATGTTGATTGTGCATTTGACTTTACGAGATAAGGTAAGAACCTTGTATGAAGTTAATTAAAATGTGTGGTGTTTAAGACCATAATTATGAAATTGAGCTTCTTGAAAATAAAATATGTTGAGTCTCTTGAAAAAATATGTGACTTGTATGGTTTGGAAAACATGATTGTAGGTTTACTTTATAAAAGTGAAGACATGTCAAGCTATTTTTCTTGTGTGCGCCTATAAATTGTAAGACTTTCTCTAATGATGCATGTTTATGAAAGCTATCGTTTAGATAGAAATTAAAATTTCGTGAAATGACTTCCTATTGTGGTTATACATGTGGTGTAATTTACAATTTTTGTTTAACTAGGTAGTATGTCTTAACATGCATTGATTAAAATTTAAGAAATTCTCATATTACAGGAAAGTTAACCTTTGTGAAATTGCTTAGGTATGAATTCATGAGACATGTAAGTGTCTTTAGGAGAAGGACATTCCTCCATAGACACAACTAAACATTGTATAGTTGAGTATGAGATTCATAGGACTAGGTCTAACTAATAAAGATCCTTGTTGATTCAATTGACTCAAGTCTACGTGCATTAAATTATGAGTTCCTAACAAGTCGCTTCAGTGTTGTTGGAATCTGCCTATGTGTGATCATAAATGATGAACTCTTAATAAAATTAATGTAATGACCATGTTATAATTAGGATAATGATGTTCCTCCTATGAACATGACAGGATCATGTGTGGTTAATGCATTAAAGAGTGAGTGAAGAAAAGTTTTGCTTGCATGTGTTGCATTGAGTGCTAAATTCTGAAGTTGTGCTCCTTGTAAGTTTGGTGCATTGACTTATATGTGGTGATTTTGTGAATACTGTGATCTAATATATGATTTATTGAAGTTGTTGTTGTGATTAAAGTGTTCTTTGTGTCATTCGAGGACAATTGTTCCCAAGTGGGGGATATTATAAGACCCTCAAAATATGTTAGGCTGTCTAGAGCCTCACTTGTGCCTATAATATTTTTAACATATTAGATAAACTGTTTTGATGTATTCTTGGGTGATTGAAAGTCATTAGGAAATCAAACATCAAAACACGCCCATTGTCTTAGTGTCGGTTAAGGCTACAGTCTCTATAAACTAAAATAGACAATGGAAGTAAAGTGAGGACTCTAACTAGGATGATCTAAGGGTAGTTACCTATTGTAGGTGGGGGTATGAGACTTCACATATGCATTGCACAAGTGTCTAATTAGGGAAGTCCTAGGAAGGTGTTCTAATGCATTTGTCGATGTATGCGTTCCTTATGCATGACTTTTTTTTAGTTGTCTACTTTTTGTAATGAAGTGCATGGTATGAGTCCTAATGAATATATGTGATGGGGACTTGTCCTTATATGCACTATGTTGGTCTTAATGACTGTATGATTACAGTTTTGTTGACATGAATGAAGTTGTCTTCACCTACTTGTTGATGTATGAAAAAGAGTGTTAAGGCTTGTGGTGTTATGAGAGGATTACTCAATATATATGAAGTTGTGGGGATTCACATATATGTTCCACTAGTAGACTTAGAGTAGGAGTGTGAGTACGACCCTGTAACGCATTTATGTGAAGTGTAGTGAATAGGTGTGCAAAATTGATGTAGCTTATTCTAATATTCTTATGGTATTGGCTTAAGTGTGTCTTTGATGTTTTATACATCTATGATGGTATGTTTTGGCTTATTTAAGGTGAATGCATGGTTTTCCATGTGACCTTAAGGTGATGCATTGTAACAAGTATCACTAGAGGGTTACTTGGGAGGCTAATGAGTTAAAAGGAGAGGTTCCCTATACAAAAGAAAACCTTACAGTAAAGTATGAGAAGCTTACTGTAAGATGTTCCCAAATATGGCTTAAATTCAATGTGTGTGTTTATATAATGTATGGCCTTTGAATATGTCTATATGAAGTATGTGAATGTTACAAGTGCTATTATATCATGTTCTTATGGAGTTTTCACAAAAAGATGAAGTATGATTGCAAGAAAATGTCACTTTTAAATGCATATTTTTGCATGGTTTTCATATATAATGCATTCTTATACTAAATCCATTGTTCTCTAATTTTTAAACAAAGTGTAGGTTATTGATACTTAAAGGATGTCTTTAATGGTGAAGAGCTTAATAGATGACTTCCGTGATTGATATATGATTCCTAAGTCATATCTTTACTGTAAAGTGTAAAATATAGTACTTATGTTTTATGCTATAAAGGTAGCACCGTATCTTATGATGGTGAGTCTACACTAACAAAAAGAGACAAGAGTCATATATTATGTATCATGATATTTTTATATATGAATGAAGTAAAGTTCTGGCATATGATGTTCTAAGAAGATTTATATTTTCTGCAAAGTTTACCTATGACAATGCAATGAATGATAACTATGGTCTTGTATAAGACCTTCGAGAGGTCAAATACGCCATGTTACTTCTATGGGGTGCTCCCACGATGTGACAAAGAAGACCTCTAAACTATGGCTTTAAATTTCCCAATTTCTAGGTTCTTATTGAAAGCATGGGTCACCATCTAAAAACGTTTGAATTCATAAATTATTATCGTTTATGAATACATATGTCCAATTATTTTGGAATTCATGGTGTATTGATAGTTTTTGTAGGCAATCCCATAAGACTCATGTTGTTCCCCATTTTCTGAAGGTCCTTCATTAGATTGATTGATTGGTATGGATTTATAGTCTAGAGTCTCTACATTGATAAGGTTATTTTACTCTAAAGTTACTCTCTCTCATTCTCTATTCCTAAGGGTTAGGGTTAGGTATTAATCGATGACCTTAGAACTAGATCACGTAGACTTCTATTGATATTAAGTAAACTTTAATGGTATAAAACAATCTTTTTAATGGTTTTATCTAATGGGTTTTTAATGAATTTATGTAATGTCTATTATTATTGTACAATTTCCACAAGACTCTTGATTTCACCATCTTCCTCAAATATAAGGATGACAATCCAGTATATTTCTATGAGATTTATTATTGTATTATGTTGTTGGTTTATAATGTTATTCAATCTTAAGTGCCTAGTCTAAGACGATAATCTTTATCTTGACTCTTGGATTTGAAGGGAAATCTATGAAGGTATAATATGTTGAACTTTTTATAAATGAATGTTTTTATCCACTTATGGTTGAGGTGTTAATTTTGATGCATGTTGAATTGTAGGTTGTTTAAATGTGGAAGGAACCTACACACACAATCAGATATATAAGTATATGAGTCTATATATTCCATGAATGACATACTTGAATGATGATGTAATCATGTCTTTTGTAATTAATATTTCATATGTTTATTTTCATGGTCTAAGATCATTAAATGCAATCTATGTGAATTGTGCATGAGTTGGGATATGATTTACATGTCATTATCTTTTTCGAAGGAAATTTCCTATGATGAAAATGTTTTAGTTGTTGTGCCATTGTGAGGAAAATAATGTGCACACACACTTCATTAAAAAATATGATTATGATATGTGTAGGTGTCAGTTCAAAGGTTAATTCTGATATGCACCTTTACATACTATTATCCAAGAAATGTGCATGACCATTAACATATAACTATGATATGAACATGAATATTGTTAGATGATGAATATGTTGTTAGGTGTAGTTGAAGTTCATTCCAATGCACATTAAATTACTATATTATGAAAGAAGTATTGTAACATGATGTTTGTTCTATTATGAAATGATATTCTCAACGTAGAAACAATTGAGCTACATTATACATGAGGGTTAAGTCCCAATGATATTCATTATAAACAAATACTTATGTAATTACTAATTAATAATTAAAAAGATAATTTATTCTTATAATAGAGTAAATATGAAAATTAGATGGAGGATTTTACGTTAGGAAGTCCATCCAACCACATTGGGTAATTTACGTTAGAAAGTATGAGTTCCCAATATATGTGTTATCTCATGAGATGGAAACTTTTTATTTTACAAAATCCGAGTTTCTAGTAGCAATCTCTGTGTTCCATAACTACGTGCCCCAATAGGTCTTAGCTAGTGGATCCACAAAGAACTATTATGTATTAATGCTGCCCTACCTTGGCATGTAGTACACTACATTTGCGGTGTGCGAGGAAGACACTGATTCAATATAGGTCAAATTGCTTATGTCATTTAGGGAAAATTTTTCCTAATTCTTAAAATAGTAATGCTGATAATAATAATAATTCTAACTAGGGCTTCTTATGGGATACTACTTAACATATGTGATGGTATGTTCCATTACCTATGCATCACAGAAGTGGGTCTTCAAAAGGGTTCCTGTAAGGGTTCTTCAATCATGATTACTTAAAATTTATGTTAAGGTTAGTTTCACCTATTATTATATTGATTGTGCATGATACTACACGTATGTTGTCCTTATGGAATTATGTAGTATAGATGGGGGGTATAGGACTCAATATACATTACACAAGTTAACTTAAAAGAGGGTCATGGGTGGTATCTTTATAATATTATGTTAATTGAACTCTTAATTCCATTCCATTATGAACAATTATGATTTGCTTTATCCTTTCTTTGTGTTATTACTGTGATTGACTTTCCTTACAATTCGAGTAATATATGTATGATTATATTCTTATTGGTGAGTATTGATTATATTAATTTCATAATGTGAAAGGCATTACTAAGGTACTATCAAAAGAGTGCTTAGTAGGGTTGGTGTTATGGGATTTCAACCACACATTACAAAAACTTTCATTTGGTTTTACAAAGGTAGTTGTCTTACTATTAAATGTTTATGAATGTGATATTGGTTTATGTTGCACTTTATAAATGCAGTAGTTACCATATATTGATTGAGTGTGTCTTAAGGGTTGTTGATGAAATGTCTATTTAGTGATGAGATAATTATGGTATTTGTCTTCTATCACTTTATTATTGAAATCTATGCATTTTTTATACTGGGATCCGTTTTATTTTAATTTTTAAGACTATGCCTCTTATATTAATATTATATCTTATGTTATAGGAAAATGTATGTCACTTACCTTATTTTTTACGTTCTTAAAATTAATCCCAAGATGATGTTTGAAATAGCATAAAGCATGATTTCAAATGAAATATATCCATTAAAGCATGTTTTAAATGTTTTATGAATGGATCCATGCTTAGTGCATTTTTGTGCTAACTCCATCTTTCTACATTTTCTACAAATTGTATGGTGTGGAGAGCTGATTTTCTATACTTGGAAATAGCTTTCTATGTAGCATAGAGACGAATACTAGTGGACTCCTCATAGTTCAAGGTTAGACCCACCTTGTCTACTTGTGTCTATATTTTATTGTTTAGACTTTTGTAAGGTTTGTGCCCCTAAATTGTATTAAAGATATTTAAGTCTAATGAAATTCTATGTGATAGATTGTTTTAGACATAGTTCCATAGATACTCTTTCATTTATAAGATACTTCGATTGCTTAAGATAATTTTTTATTTTTTATGCTATTTTCATAAGCTTTAACCTTCATTAAGTTCTATGGGCTTGTATAAGACCTATTCAAGGTAGAATATGTTGTGTTATAACTATGGGGTGCTCTCGAGCCTTGATTGTGTTTCAAAGATCCAGGTCGTGAAAGAAAGACCACTAAAATAATTTCCTAAGAAGTGAGTTCATATAAGGTTCACTCTTAGAGAGTGAGGATTATTACCATAACCTAACATTCAACACGAGACACTGAATAGGGTAAGCCGTAGGCTGGCCTTCATGGGGAAAATTGTTGTTCAAGAAGATCTCATTTGAAACGTGGTAAGTTGCTCAAGATTGAACTTATTTCAATCTAATTCTTTGACTAGTCACTATTATCTTATAAATTTTCTATAGAAGGCTTGTACCTAATCATTATTCGTGACATGTATTGTAGTCACCCCTCAAGAACTTCTCCCCATACTTGATTTTCTTTACATTTTTGTGGTTTTAACAATACTTGTGACGAACCCCCCATCGATATTTGATAGTTTCGTGTAAACCCTTTAACTTCTAATGTTTCTACTCGTAAATCTCTTTAGATGCAACTTATTAGAATGAAATTCTAGTTGACTTAATATTCTCTAAACCGCTTCCTTGGGGCCCGATCCCAATCATTGGTTAGGTTACTTAACAATCGTCGATCATAGATTATAAACTGTAGCATAGTGTCGTTGGTCAGAATACGCATCAAAGTGCCTATGATTTTAAGGTGTCTCCTTTTCTATCTTACCTACCTTTGTGCATACCACAATTTACATTGAATACCCTACAAAATAGACATTCCTATGGCTACACTTTTAAGTGTGGTAATACTATTTTTTCTGTAAAATATTTATATGACACAATTCCTTATTAAAAAATAGTAATAATATTTTACAATATATATTCACAAGCATTAAATTAACTGAGATATAATTCAAAGTTTTACATTTGCAGTAAAGATCATAAGATAATATGTTTTGCACATTCACATACATATAAAAAAATATTTTAAATATTTGTACAATCTAACAATGGATATATTTAACCAAATCAAACATAATGTATTCAAAATTATAGAATAGTTTAAAAACACTTCATCATCCACTTCAATGAAAATCGAATTGACATGTCGCGAACCTTACCATTTAATTACCTTAATTCCCCTACATTATAAATGAATTTAAAAATTAAAATGATTATGTAAAATAAATAAAACATTAGTTAGAAACCATTTTAAATATATCTATAAGCTCCTACAAGTGAGTATTTATACATCATATGAAAAAGAATATACCACAAACAAGCACAAAAAAATAGACTCCACATATCTAAGACCATATGTAACTCTATCAAGAGCAAAAATTTTCTTTCAATAAACATCATTGATCGTCTCCCTATGTATATATTTAATCCAAATGAAGCAAAACAAAAAGAACAGACCCATAACACCATCTACTCATTTTACTAAGTAGGGATTCCGAAAGGAATGAATTTTGTTGTTTGTTGGCTATACTTTTAATGTCTTATCATTGAGTGAAGGGCTTGTTCTCCTATGTGAGTAGGCCGAAAGGGGTAGTCTTGAAGATTGCTTTGATGTTTATTGAAGGACGCATATGCATACTTTCTTTATGTATTATCTTAGTGAGTCGTAGGATAATCCGTGAGGTAGGGAAACTTTAACGAAAATGTGTTCACTTTCTCTTCATTTGACCTTTGTAGTTTGCTCATTTAGAATTTTATAACTCATTGTGAATTCTTAAATGATTCAATATTTATGTTCAAAATAGTTCATTGTAATGTCAATTTTGATGTCACTGTAAATTCTCCTCTTTGGTAAAAATTATGTCAGTCCTTCTTTCAGTATTGAATGATTGTTCTCATGTTGATTTTTTTCTAAATGCAAGAATGTTTTACTTAATTTTCATGGAATGTTATTTTACTAAAAAGTCCCTTTTCGCATGTTTTTGCGTATTCCATACTTATTACGTTATTTGTACTAACCCATACTTTTATTTACTTTATAAGTATAGGTTGGAGCCTTTTTGGAAGATAGGAAGTCTTGGAAAATCTATTCTCTCATGATTTGGTATGTCCTCATATTTTTGAGGACACAGTTTTGTGTTTCTTAGTTTTATTATTAAGACTTATTATGTATTAATCTTTTAATGTAAAGGGTCCTGTACCTAAGATTTTATGTTGTGTCATAAGTTTGGCTTGTGATAATGATATTTCTTATGTATTTATCAAATAATTCCTTTCTGTTAAATTATTTGGGAAAAGTACTAATTCTACACTATTTTTCATCTCTTATGTAATGAACAACAATTCAAGGGCTTGTACAAACACCGAAGGGTCAAGTACGCCCGACCACGAAACCAGGGTTCCTCCCAACTTCTAGGGGTACTTTCTAGTTGTGACACTTAGGCAAGTGGGGATCACTCATCCTGTAAGTGTTAATACTAGAATTCAATGTATATCTCTCATTGTCTATGTTTGTTAAAGCTAATCCCCAAAAAAATATTTAATGAACTATATATTCAATAGGGTGTACTACCTATGATAGGTGGTACTATGGGACGATATGTATCCATTGCAGAAGTAGTCAGTTTTGAGGGAGTCTTATTTTTTATATGAAATGTCTGAAAGGGTTATTATATAATGTACATGAAGTGATTTGACTTGGTGTCAAATGTCAAGAAATCATGTGAAGGTTATTGTTTTGTATGCTGAACTTTATGAATAATGAATGTGGTGTGTATAATCTAATTGAATTTTCAAGGAGCACTTGGTGGGAATAATAGTATGGCATACTACTTCCACATTGCACTATGTGTAACTTGGGGATTTCTTATGAGAAGTTTCTAATGTGAAGTCCTTAAACGTAAGCATTTTCATTTAATGTCTATGATGTTGAGTGTGGGCTATGTTAATGATGTAAACTAAGCTTGTCGGTAGTCTTGAGGTTTACTTAGGTTTGTATTGAAGAGATTGAATGGGCTATTTCTTAATGTCATATCTTACTGAGTCTTGGTTAATTTTGGATAGGGAAACTTGATAGGAAATGAGTTCACCGTAAGTTGTAATGGAAATGAGTTAACTATAAGATAAAAGAAGTAGGATCATTGTGAAGGTTGTTGAGTACATTCTAAAGTGCGGTCCTATGTTAAAAATATTGATGTCTTACCTTATGTGCTAAACGATGATTTACATGTTGTTTTACTATTATATTCATTACGGTTTTTCTTATATATCAGGAAAGCTTTATTCAACCTAAAATGTCATCTTTTGCATGTTTTTGCATTTTCCAATATTATTACAATGTTTATACTAAACCCATAATTATCTATACGCTGTAAGTATTGTTTGGAGGAAAGTGGATATTTAGGAGACAAGCTTGGAAAATCGACTCTCTCAAGACTTAGTATGTAATTTTCTTTCAATGTAAATGGTTCTGACCCTAAGATACTTAATGTTTGTCTTTAAGTTTGATTGTGACGATGAGACTTTCCTTTAGTATTTTATGAAAGATATTTGCTATTAGTATTCTTGTAAAAAGTTTTAATTTTTCACTACTTCTCTTATCTTATGTAATCAATGATAGTTAACAAGCTTGTACAAGACCCTCGTAGGTTCAAGTATGCCTTGTGACGACTCAAGAGTGCTCTCTTCTTCTAGGGTGTACTTTCAGATAATTAAAAACATGATATCAAAGCATAAGATTTTGAGAAGTAATTTAGTGTCCACTGTCTCACAATCCTACTCCAGTAGAATCTCTTCGTCATTAGTGTGTTTTGTGACGCATCCATTATTGGGTGGTTATAAGATGATAGAAGTTTCACTTTCTTCATTACTCTAGTGTCTTGCCATATAGATGAGTTCTAAAAGAATCTCTTTTCTCAACTCTTCTTTTGTGCTTATAGGACATTAATGGAGGAGAACACCCGCTTGAAGGGAGAAGGGAGGAGTATCTAATGATATGATCCTTGTGTGTGGTGAGTAAGTAGCTATAATTTGACAAGAGAATGTGAACAAGAAGGTTAGATCCAAGTCAAAAATTCATGACATTAGGTGGAAGGGTGTTTAAAAAGTGTTTAAGATGATTCGTGGTTGAAACGTCCAGGTACGACTACCCAAGAACAAATCAATGGCCATTGATGAGGGCCCTTGAACTTCAGAGGCAACACTCCCTAGGAAGTGTGCACCAACGAGACACAAAGGACCGCTTGTCATTGGATCGACGGGGTGTCGATGCTAACTGTCGTCCAACACCTATACAAAATGGGGAAGACTTCACCTGCAAAACTCTCTAACAAAGATGACGGTTGTGCAAGACGAAAGAGGGGACCATCCATGGACTCATAGATGGCCCATCTATGGGGTTCCGTGTATGAGTGTCCAAGTTCCTGCACATTTTAATTTTATTTCATTTAAAATAATTAAGGGTTTTAAGGGTTATTTAGGGATTAGAGGAAGATTAGTTAACTGATTTAACCCCCATATAAAGACCCCAACCCTCATTAGATGAACCACAACCCTAAATATAAATCCTCTTCCTTATCTCTTTGTTCTCTCTCTATTGGAAGATACCATAGAAGTCAAGGTAGAGGGAGGTTTTGAGGGATGTAAAAGGAATAATTCAGCATGTTTTCCTCATCAATTAACAAGATATTTTATCTAATTCACCTTTGACACTCTTTCTTTAATGGGTCCCTTCAAAATGGATTTCAAATGTTTGGTTTTCAAGTGCATTTCACTCAATTACATACTTTATATTATCAACTGAGTTATTTATGGTTTATTTAGGACATAATTGATAGATTAACATGTAATTTAACTTGGTTAGAGTAATTTATGAGCATGATCCTTAACCCTTAACCCTACATTGATCTTGATGTAATTGGTTTGTGATTTATGTAATTGTCTTTATTATAGGTTAAATAACTATTAGATGCTTTTGTTACACCAATCATTAACAAATTGGAATGAATTGTTGTCTTTCATGCTAATCTTTATAAGTGATCTACGTTATGGAAATTTGCCTAAGTAATCTTGTTTAATATGTTGATTTTGTATTGAATTATGGTGTAATGAATCTTCTAGTATTATTATCATGTTGAATTTTTTAATTATGATATGGAACATCTAAATGGGATTGAATTGAGGCTTTATGGTAAGGCCTTAATGATGAACTATTAAGGAGACTTGGTAAGTCTTGGAATCTCTATCTTTACTTCCAATCGTGATTAATTGGGGTTAGTCCTAATATTATATTAGAGTATGCCTTGTATTAGGATTGATAGGGTTGTATTATGTTAAATTGAAATGTCTTGACTATGTTATGAGGATTATTATGGTGTATGTATAAGGATGGTGATGACTATCAGTGTGCCTTGTTATGCTATGAAATGCTAATATGTTAACCTAACTTATATGAATTATAATGAAAAGACTATACTCATTAAATTCTTATTGAGCTATTGATGATAATTATTATATAAGGAGTAGACCCTATGACCTGAAATAAGCTATTATCGATAATTAAATGCTTAAAGACATTTGAAAAAATGTACTTAGCTTAGCACCGAGTGAACTTGACAATGGGAGGTGATAACTTCCCATAGAGGAAGATTTGCCCAATAGTTTGACATGATATGTTGAATTCTCTAAGAAGAATACTCATCAAATAGATTTCAATGAGAGGAGACCACAATATCAAAGTGTTATCAAAAGGGAATATACTATCTCTTAGTTCTTGAACTATGTTTTCCCATAAGAAGACTAGCTAGTGGATCCACCTAGAAAGCTATGTTTATGTTTGGTTTTACTTTGGCGAGAAGACGACCTTCCTTAGGTGTAAGGCTCAGAACACCAGATTCCACACATAGCTCTTGTGGTCTATGTTGGTTAAGGAATGTGTTTGCTAAATTAAAATAAAGCAATAAAGTATAAACTAACTATGGTGACTTGAGAGGCTTAACTTCGCATTATTAGGGGTATGGGACTCTAATTATGCCTTGCACTCGTTTACCTTGGTGGAAGCTTTAGGAAGTTGATATTATGTATTTTTATGATAATGATGTATATGATGATAACATGTTGATGCTAAAGTATAAATTATATTATATGATGATAATTATCCTCTTGAACATGTAATTGGGTTGTACTATTAAAGTATGATGTAATGTGTCATTTAAAAGTTAGGTTATGTGAAGTTGGACATTGTCTATTGTTTTTTGTTGAGGCCACTTGGTTGAGTAAGGTTAGGGGGATTTGCTTGGTCATTGCACTTGCTGCCTCCATGAGGATTCTCGAGTAGTTCTCTTGCTTATTATGATATGATTAACTCTAACGCATGGTAGTGATGCTAATTCCTTGATGAATAGAGTTAATTTAGTAAGCATGTTTTGTTGTTTGGTATGACCTGCTAGATTGTGCATAAGACTTTCTAAAAAGGGTAAATGAGCATGGTTTAAAATAAATGTCCCCTTTTAGCATGTTGTGCTATTATATATTCATATGGTCTCACACTTAGTACAATTGGCGTACTAACCCCATTTTCATTCTCTTTTCCAATTACTTTAGGTTCCGGTCATTGAAGGCGCATCCGATATGACATGAATAAGGAGAGGATATTCTCTATCATCTAAGTGGGTTGGTCCTAACTTTCCGAGGACGATATAAGTTGCTTTGTTTTTATAAGACTTTTATATTCATTCCACTTCCATTTGAATACGATTTGTTTAAGCCTCCTATATGTGGCTTCATTACATTTATGTATGGCTATGCCCAAAATTTTACTATCTTTACATGGTATGAGATGAAACAATACTTAAGACTATGTTCTATGTTATGTATATATTTATCTGCAATAAAAGTAAAAGGCTTTGTAACCTTCCTATACGAAGGGTCTATGTATACTCGATATGTATATTACGTATGTGTAGAGGTCTATGTAAACCTCTAAATAGAAGTAGTAAAAAAGTATTAAATATTCCGCTAAATTCGACTAATGAATGTGATTATGTAAACTAAGAGCCTCGTCCTAGTCTTCAAGGAGGGCGACGACGCCGGTTACATCAAGGGGGTAAGCCTGGATGTGAAAAACATCGTATCAGATCAAGAGGTTGAATATAGTTGAGTTATATATCTCTCTATAACGCGTCTATATAGGTTTGTATTCATAATTGTGAAGCGCGCCACACTTAAGAAAAGGAATCTATGTGATGCTAAGAAACCGCTCTTTTTCTTGGAAATTTTATATCGTGCTTTTAGAGTATACTTTTGAGGTTATTTTTCATCTATTCCTATTTTTGTGCATATAGGAAGAATGAACACTCGAAGCTATGCGACACGAAGACTTAAAGAGAAAATTTCCAATGCTAGAGCTCCTACCCGTGTTGAGCAAGTTCCTCCACTTCAAGAAAATTATGAGGTTGACGAAGATCCGGTCAATCCTCCACCCTTGATGGATGGAGATATAAGAGCTTCCCTCATTCAATTGGCTCAAGCTTAAACTGTCTTAGCTCAAGTTATGACAGCCCAAGCCAACCGGGAGCTTATACCCCACCATCATCAACAATTCACTACTATAGCTTGTCGTCTAAGAGACTTCACTCAGATAAAACCTTCTACCTTGTACCGGTCTAAGGTTGATGAATACCACCAAAGAACTGATCGATGAAGTCTGTGAAATACTTTAAGATATGTGGTTGACCACAAGTGAGAAGGCCAAGTTGTCCACCTATCAACTCAAGGACGTGACATAAGCATGGTATGCGAATTGGAGGGATAATAGGACAATGCGGGGTGGTCCGATAACTTTGGAGATTTTAAGAAGGATTTTCTAGATCGGTTCTTTCCTAGGGAGATAAGGGAGGAAAAACTGGTGGAGTTCACAAACCTTCACGAAGGAGGAAGGAGTATTCACGAATACTCCTTGAAATTCATTAAATTTTTCAAATATGCTCCTTCTTTGGTTTCCGATCCTTCAGACCAAATGAGCCTCTTTTTGACGGGGGTGTCGGAGGACTTAAAATAGGGGTTTCATTAGGTCATGCAACATGACGACATGAACATTTCCCATCTTATTGTGCATACTAGAAGAGTAGAGGAAGCAAGGGATAAGAGAAAGAGTAGAGATGTTAAAAGAGAAAGATCATTTGATGGAGAATCTTTAAAGAATAGGCTTGAAATACAAGACAAGCGTAGATTTAAGTTATGGGATTCTAATATAGTTACCTCAAATTTCCCATAGGCTCATGATTAAAAGGGAAATAAACCGAGAGCTGAAAAGTGAAGGAGTTGAAACTCACTGAATTAGCAGCCTACATGTTCCAAGTATGGAAAGGTTCACCTTGGTGAGTACTTGGTAGGAACTGGAAATTACTTTAGTTGTGGCAAGAGTGGTCACAATATGAGAGATTGTCATTACTTTAAGGGTCAAGCGAGGGGTGTTCATGCTCAAGCAAGTGATTTTAGTTATGCTCCTAAGAAGAACAACTTTTATGCTTTTTCTCATGGGGTGAACAAAAGAATTTTCCTGACGTGGTGACCGGTATGTTGAAATTCTTTACCATAGATATAAATTATTTACTTGATCTAGGCGTTAACTTTTCTTTTGTTACCCCTCTTTGTTGATAAAAAGTTTGATATTTTACCCAATATTTGGCATGAACCTTTTATAGTGTCTACTATGGTGGGTGAGTCAGTTGTTGCGGTCCAATAATGTTGCTCAATAGAGTTTCTTATGCTGATATAGTATTACTAGATATTCTTGATTTTCATATTATATTGGGTATCGATTACTTGCACGCTGGATTTTCTTAAATTGATTGTAGGAAAATGGTGGTGAAGATTAACTTTCCAAATGAATCCATTGTAGAGTGGATGAGGGGAAATTCTACTACAAGAGGTCGTATTATCTGTAATCTTAAAGCATGCAAAATGACCTATAAACGTTGTCTATACTACATTGTAAGAGTCCAAGATTGAGACTCTCAAACTCCTTCTATTCAATCGGTCCCCATAGTAAGTGAATTTCGTAGGGACCTTCCTGGATTTCCTCTAGAATGGGAAATTGAGTTTGGTATCAATTTGCTACTAGATACAAATCCCATTTAAATTCCTTCTTATCGGATGTCTCCAGTAGAATTGGAAGAGTTGAAGGCTCAACTCAATGATTTCCTAGACAAAGGCTTTATAAGACCTAGTATTTCTAGATGTGGTGAACTGGTTTGGTTTGTAAAGAAAAAGAATGGGTACTTAACAATGTGTACTGATTACCGCCAACTCAATAAGGTCACAATCAAGAACAACTATCCTCTCCATCAGTATGATTACTTCTTTGATCAACTCCAAGGAGAAAGCTACTTTTCTAAGACAAAGGAAAATGGATGCGGTGAAAAATTGGACTAGATCTTTGACTCCAAATTATATTCAGAGTTTCTTGCGCTTAGCGGGTTATTATTGGAGGTTCGTTGATGGTTTTGGCATCCACTGCATCTCCCTTTACTACTTTGACCAAAAGTGTAAGAAATTTGAGTAGTCGGACCATGTTAGAGAAGTTTTAAGATGTTAAAAGATAGGCTTACTTCTGTTATGGTGTTGACCTTACCGCAGGGTACAAAGGGTTTTGTTGTGTATTATGATGTATCCCGTATGGGTCTAGGGTGTGAGCTTATGTAACATGGGAAAGTTATAGCCTATGATTTTAGGAAACTTAAGGTACATGAGCGGAAGTATTCGACTCATGACCTTGAGTTAGCGGCCGTGGTATTTGATTTGAAAATATAGAGGCATTACTTGTATGGTGTTTTAATCAACCGTAACAGTCTCCGATATGTGTTTAACCAAATGAAGATGGATCACCAACAAAGAAGGTGGTTAGAATTGTTGAAAGACTATGACATGAGTGTCCTCTATCACACCTAGAAGGATAATGTGGTTGCGAAAGTCCGAAGCTGTATGACTATGGGTAGTGTATCTCACATTGATGAAGCTAAGAAATAACTAGTGAGGGATGTTCATAGGTTGACTACGTTGGGGGTGATATTTGAAGATTCCTCAAATGGTGGAGCCATTGTCCATGATAACTCCGAGTCATTTTTAGTGGTTTAAGTAAAGTCCAAACAAAACCTTGATGAACCATTAATGGAGTTAAAATAATTGGTTCTCGACAAGCTAAATGAGTCATTATCCTTAGGGGAAATGGTGTGTTAAGGGAACAAGGGAGATTGTGTGTTCTCTATTTAGACGGGTAGACGAACCGAATCATAAAAGAAACCCATGGGTCCCGCTACTCAATTTATCTGGGTTCGAAAAAAATGTACCATGACCTTAAAGTGATATATTGCTTGTAAGGAATGAAGAAGGATATAGAAGAGCTTGTCCTTAAATGTCTAAAGTTACTACAATTGAAGGCCAAAAATCAAAAGTCAGGTGGCTTACTACTAGAGTAAAGTTCCTACTTGGAAGTGGGAAGACATTAATATAGATTTTGTAGTACTTTTAGCTCAGATTCAAAAGTCATACGACTTAATATGGGTGGGTAGTGGATAGATTTATCATGTCCTCTCGCTTTATTCTCATCAAGTCTACATATTTGGCGGAAAATTATGCTAGGATCTTCTTAGATAAGATTGTGTGGCACCAATGGAATTATGTTATCCATCATATCGGATCGGGGTGCAGAATTCACATCTAGGTTTTGGAGGTCATTCAAAAAAGGGTTTGGTACTAAGTTGAAGTTGAGTACCACTTTTCAGACCCAAACAGATGGTCAAGCAGAACGTACTTCTGAAACCCTTGATGATATACTTAGAGTTTGGATTATTTATTTTAAAGGAAATGGGGATAAGCATTTGACTTTGATGGAGTTTGCTTACAATAATAGTTTTCATTCATCTAATTCCATGGATCCCTATGAAGCCTTGTATAGAAGGAGTTGTATGTCTGCAATACAATGGCTTGAAGTAGGAGAGCCTTCGCTTCTTGGTCCCGATTTGGTTTATAAGTATTTTGAGAAATTTAATATCATAAGGAACCAATTGCAAACGACCTATAGTCAGCAAAGTCTTACACCTATCATAGGAGAAGGCATTTGGAGTTTGAATAAGATAAAAAGGTATTTGAAAATTTCACCAATAAAAGGGGTGTTTAGATTTGTCAAGAAAAGGAAGTTAAGTCCTCGTTATGTGGGTCCGTGTGAAATATTTCAAAGGGTTTGTAAGGTATTCTATGAATTGAAACTTCCTAGTGAATTGACTACGATTTATCCTATTTTCCATGTTTCCATTCTTAAAATATGTATTGGTGATACTATGTCTATTCTTCCTATATAGGGTCTTGCTATCAAGGAAACCTCTCTTATGAGGAAGTTTTGGTTCAAAATCTTGATAGGAAAGTCAGGAGGTTATGAAAAACGAGGTGTTTTCTATAAAGGTGTTATGGAAGAATATTCTAGTTTAGGGTGCAACATTGAAGGCCAAGGATGACATGAAGGTCCGTTACCCTAATCTATTTGATACCTAATATTAGTACTTCTGGGTAATAATGAAAATAATAACTCAAATGGTATTTGTTTTGATTTTTAGTGAAGTATTGCAAAATGTGCATTTTTAACTCTTGCTTTACAGTGAAACTAGCATTTTAACTAGAAATTTTGCTTTTTTGCTTTTTTGAGTTATGTCGTGCATTTAGATATGGTGAGTATTTATGAAATGATATGTAGCATGTTTTTAAGTTGATACTACACATTTTAGGCCTACGGCCACATCTAATCTGAGCAAAACTTGAAAAGTGTTGTCTGCAATATTTTTGGGAACATTTTAAAATGTAGCCTAGATTTTTTACTTTTGGCAACGATAAATATTGGCAACACTTTGAAAACATACCCTTTAATAGTATTTGCTAAACTTTATGAGCATTGTCATAATATGAAATTACTCACAACAACTATTTACATATATGACCACACTTTAAAAATTTCCTATTTTTTATAATTATAAAAACAACACATTTCAAGTGTGGCCTAAAAATTTTCAGTAAAATATTATATTCCCTCCAATATTTTTATCTCTCCCTCACATATTTTTTGGCCAACCAAATTTAAAACATTAATAAAAACTTCTCTCTTTTTCTTATTTCATGAAACGTGATTTACTCTTTTATCCGTATAATAAAGACAAGGCACTAACAAAGAATGCATAACAGGATAACAGCGGAAGAATACCCAAGTCTATACTTTCCCTTCTCGATTTGAACCAAGAGAAGACAAACAACCACAAGCAATATGATAGTAAGGCAGCAAGTAATTCAACTAAACAAATATAAAAAAGCAATAATAAACCAATCACACAAGATACCAAGATTTACGTGGAAAACCCTTCGATGTGAAGAGTAAAAAACCACGGGACCAAAATCTCCACTATAATCACCAAGATTTACAATATTGTTCTCCAAAACTGGCCACAAAACAAGTGCCAAAAAACGAGCAACAACAAAATAAGATTGCACCAAATCTAGAGAATTAAAGGAGCAAAATCACCAATTTCGCAGCTACAGTTCACGAATGCAAAACTGAAGCTGCATGCCACCAAATCCAACTCTGTAAGTTCCTATTCGAAGATTAAGATGAAGATAATATACTATCAAAAAATCAGCTCAATCGGACAAGAAACGAAGCGCGAATCGAAATTTGAAGTTGGCTGTTAGGGCTGAATTTTTGACTGCGAAAATCTCTCTTTCTCTCTTTTTGGCTGCTGAAAAAACTCTCTATTTGTTTGAAAATAAGACCTAAATAGGCTTATATTTGCCTCATAAGAATGGTCCTATGGGCAAAAATGGGTTGGTCCAAATTGGGATTTTATTTATCCACATAGGAAGGGAAAAAGACCCATAACCCAATAATTCTTCCCCTCACGACTATGTGGAGACCGTGATCCCGGCGACCATGCAACAATCTTCAAACTTCCCTCTTGGCAATGCTTTAGTCATCATATCGGAACCATTGTCATTTGTATTAATCTTTTCAAGATCAAGCAACTTAGAATCCAACATATCTCGAATCCTATGGTATCTCACATCAATGTGTTTAGACCGACCATGGAACGTAGAATTCTTGCCAAGATGTATAGCACTTTGACTGTCACAATAAAGAACATACCTCTCTTGAGCACAACCAAGTTCCCCAAAGAATCTCTTCATCTAAAGCAATTCTTTACAAGCTTCAACAATAGCAATAAGCTCAGCTTCTGTAGTAGATAGAGCAACACATTTTTGCAACCTAGATTGCCAAGACACAGCTCCCCCTGCAAAAGTAATTAAGTACCCTGAAGTAGACTTGCGAGTATCAACATCACCAGCCATGTCTTAATCAGTATAACCACAAAGAATAGGCTTCCCTGTACCAAAACACAAACTCAGACTAGAATTTCTGTAGAGATATCTCATAACCCACTTCACAGCATTCCAATGTTCTCTTCCCGAATTAGAAAGAAAATGGCTAACAACTCCAATAGTGTGAGCAATATCCGGTCTTGTACAAACAATCGCATACATAAAACTACCAATAGCTGAAGCATAAGGAACTTTCTTCATATCTTCCTTCTCATCATCACTAGAAGGACACTGTTTCGTACTCAATTTGAAGTGCATAGCTAAAGGTGTACTGACAACCTTATCTTTGTCCATGCTGAATCTGCGAAGTACTTTCTGAATGTACTTCTCTTGTGATAATACAAATTTCTTGGCATTTCTATCACGGACAATCTGCATGCTAAGGATCTGCCTTGCTGGTCCTAAGCCTTTCATAGCAAAAGGCTTACTCAACTCTTGTTTCAACTTTTGAATCCTGCAAGTATTATGACCAACAACAAGCATGTCATCAACATAAAGCAACACAATAATAAAGTCACCATCAGAGAACTTTTGCACAAAAACACAATGGTCTGAAGAAATCTTCTTGAAGCCCTGCTGACTCATAAAAGAACCAAACTTGCTGGACCACTTCCTAGGAGCTTATTTCAAACAGTACAAGCTCTTCTTCAATTTGAAAACATAACTCTCTTTTCCCTTGACTTCAAAACCTTCCGGTTGCTCCATATAAATTTCTTCATCTAAGTTACCATGGAGGAAAGCAGTTTTAACATCCATTTGCTCAACCTCTAAATCAAGACTTGCAGCAAAGCCTAGAACAAAACGAATGGATGACATCTTCACAACTGGAGAGAATATCTCATCAAAATCAACTCCCTTTTTCTGATTAAATCCCTTGACAACTAATCTAGTTTTATGCCGTTGAACTGGATTACCATCTTCATGTTTCACCCGAAAAACCCAGCTGTTTTTCAAAGCTTTTCTGTCTTTAGGTAACTTAACCAAATCAAAGGTATGATTATCGTGCAAGGATTTAATCTCATCTTCCATAGCATCAAACCACATTTTTTTCTTCACTTTCTATGGCCTCATCAAGACTCTCAGGTTCTTCCCCGTCAGTCAATGGTACATACTCATTGGGAGAATAACGAGATGAAGGAATTCTCTCTCTACTAGATCGTCTGAGAGAACTCTCTGGAGCATCTATAATTGGTTGTTGGACAACCACATGATCTTGCACTGGAGCATCAACAACATCATGCCGGTCATTCTGAACATAATCACCATCTTCATTATCAACTTGATTTTCATCATTATGAAGATTTTCTTCCGATGCAATAGTCAAAGGATTTGGATCAACATCAACTAAGCTGTCACTACTCTGAAAATCAGCCTTATAAGCTTTGTAAAAATCATCAATTGTTTGTTCTTTAAAGAACACAACATCACGGCTTCTAACAAGTTTCTTCTAAACAGGATCATAGAAACGATAGCCAAATTCATCTTGACCATAACCAATGAAGATACACTGCCTAGTTTTAACATCCAACTTTGACCTTTCATCCTTAGGAACATGTACAAAGGCTTTACACGCAAAGACTCTAAGATGATCATAAGAAACATTCTTACCAGTCCAAACTCTTTCAGGGACATTACCATCTAAAGCAACAGCAGGAGATAAATTGTTAACATAAGCAGCAGTATTAAGTGCTTCTACCCAAAAGGAATCTGACAGCTTAGCATCTCAAAGCATACATCTAACCCTCTCAACTAGAGTTCTGTTCATCCTCTCTGCTAAACCATTTAACTGAGGAGTCTTTGGAGGAGTTTTCTGATGCCTAATACCATGCTTTTTGCAATATCTATCAAAAGGATCAATATACTCACCACCATTATCTGAGCGGATGCATTTCAATGTCTTCCCTGTTTGTCTTTCAACCAAGGCTTGAAAACTCTTGAACACATCAAGTACTTGATCCTTGGACTTCAAAGGAAATACCTAGAGTTTGTGAAAATGATCATCAATAAAAGTCACAAAGTAAAGTGCACCACCATGAGATCTTACCTTAAAAGGACCACACAAATCAGAATGTACCAACTCTAGCAAATCAAGCTTTCTTGAAGGCGGATGACTCTGAAAAGAAACTCTTTTCTGTTTACCGGCTAAGCAATGAACACACTTCTTCAACTTTGCTTGTTTCACTCCAGAAAGCAAATTTTTCTTAGCCAAACTATCAATCCCCTTCTCGCTCATATGACTCAGCCTTCTATGCCATAACTCTGATGAAGTGTAATTCTCCACAAAATTTACTGAGTCTTTGGACATGGAGCCCAGAAATACATACAAGTTAGACAACTTGTCCCCATGGGCCACAACCATCAAACCTCTAGTTAGCTTCCACTGGCCAACACTAAGTGTATTAACATAACCCTCATCATCAATATATCCCACAGAAATCAAATTCAAGCGAACATCTGGAGCATGCTGGACATTATTGAGATCTAGTTTGGAACCATTGTTACTTTCCAAACAAACTGTCCCAATGCCAATAACTTCAACCTCATGGTTATTGCCCATTTTCAAGTTTCAAAAATTACCTGGAGTATAAGAAGAAAATAATTCCTTCTTTGGCGTGACTTGAGAAGTAGCACCAGAATCCACAAACCAGCTAGACTCATCATGAACAAGATTAATATCATTTGTATCACACGAAACAAGAAGATCATCATTAGCAACAATAGCAACACGATTTTCATTATCGCCTTCTCTCTTTTGTTGTCTCATATCTCTCTTGTGCTTGTAACAATATTTCATGATATGCCAATTCTTGTGGAAATAGTCACATGTAATATTGTTGTATTTAGACTTTGACTTGCTTCTACTTTTACCTCTATCATTCTGACCTCTGGACTTGTTTCTCCCCCTATCTTCAGTAACCAAAACATCGGAGTGTGAAGCTGAAGAATGAGATCTTCTTCTCATTTCTTCATTCAAGACACCACTCTTAGTATATTCCGTGGTTACAACACCACTGGGAGCAGAATTATTCAAAGAAACTCGAAGAGTTTCCCAAGAGTCTGGCAGAGTATTAAGAAGCCAAAGTCCCTGTATCTCATCATCAAACATTACACCCATTCCAGACAGCTGGTCAAGAACAACCTGAAAATCATTAATATGATCAGAAATAGGAGTGCCCTCTTTATACCTGATATTCATTAATTGTTTCAATAGGAACAACTTGTTGTTGCCATTCTTGGAAGCATAAAGTGTCTCAAGCTTGTCCCACAAACTTTTGGCTTGTGTCTCATTCACAATATGATTTCTAACATTATCTACAACCCATTGTCTAATATAGCCATTAACTTGAAGATGCTCAAATTCCCATTCTTCATCATTTAAAGACTGAGGCTTATTAGAAGCAAACACAGGTAAATGCATCTTCTTGACAAATAGAAGATCTTTCATCTTGCCTTTCCAAATATGATAGTTACTACCAGTTAAACACACTATTTTACTCATATTTTCCTCCATCATTCAAAACGAAAATCAACAATAACCAATGCTCTGATACCACTTTGTTGGGAAAGACAAGGCACTAACAAAGAATGCCTGACAGGATAACAACGGAAGAATACCCAAGTCTATACTTTCCCTTCTCGATTTGAACCAAGAGAAGACAAACAACCACAAGCAATATGATAGTAAGGCAGCAAGTAATTCAACCAAACAAATATAACAAAGCAATAATAAACCAATCACACAAGACACCAAGATTTACGTAGAAAACCCTTCGATGTGAAGAGTAAAAAACCACGGGACGGAAAACTCCACTGTAATAACCAAGAGTAACAATATTTTTCTCCAAAATTGGCCACAAAACAAGTGCCAAACAACGAACAACAACAAAATACGATTGCACCAAATCTAGAGAAATAAAGGAGCAAAATTACCAATTTCGGAGCAACTGTTCACGATAGAAAAACTGAATCTGAAGGCCACCAAATCTAACTCTGTCAGTTCCTAATCAAATATTGAGATGAATATAATATGCTGTCCAAAAATCAGCTCAATCGGACAAGAAACGAAGCGGGAATCGCAATTTGAAGTTGGGTGTTAGGGCTGAATTTTTTAATGCGAAAATCTCTCTTTCTCTCTTTTTGGCTGCTGAAAAAACTCTCTGTGTGTTTGAATATAAGACCTAAATAGGCTTATATTTGCCTCATAAGAATGGGCCTATGGGCAAAAATGGGTTCGTCCAAATTGGGATTTTATTTATCCACATAGGAAGGGAAAAAGACCCACAACCCAACAGATCGAAGAGAAGAACCTGAAAAATGTAGCTGAGTTGAAGAATGGATCAAGATCTAAGTCGAAGCTTCTCTTCTACAAAACATGATTTTCTTGAAGGGCTGAAAAGATGAAGCTAAAGAACTAAGGAATGAAAAATTGATGATAGAAGAACTTGTGAGCGGAAGTCAAAGAATTAAAGAGCGTAGCCAAAGATTTCTCCGATACCAATTTCTACAAGTGTAGGTACAAATTTTGTATAGTTGAGTTTCTTTCTAATTCTCTACTAATATCTACCACTAAAACCAATCTTCTTGTCAATTGATTGAATTTTTGTTTCGGCTATAGAAGGAATCGATTACTTTGGAGATCTTACAATTGAAATTCCAATGTAGGGGAAGAATGTTCAAAAAATCTTAACGTCAAAGTTAGACATAGGATCTTGAGTAGGTGAGAAAGAGGCCATTACTACTGGAAGCATTTTAGTCTGTAAGTATATATTTTTGTGTTTGTATTGTGTTGTCCCTGTGTTACGTTTCTTATGCACCAATTTCTGTATTATTTTGTTTATGCTTGTTGTACCTGCAAATTGTGCTAGTAGTTAGTAAAAGAATATCCTCAAGATTCACATTTTACTGTTAGACGAGCTGCTGGTCGTTTTCTTAAAGAAAATTATTTTTTGTATGGTGATATGCTCCGAAAATTAAAGGGATTTAATTTTATTATGAAGTCAATTCGTTATCTTTAGTGTTCTAGTTATTTTTTTCTATGAAGTTTAAGTTTGTATTGTTTGAGTTATATCTCTTTTTTTTTGAACTATTGTTCTGTTAGATGAGCTGCTGGTCGTTTTCTTAAAGGGAATTACATTTTGCAGTGTGAGTTGATCCAATAAATAAAGGGGACATGATTTCATTATGTAGTCAATTTACATTTTTGTATGTTCAAGTTATATCTCTTCTTTTTTGAGCTCTTGTTCTCTCAGGCGAGGTGCAGGTTCTCTACAAGAAAATTATGTTTTTGGTTGTGATATGTTCCAAAAATGAAGGGGATTCTTACAGAAAATTAAGTTTTCTAGGGTGATATGATTCCAAAAAAGAAAGCGATTTGTCCTTAAAGAATTAAGTTACAATTTTTCCTAGGTTTGAAGTTGATGAACTATGTAAAAACAATAGAACTAATGTAAATGACTTGCAGTTGTGCTGCACATTAAAGGTTGAAAGAGTAATAAATTTGTTTGCATCTAAAGGTTGTATTCTTTAAAGCATTGTTTGAATCTAATGATACTTGGAATCTTTAACGGTTTAAAGGTTGAAAGAGCTAATATAAGTGACTTAATTTGATGGTGAACATCAAGTTACAGGTTCATTCAAAGCATTCTTTCATCTTTTTTCTAACTGGTTCTCTATTGTCTATCTTGTTGTATCTAAGCTACACATCCTTCTGTGTGAGGTTTTCTTCTGCTCAAAATTTGGGGTTATTTATTATTTTCTTCTTATTGCATAATTTTATAGTGTGTTCATGAAGAATCGATAATAATTTTACGATGAAATTAACTTGAGCTTATAAAAGATGAAGTATGATATAGAACTTATGCAAATTACTTCTTGTATATGATGTACATAGTGGGTAGAAACAACTATAGATTTCAAAAATATATGTTCTAGAAATAGCACTATATCTTTTCCGTTATTGTAAAACTGAATCTTTAGTTGTTCTCTATTTGTTCATATTTCACGTAAGCCTCCTTTTATGGAACTGTTTTTTTCTTCTTCTCTCTATTTCATTTCTTCGAGTTACAATACTTGATAGATTTCATTTGTGAAATCAGTTTGTTGTTTGTATTGTTCGAGTTATATCTCTGTTTTATTGAACATTTGTTCAGTTAGATTAGTTGCTAATCATTTTCTTAAAGAACTATAAGTTTTGTAGTATGATATGATCCAAAAAAAAGGAGATCAATCCTGGAAGAATTGAGTCACAATTTCATTTGGGTCTGATGTTGATGAAATCTGAAAAAAGCAATAGAACTAATATAAATGAATCCATCTGGTGCTGCACATTAAAGGTTGAAACAATGATAGCTTCGTTTGCATGTGAAACATTGATTCTTTAAATCTTTGTTTCCAAGTAATGGAATTTGGATTCTTAAAAGGTTGAAAGAATTACTGGAAATGAATTCCTGTGGTGCAGCACATTATGTTATAGTTTAGTTTAATACATTCTTTCATTTTCTTTCTAACTGATTCCTTGATTTCTGTCTCCTTGTATCAGAGTTACGCATCATTTTCTGCAAGTTTTTTTACCTGTTCTCTATATTTTATTTGTTCGATTTACACTAGTTTTTTGAATTACTTTTCTTCTTTGAGATTAACTGGTCAATTTATTTTTGAAGTATATCAAAGTGTGTAAAATAATAAGATCCCAAAAGCGAAGGTGGTCAGTCTTAAGAGAAAATATTTACCTACTCATAAATAGAGGCACTCACATGTCATTCATTAAGACAATAATAAGATAGAAGATACATAAATTTGTATTCGACTCCAGAAAACTATTCGGAATTACATCTGAAAGATTGTTTACCTTTTAATATTTACATAGCACAGTCGAAAGTGTCTGCAATTACTAAAAATGGCTCAAATATTCTTTGTTGTAAATAATAGATTGATTTTAAATTTGATTGCTTAATGAACCAGTTACAAAATCAATTATGAATAGTATTACAGATAGTTATTTAATGCTCCTGGGTAATTGGAAGAGGACGAGGGAGAGGCCTTATATCATTTACATGAAAAGGAAAAGTTCAAACTAACCATTTATTATTTTAATCTAGTGATCTATTTAAATAGTATATCCAAGAAGTTGAAACAGGTAAACTTTTTAGTATACACATATCTTTTGATAAATTTATGATCTTCTATCTATTTATCAATGAATTTTTGTTTTCTGTAGCTACTAGTTGGAAGGACAACAACAACTTACCAAATATACCATGCGTTCTATTCATGAAAAGGGAGCAAGAAATGAGAAATCCATGTCTCTCAAGAAAGAGTATATGAAATTTAATACTTCATTTTACCCATCTGCCAAGAAAGTTAAGAAAGACATCCCTAAGGATGAAAGAATTAAATTTTTTCATGACCTTTGAGGTTTTAAATACATAAACAACATATTTTGAATGTAAAAAGTTTCCCATAGGCCTGTTTAAATCATCACCACCATACATCAGTTGTGTCATACTTTATGACATATAGTTGAACATATTTAATACTTCCAATCAACCCTTTTAGGTTCCTCCTTCTTGGTTGTATGTGAACAGTGATCTCTCTTGCTACCATATTCTGAGCATATTACTTGTAATATGAAATCTTTCATGTTCTTTTGGTTAAGGACGAGGAGCTGGACATAATAACTCCACCATGTTTTCTAGTTACGTTGATACTCCCACTTGTTCATTTACTAATCAAGTAAAGCAGTGTACTAAAGAAGATGAAACAAGTTTGTTTTTTAAAATCAGTTGTATCTTTATTCCATGTACAACATAAAATAAATGCCAATGATTGTACAATATGATTTCATGGTTCTAGATGCAATAGGAAAGGGGCAAAACCAAACAAATGGATCTTTTTGCGCATCGTTAGGGTTTTCCTAAAATAATGTGGAATACAGTCAAGAATTGAGTCAATCAATAAGAAAACTCTACTCCTTGAAAAAGATAACATGCAAACCAAATTTCCTTGTTTTACTCATCAAGTTATGGTAGCCTCCCAAACAATTGAACAAGGTATTACAATGTACAAATCAATTCATTTTAAATCTTTTGAACTAAATTTTTTAACATCTGAGATACGTTAAACACTAGCTAAAACAAATCTTTGAATGAGGAAAACAAATCCTTGAATTATCGCTTCTCTACCATAGAAGATGATTCGAAGAAAATAAGAAAAACGAATAAATTGTTTGCTGCTTAACAATTGCATAACCCGCATATGACATCACTCGTATCATTTGAGTGACCACTGAATACTCTTGGTAACCAAGTAAGTAAAAATTTACCAAATTCTATATGTGGATAGTCTTTTAAGCATTAAGTGTATGGCATAAATCTTACATGTTTGATCGTATTTAAAGGAATTTCTTAATTTCTGAGGTTCTTTGCTGGTGATGTTTTCTTCTTTTAGCCTGTGGCTATTGGTTCATGTATACAAGTTAGTTTTTTAGTAAGTTTTATAACTTTTGCTGTCATGACAAAAATATGTGACCAACTCCCATCCTACATATGTTTGGTTCCTAAAATTTTCTCAAGAAGTGGATGATACATTTAATAATTCTATGTATGAATCTTTATACAATGTTGGTTACGTGCAGATTTTGTTGATAAAACAAAGTTGTTTTTTACATATGTTTGGAGTTATTATAATGTTTTTGTCGCTACTTTTTATACTTAAATAGGTAAGCTTAATTGCATTGAGTTTTAGTCGTTTAGCAGCTACTGCAGTAGGAATAGCTACCACATCTGAAATGCTTCAATTTTTCCCAGTTATATTAATGTTTGCGTCATTTCTTCTCTAGATAAAAATTGAAAAACTGATACCTATTCAGTTTTATCCTTTTTATTAGAAGCCTTGGAAATTATTTTTTCTTGGTGATAGCATATGTAAGTGATAAAACCATTATACTCGACCATATACAGAATCTCTCAACCCTTAACACAATCAACCACATATGAATTCTTCATTGTCCACTAAGATAAGATTTGAAGATAAAAATGGTAGGAAAATTAGAAGTAACAACATTGTAGCCTCACAGTAACGACATCCTAGCCATGTGCAACAATGGGTTCTATCTTTTATGACTTCTTCCTAATGTTATATTAATCAGACTCACAAAAAGGTCAATGAGTGCCTGTCATATTCTCAAAAAGAAGTGTATTTTTAGAGAACCCGTCACGGGGGATGGATCGGTAGTGAAGAGTTCGTGCAACTTAACCCTTATTAATAGGATTTTATCAACATAAGAAGAACATTGAAATCACTCTCAGGGTTATAAAGATATATTCTGGATGTCTGTTTCTGTTGTACAACATGTTTTCTGTCAATATATAGAATCTTTCGGCCTAAAGTCGACCAAAACAGAGATTTGAGTTGCGCATTGATCTTTTTTAGAGAATCAAGTAACTTTCTAAACTTGTATCACTAGAATTTCTTAACAAATCAATTCCTTCTTTATATCTATTTTGAAATTTTCTCCGCGTACAATTTCATGGACACAATTTCATATTGGTTGAATTTCACAAGGATTAATGATTAGAAGAAAAAAGTGAACTTGTTTGTTTCCCTACTACAATAATAACCAATTGGTTTATAGCTAAAACAGTGATATTCATGCTTGTTTAGTTACTCTACATCAAATTGTTTCCCCTAAAACACAATATTAATTTTCTTGATTGAGAATTTGCTCATTTTTGCGAGCTTACATCGCTCTCGGCATAAATTTTGTTTTCTTGGTGAATACATCTCATCAATGTTTTGTTAATCAAATTTTCTCATATTGTTGCACCTTTTAGTTATTCTTGATATCCCATGGTTAATTATAGAGTTCTTTCATAAAGAATGAAGGTTCAGTCAAAAGTCACGTTTAGAAGATGCACACAACCATTATAATTAAAGATCTTGAAGCAATCACTTTCTAAGTTTTTGTTGTACAAGACATGTTTCTCAAAGTTAATATAAATATATAGTTTCAATTTAATTATTAGATAATTTTGTGCTTTAGGTCATTTGTGCGTGTAATATGTGATTATATATTGGATATATGCAATTCAAAGGTATTATTGTAGGAAGCCCAATGTTAAAGTTACACTTTATACGTTTTTCTCTAGATGAGATAAAAAGTTACACTTTATAAGTGTTGCTATAAATGTGATATAAAATTACACTTTATAAGTGTTGCTTTTGATAAGCAGAAAAGGCAATAATTTATAAGTGTTGGTCAAGATGACATATAAAAGGCAACACTTTTGAAGTATAAGCAATAATACTGACATGGCGACGCTTTTAAGTGTAGTATAAATAAAAAATAGGTGTCGCTAATGCATCAAAACAAAGTGTGCCCTTATACATTATTGGCTACTCTTTATAAGTGAATGTCAAAGGTTACGCTTTCATAGGCCACCCCTTAAAAAGTGTTGCTTAATGTCCAAAAGTGTAGCCTTTTGTAAAAGGCCACAGTTTTTGCTAGTTTAGGATAAACTTCATAAGGGTTACCCTAAGCCTAAAATGTTTTAGTGTAAACTCTTTGCTAATTGACTCATGCAACACATTTTGAGCTCATGTGAGTTTTTGAAAGGAAATGCCTTATAATGAAGTGTTTGAGCCTTATGTGAGGTAATTGAAGTTTTGAAATTATCCTTGTTGGAATCATAAGACTTATGTTGTTTTGATATTGTTGATTTGTTGGGTTGCTATCTTGAGTCTATTCCTTCCTTCAAAGAAACATAGCGTCATTCGGGGATGAATGCTCCTAAGTAGAGGATAATGTAACACTTCAAAAATCCAAGACAAGTCTTAAAACCTAACATTGGTACCATGGGGTGTAAACATAGTTTTAAGACATATTAAAATGAATAGTGGTCATTAAGGAAGTGTAGGAACCAAAATATCCAAGAACGTCCATGTCCTTCAAAAGCTAGTTCTAAGGGGTACTAGTGTGTCTTAACCTACTTAACTAGATTTTAGGAGTCGAAAATTCATGAAATTATGTGTATGGGTGTACAACATGCGTATAAGTTAATTGGTGGTTGAAATGTTTGGGTACGAATCCCCAAGGACAAGCCAAGTGCCCTTGAGGAGGACCCTAGCACGTTCGAGGCAACACTGCCTAGGTAGTGTGCACCAACGATATTTCAACGATGGTTCGTGTGTGGATCGACGGGGAATCGATGCCAACTGTCGTACCACAATTAAAAAAAGGGGTATTCCTCGCCTTTAAAAGTCTCTGACAAAGATGATTGTTTTAAAGGATAGAGGGGGGACCAACCGTCGAGTCACAGACAGCCCATCGATGGAGTTACGTCTGTGAGGGTCCAAGTTCCTTCATATTTTTATTTCGTTTCATTTAAAATAATTTAGGGATTTAAGGGTTATTTTAGGTTTAAAGGAAGATTAATTAACTATTTTAACCCCCCCCCCCCCATATAAAGACCCCAACCCTCAATAGATTATACAACTCTTAAAATAAAACATCTTCATTCTCTCTTTGTTCTCTCTGTCTATTGGAAGATACAATTGAAGAAATGATAGGGGGAGGTTTTTAGTACTGGAAAGTTATGAATTCACTATCAATTTTTCATCAATTAACAGGGTATGAGATCTATTTCACCGTTGAGACTCTTTCTTCAAAGGGTTCCTTCAAAATGGATTTCAAGAGTTGGGTTTTCAAATGGGTTTCACTCAATTAAGAATTGGATCTTATGAATTGAGTTATTTATTGTTTCTTTAGTATATAATGAATAGATTAACATTTAGTTTAACTTGATGATATTAATTTGTTATGATTTGATCAAAATTGAAGAGCATGATCCTTACCCCTTAACTCTAAGTTGATCTTGATGTAAATTGGGTTGTGATTGATTCAGTTGTCTTGATAATGGGTTAAATCACTAATATATGATGTTATTACCCCAATCATTTACAAATTTGAATGAGTTGTTGTCTTTCATGCTAATCTTGAGACCTGATTTAGGTTATGGAAATTTTCCAAAGTAATTTTGTTTTAAGCATTGATTTGGTATTAAATTATAGTGTAGTCACACTCATATCATTGTTATCACATTGAATTTTTTAACTATTATATGTACCATCAAAATTGGATTGAATTAAGGGTTTATGCTAAGGCCTAAATGATGAACTATGAATAAGACTTGGTATGTCTTGGAATCTCTATCTTTACTTCCAATCGTGACTATTTTGTGAAGTTTAATAAGTTTTATGTGATATAAGTATGGTGATGACTATTAATGTGCCTTGTTATGCAATGAAATGATAATGTGATAACGTCACTTATATAATTTATGATTAAAGTACTACACTCATTCAATTCATATTGAGTTTTTGATGATTATGATTACACAATGGGTAGAACATATGACCTAAACGAAGCTATGATCGATAATAAAAGGGTTAAAGACATTTTACCAAATGGACTTAACTTCGCACCGAGTAAACTTGGCAATGGTAGGTGATGACTTCCCATAGAGGAAAATTAGCCCTATAGTTCTAAATGATATGTTGACTTTCTGAAGAGGAATATTCATCCAATAGATTCTCATGAGAGGAGATCCCAATTACCAAGTTGTATTAAGAAGAAATATACCATATCTTAGTTCTTGAACTATGTTGCTCCTGTAAGAAGAGTAGCTAGTGGATCCACCTAGAAAGCTATGTTTATGTTTGGTTTTACTTTGGCCGTTAAACAATCTTCTTTCACTGTAAGGGTTAAAAAAATGGATTCCACACTTAGCTCCTGTGGTCTCGGTCAATTAAGGCATCTGTTCCCTAAATAAAAATAAAAAGCAATGAAGTATAAACAAAAAACGGTGACTTGAGAGGTTTAACTTATTCTAGGTAGGGGTAGGGGACTATACTTATTTGTTGCACTAGTTTACCTTCATCGATTGTTTAGAAAGTTGATATTATGTATGTATATGATAATGATGTATATGATGATAACATATTGATGCTAAAATATAAATAATTTTATATGATGATGATTATACACTTGAACATGTAATTGGATTATACTATTAAAGTATGATGTTATATGTACTTAAAAATTATGCTATGCGAAATTGGACATTGGTTATGGTTTCTTGTTGAGGCTACATTATTGAGTAAGGTTATAGGGATTTGCTATTCTATTGCATTTGTTAACTGGATGAGGATTCATGAGTAGTTTTGTTTCTTATTATGATATGATTAACTATTACTCATGCTTGTGATGTCAATTCCTTGATGATACTGTTGTGTTAGAGTGTTGTCTAAAGTATGTCGATATGCATTTTACTTGGTTGAGTTAGTAAGCATGAGTTGTTGTTTGGTATGCCTTGCTTAATTCTGCATAAGACTTTTTGAAAAGGGTAAATGAGCATGGTTTAAACTTAATTTCCCTTTTTAGCATGTTTTCCTAATATAGGTGCATATGGTCTCACAGTTACTAAAAGTGTTATAATAACCCCATTTTCTTCCTCTGTACAAAACATTTTATGTTTCGTTCGTATAAGGCTTATCCCAGAGGACTTGAAGAAGGCCTTGATATTTTGTATCATCCAAGTGGGTAGGTCCTCACTTTTCGAAGGCGATGTAACTATCTTGCTTATGAAGTTTCTTTGTTTTTATAATTATTTTATGTTCATTTCACTTTCATTTCAGTACAATTTGTATAAGCCTATATATGTCATCTTTACATTGATGTAGGGCTATGCCTTAATTGCTGCGATCATTACATGGTATGAGATGAGACAATCGTTAAGTCTATCTTATGTATATATAAATGTGCAATAAAAGTAGAAGGCTATGTAAACAAAGGGTCTATGTATACTCGATATGTATATCATGTGAATATTACGGTCTATGTAAACCTCCAACTACAAGTAGTAAAAGTTTTAAATTTTCCGCTAAGTAAAACTTCTAAATGGGATGATGTATGAAAAGAGGCTAGTTCTAGTCCTCAAAGAGTGCGACGATGCCGATTACATATAGGGGGTAAACCCGGATGTGACATAGTCTCTTAGCAACTCAAATATGTGGCTCAAGTGTTTTTTGATCAATTGATTGATGTCATATCCTTTGATGAAGGTCTGGTAGATTGGGAAGTGTACGAAATACATTTTTTTATATATGTTCTTTCCCATAGAATTGAAGGAGAGAAAGTTGGTTGAATCATGAACCTTAATCAAGAGATAATAAGTATGAAAAAGTTTTCACTCAAATTCACCCAACTCTACAGGTATAACTCAACCTTTGTAGCCAACTCTATGACTTAAATGAATAAATTTATGATGGGAGTGTCGAGCTTGGTGGAAAAAGAGTGCATACGACACTGCTCAACAATGATATGGATATTTCTAAGCTCATGGTGTCTACTCAAGAAATTAAGGAGTCCAAGCTTAGGGAAATGAATAGGGATGGAAAGAGGCCTACAATCGATGAACCATGTAAAATCAACTCTAAGAATATATTCTATAATAAACACTCTTCCATGAGGAAAGAGGATCGGGTTTCGAACAAAAATTCCAAAAAAGGTGGCCATTCTTTTGAGAGGCCTTGGTGTACTACATGTGGTAAAGAACACTAGGGTAGGGGTTTTCCCGGTATGGATGGTTTCTTTTTGGTGTTGTATAAAGTCCATAAGATGATGGATCGCCGGATCCTCAACTAAAAAAGGGAAACAGGTCCACGAAGTTCCTTATGTTGATACGGATCCTGATGCTCCAAAGAGGAATCCTTTCTACATAGTGAGATCTAAAGGGGAAGACTAATCCTGATTGAAAGCTAGATAACCCTTAATTCTTTATGGTTGTTTTCATTGATTTATATGGGTTTCCCTAAGTGGGGCTGTATGAGTTGAGTATCAAGTTAGTTGGTATTATTGATATTTTCCTTCTACTTTTATTCATGTTTGAGAGTAAGAATGTCATAGTAGCATATTGCATAATGTTTTGTAGTCTAGATAAAAATGAATCTCATTGTTCTTCTTTCATCTTTCATTCCTTGAGATTATGATTATGTTTTAAGATAAGTTTATATTTTCTTGTCTCTCACTTTGTCGTGACTTCTTGATGGATTTCTTTAAAAATTAATTACTATATTGTTAAGCATGCTTTAATGTGAAAATTTGGTGCTCACATGAATGAAATTGAAAATTTGACTAAATTGAATTTTCCTGATTAATGGTTTCAATTAATGTAGAGATGTATATGAGCATACATAATAATGTAAAAGGTAGTTCCTCCATAAATGAAGAGAAAATGAAGAAATGATTGTGAGCTTTGAATTGTGAAAATTGTGCCAACGAGTTGCCTGTGTTGCTAAGTATTTTTTGAGTTACTTGTTAAATTTGTACATTGAATATAATTGTTTTGATCATGGTGTTATGTTCTATATGCTTATAGTTGAGTCCTTGATTCCCTTAAAATTTATTAGTGTCACTCGAGGAGGAATCTTTTTCTATGTGGGGACAATGTAATTACCCTCATCATGAAATAGAAGATCTTCAAATGTGTTTCATCAGTTGAATGTGTGTTAAATTAATGTATTTCAGCAGTTGACGTCACTTTGGTATATTTGGAAATGAAACGTCAAGGGACAACCAAGAGTGCGCAAACTAGCCATATGTGTGTACTAGTGTGTCCTTGTTTGTTGTGCATTATTTTATGTGTTTTTTGGTGTATGGAACCATTGGGTATTACCCAAGTACCTAGAGGGACATAGTAATGGTCAAAATTTTTAACTATGACTCCTCGGGGACCACCCCATGAGGACCCAAATGAGGGGATAGGATGCTGCCGTCAGCCAAGATGTGGTGACAAGGGAATGTCACGTAGCTAGTACATGATGGGAATATTTTGACCTGCGAAGCACGGCCAACATAAACCTTTCAAAAAATAAATTCCATAACAAAGATATGAGGTGGCCACGCGATGCACAACCAAGTCCCAGATTTGGGTTCATCGTTAAGTTAAATTATACTTTAAAAAAGGTTCGGATTAATGTAGGGGTCTTTTTGGGAATTTTGAAGATTATTTAGGGATGGTTTTAGGTCACCTAAACCTCATTTACCTCACTAGTTAAAACGCTCATGTTCAAAACAAAAATCTCTCCAAAACCGTTTTCTCCATTTCCAAGGAAGCTTCAAACTCCAAGGACGAAGACCAAATTCATCAAGTTTCTTCACCAAATCCCATAGGTTTCTTAATTTTAATGTACGGTAGGTCATCCCTGAACTTTATTTTATTCAATGAGCTATTTAAAGAGATTTTAAAAAATAGTTTTAAAGATCCAACTTCTTTTGTCTTTGAATCTAAGCATGGGTTTTTGTATGAAAACGTTTTAAGTATTCAAATATGTTGTTTTTGGTATCACTTGGTGATTTTAATGTCAAAATTTCAGTGAAATATTGCTTACGCTTAATATAACTTTTGTCTTAGGAATTTCGTTGTTGATCTAATTTAGATATTGTTAAAGTTGTTTGTCTTGTGTTGTATTTTGGGTTACCTACTCCCTATATGCTTGAATATGTTTTTTTGGTGAAATATTTAAACAAGGTTGTGAAAATTTTCATGAAGGGTAAGTTATTCTATCTTTTTTAGTTTCCATTGAAGTAATTTTGAGTGGTATGGTCTACCTTTGGTGAAGGTGTTTACTGAAATTGTATGAATTTTTATTTATATGTGCATTGTGAGTATGTACTTGAAGGCTTACTATCTGAAGTATAGTGATAGCGATGATGTTCATGTTTATATGCCTTATGAAGCATGAATTGTATAGATTATGTTTCACTGAAGTATTTGTATATGTGACGCATGCAAGTGGGTGATATATGATGGATGAAAGTTTGAGCATGTTAGGAGCCAATGTTATGAAATGGGCATTTTAGGGTTGACACTCTTCATAAATAAATATTAAGTGTCCATACCATCCCTACTATTCCTATAGTATGAAAAATGGAGTTTTGTGGTGAACACTATTCTTGATTCGAGATGATGTATTAAGTAGCAACATCACTATTCCCAAGAGCTTTCTCAGGTAGGTTTGAGTATGGATGCCCTTCGTGAGCTGAGATGTGGTGTCGAATAGTTACCCTTAACCATTAGTAATGAATGTTTAAGACTCTTGGTGAGTTATGCTTTGCACCGAGATGATTTGAAGAAGTGGTGAGTATAATTCGTTAGTAGAGATAATGTATCCAATGTATCTCTTTAGATTGTTTCTCCTTGATAGAATATAAATGAGTCACTTAGGACATATCTCATTATCCCTTACTATACCCCGCATAGTAGTAGCAATTCGACAACCCATGTAAAGTCTCAAGAATGGCCCTATCTTAGGCAAGTGGTGATTCCTCAACCTATAGGGGTTAATACCGGGATTCCATGTCTATCACTCATGGTCTATTTCGGCTAAATATATCCCCCACATAAAGTATTTAATCGACTAAGTCCTCTAAAGGGTGTACTACATAGGATAGGTGGTGGTACGCGACACTATTTATTCATTACACAAGAAGGTATTTGGATGGAGTCTTAGTATGCATTTATATGATGTGTATGAATGTTTCATTATGCAATGTAAATGAATTTGTGTGACTTAGTTGTAACACCTTGAAAATACAAGACTCATGGTAAAGAGTCATATAGGTGTCATAAAGTCTAAACAAAGTTTCTAAGTCCATTTTTAATGAATATAGGTCATTAGAAGGTTTAATAACAAAAATGTCTAGGAAGTTCGTTCAAAGATATGTTAGTGTGCCATAACCGTCTTACTAAATTTAGGAGTCTTAAACGTAACAAAATGGGTGGAAAGGTTCCTATTGCATTTTTGAGTTATTTCATGATCGAAACGTCTGTGTACGACTCCTCAAAGACCAACTAAGGGCCCTCGAGGAGAACCCCAATAGTTCGATGCAGCATCAATTGGCAGTGTGCATTGACGGGGCAGACGAAAGTCCGTAAGTGGCTCGACGGAGCGTCGAAGGCCACCTTCTCCCCACACTTAGAAATATTTGTGAAGGCCCTTGTTTTCTTAGGTACTGTCCTCGCATGCGAAGTCTCTCATAGAGATTATAGAAGTTCAGGACAGAGGGGGGGTGTCTGTCCACCAACAGGTGGATCGTCGACGGAGTCTCGTCTGTGAGGGTCGAATTTCACAAATAAATTTTTAATGATTTTATTTAATTAATAAGGGGTTTAGGGGTTAGTTAGTGATTAAGTGAAACTAATTAAGTTAATTAAGCCCTTCTATAAATACCCTTAACCCTCACTAACCTAAAGCTAAGTCTCAAACTAAACTATTTTCCTTCTCTTATTTCTCTCTCTACAAAACCCACCATTAAAAGCTAGCAAGAACTAGAGTTTTGAAGCAGTAAAAGGTTGTATTCTTCATCAAATTATGGGTTTTTTTCACCTTTCAGATAATTTCCTCAAAGTGTTCCTTCAAAATGGATTTCAAAAAGTTGAGTTTTCTTATGGGTTTCATTCAATTACGAAATTGAAGTTATGGATTGAGTTCTTAGTGAATTCTAAGGGTTATATTGAGTAGATTGACATGTAATTCAACTGTTTATGATAATTGTGTATAGTTTGGTCACATTGATGAACATGATCCTCTATCCTTTACCCTAGGTAGTGATCTTGACTTATGTTGTATGTTGATCATTCAATTAAGTGTGTTGTTGGTTAGATCACTATCCTATGGTGCTATTATAGTTAAATTAAGATTATTATACGCCTATCATACTAGTTCTTGAGATATAATTTAGTTTATGAAATATAATGTGAAATTAGCCTAAGTATGTTGTCTCATGTTTTGATATAAAGATGAATTCTATTATAGAGATGAAATTGCCTTGTTATTCGAATTGATTATCATGTGCTATGATTTTACTCCCCAAGTTTGGTTGATATATAGGTTGATGGTAATACCTTGATGAGAATATGAGGAAGACTTGGTAAGTCTTAAAATAATTGTCTTTACTTCCAATTGTGATTAGTTGTTGTTAAGCTATGATATTACATTAGAGTACGCCTTATATTTAGATTGTAGGGTTTTGTGATGTTAAATTGAAATTTCTTGACTATGTTGTGAGGTTGATTAAGGTGTATGTGCTATAAGGATGGTTAAAACTAGCAATGTTCTTTAAAATGTTATGAAATGCTAATGTGTTAACCTCACTTATATGAATTATGATGAAATGACTAAAACTCACACAATTCTTATTGAGCTATTGATGTTGATGATTCTACAAGGGGTAGACCCTATGTCCTCAATTAAGTTATGGTTGACGATTAAAGGCTTAAGGAAATTTCAAAAATGGACTCTAGCTTAGCAGCGAGTGAACTAGATAGAGGAGTGTCCCTTCTTACATAGGGAAAAAGTAGTAGCACTACATTACTCTTGAGATTGGAGATCATAATTTGTGGTGCATAAAGAGGGTCTCAACTAAATCTAATTGTTCTTTAACTATGTTTCCCCATAGGAATACTTCCTACTGGATCCACGTTGTTGCTATGTTTTATGTTTTAGTACTACCTTGGCAATTAGTCCGCCTTCTTTTGGTGTACGGTTTTATTACAGCGGATTCCACAGTAGCTCATGTGTTCTATGTCGGTTAGGGCTAGATGTTCTCAAAAGTTAAAATTGATTAAAGGACTTGAACTCTAACTTGGATAACCTAAGGGGTCTAGCTTAGTCTTGCAAGAGGGATGGGACTCTACTTGGACATTGAACTAGTTAGTCTTGAGAGGAGTGTTAGGAGGATGTTCTTATATCTTTATGTTATGATAATATATGATGTATATATATGATGACCATGTCATATTATTGATACTATATTTTGATTATTTCATTTCTAAATATGCCTTGGTTTATAATGTTAATATAAGATAAAATGTAAGCATTAATTCCATGATATATAAAGTTGGACATTGGTCATGTTTTTTGTTAATGATACTTGTGAGTAGTTGTATTGCTTATTATGATATGTTTAACTCTTATTCATTATTGTGATATTATTCCTTGATGTTAGAGTTGAAGTAATATGACTTACTAGATATTGCATTAAGCCCGTAAAAGGGATAGAGTGGCATGTTTTAATAAAAAGTCCCTTTTTAGCATGTATTGCTTGTGTATGTGCATAAGGTCTAATAATTACTACTTGTGGAGTACTAACCCCATTTTCTTGCCTTTCCCCAAACAATTTAGTTCCGGTCGTTGAAGAGTTTTGAAGGCAATATTGTTGGGCTTGGATTTTTCCTTTTACACAAGTAGGGTAAGTCCTCAACTTTTGAGGGCAATGCTATCTTCAAAGTTTAAACTTTGTTATGAGCTTATCGACTCTCTCATTCCACTTCTTGTCATTCTAATATTTCACTTTCATATAATTTATACATGGTCTTGTTGAATCGATGTTAGGTCTATGCCCATATTCTGATATTTGTTTAGATTGTATGAGATGATACATTTGTTCAGACTATTTATATATACATATATAAATATATATATATATATATATATATTAATGCAATAAAAGTAGAAGGCTATGTAACCTTCCTATATGAAATGTTCATTTATACTCGATATGAATATATATTATGTGTATGTAGAAGTCTTTGTAAACCTCCAAGTAGAGAAGTAAAAGTTACAAATTTTTCCCCATTTTTCAACCTAAGAATGTAATGACATCAACTAAGAGGCTAGTCTTAGTCCTTGAAAAGGACGACGATGCCAATTACGTCTAAGGGGTAATCTCGGATGTGAAAAACTTGGTAACATATCATGAGGTTGAATATGGTTGAGTTAGGTCTCTCTCTCTACCAAGTCTATGTAGGTTTGTATTCATAATTGTAAAAGCGTGCCACACTTATGAGTAGGAGCCTATACGATTCATAGGAATCACTCTCTTTCATGAAAATATTATATCGTGCCAATAGAATATACTTATGATGTTCTTTGCATCTAATCATATTTTTGTGTTTATAGGAAGCATAAACACTAGAAGGAATGGGGCTCGAAGACCTGAGGAGGAAGTTGCTAATGCAGGATCTCCTCCCTTTGATGACAAAGTTCCTTCACTTGGTTAAAATGCTAATGTTGATCAAGTCCCGGCCAACCCTCCACCTATGAAGGAGACGGAGATGAGGGATATGACTGCTCAAATGTACCAAACTATAACAAACCAAGCACAAGCCACAATGATTCAAGCCCTAGCTATGACAGCTCATTCAAACCGGGATGTAGCTCCCCGTCCTCATCAACAAGTTACTGCTATCGCTTCCCATCTAAGGGACTCCACTTGGATGAACCCTCCTACTTTCTATGTGTCTAAGCTTGATGAAGAAGACCAAGAATTCCTTGATGAGGTCTACAAAGTTCTATATGCCATGGGTGTGACTTAAAGTGAGAAGGCCTAGTTGGCCTCATATAAACTCACGGATGTGGTCCAAACATGGTATGTGCATTGGAGGGACAATAGGTTGTTGAGGGGTTGTCCAGTAACTTGGGAGATCTTTAAAGTGGCGTTTCTAGATAAGTTCTTCCCTAGAGAGATGAGAGAGGAGAAGGTGACGGAGTTCATCAATCTTCGCCAAGGAGAGAGGAGTGTGCATGAGTATACTTTAGAATTGTTAAGTTATCCAAATATTCTGCTTCTTTAGTCTCCGATCCTAGAGATGAAATGATCAGTTTTGTAACGGGGGTGTCGGAGGACCTACAAGAGTAGTGACAATCGGCCATGCTACATGAAAATATGATCATTTCGTGTCTTATTGTTTATGCAAGAAGGGTTGAGGAGGCAAGAGCTAAGAGAAAAAGTATAGATTCTAAGCGGCTAGGTCATTTGATGGAGGCGCCTCAAAGAATAGGTTTGAAATACAAGATAAGCCTAAATTTAAGAAGCGGGTTCAAATGAAGTCCCTACCATAGTCCCAAGAGCTAGTGGTGATAGAGTGTGTAACCCTAAATTTAAAAAGGGAAAAGTTTCTAATTCACCAAAGGATAATCTAACTTGTCGAAAGTGTGGTAAAAAGCACTATGGTGAGTGCGATAAGGCAACGAATAATTTCTTTAGTTGTGGCAAGAGTGGTCACAAGATGAGAGATTGTCCAAACATGAAAAGTCATGAAAAGGGTAGTGTCCAATCTCAAGCAAGTGTTTCTAATAATGCTCTAAAGAAGAACTACTTCTATGCTCTCTGCTCTAGGGGTGATCAAGAGACCTCTCAAGATGTGGCGACGGGTATGTTAAAAATCATTATTCTTTATGTGTATGCTTTACTTGATCCGGGTGCTACTTTGTCCTTTCTTACACCACTAGTAGCTAAAAAGATCAATGTTTTACCCTATATTTTACATGAGCCTTTTCAAGTGTCAAGTCATGTGGGAGAGTCGGTTATTGCTAAAATAGTCTATCGAAATTGTCCAATTTCATTGCCCAATAGAGTTTCTTATGTTAATATAGTAGAACTTGATATGCTTGATTTTTATATTATATTGTGTATGGATATGTTGCATGCATGTTTTGCATCCACTGATTGTAGGACAAAGTGTTGAGGTTTAACTTCCCAAATGAATCCTTTGTTGAGTAGAAAGGGGGAAATTCTATTCCTAGAGGTCACATCATATATTGTGTAAAAGAATCTAAAATGATCTCAAAGGGTTGTCTCTATCACATTGTAAGACTCTAAGATTTGGATTTTGAAATTCCTCCTAAATGAGTCTGACCCCATATTGAATAAATTTCTGCATGTTTTTCCTAATGACCTTCTCGGTGTGCCTCCCGAACGGGAAATTAATTTTGGTATCAATTTTCTACCAGAAACTAATCCCATTTCAATCCCTCCACAACGTATGGCTCCGAACCAATTGAAAGTGTTGAAGGCTCAACTCAAGGATTTTCCTTACAAAGACATCATAACTCCTAGTTTATCTTCATGCGGTGCTCTGGTGCTATTTGTCAAAAAGAATGATGTGTATTTGAGAATGAATATATACTACCGCGAACTCAACAAGATCACTATTAATAATAAGTACCCTCTCCCTCAGATTGATGACTTATTTCACAAACTTTATTGGGTGAGTTACTTTTCTATGATAGACTTGAGGTCGGGGTATCATCAACTCTGAATGAGAGGGAAGGATGTATGGAAGATGGACTATTGGACTAGGTATGGGAATTATAAGTTCTTGGTCATGTCTTTCGGTCTCACAAATGCTCTGGAAGTATTTATGGAACTAATGAATAGAGTGTTTGGAAATTACATAGATTCGTTTGTAATTGTCTTCATTGACGATATCATGGTATACTCGAAGAAAGCTGAAGATCATATAGGTCATTTGAGAGTAGTGTTTTAAACCATTAAAGAACACCAATTGTATGCCAAATATAGTATGTGTGAGTTTTAGTTGAGATTGGTTACTTTTCTTGGGCACATCATTTCTAGTGAAGGAGTTGAAGAAGACCCAAGGATAACAGAAGCGGTGAAAAATTGGCCTAGACCTTTGACTCCGTCTGTCATCAGGAGTTTAATGGGTTTAGCGGGTTAGTATCGGACGTTCGTAGATGGTTTCACGTCCATTGAATCTCCTTTTACTACTTTGACTCAAAAGAGTAAAAAGTTTGAGTCGTCAGAGGTATATGAGAAGAGCTTTGAAATGTTGATAGGTAATCTTACTTCCGCTACAGCGTTGACCTTACCGGAGGTTACGAAGGGTTTTTTGGGGTATTGTGATGCATCCCGAGTGGGTTTGGGGTGTGTGCTTATGCAAAACGGGAAGGTAAAAGCTTATGCCTCAAGGCTACTAAAGGTACATGAGAAGAATTACCCCATTCATGACCTTGAATAAGCGGCAGTGGTGCTTGCTTTGAAAATTTAGAGTCACTATTTGTATGGGGTGCATGTGGATGTTTTTACTGATCATAAGAGTCTCCAATAAGTGTTTACCCCAAAGGAGATAAATCTCAAATGAAGAAGGTGTCTTGACATGCTGAAAAATTATGATATGAGTGTCGTTTATTACCCCAGCAAGGCTCATATAGTTGCGGATACCCTATCTCGGATGACTATCGCTAGTGTATCCCCTCTTGATAAAGCCAAATCGGACCTAGCAAGGGAAGTTCATAGGTTGGCTAGGTTAGGGGTGAGGTTGGATAGTGCTTTAAATAGGGGAGCAATAGTTCATCATAACTCCGAGTATTCGCCAGTGGTTGAGCTGAAGTCCAAACAACACCTTGACTTAGCCTTGATGAAGTTGAAAGAATCGGTTCTTCGAAAGTTGAATGAATTATTCTCCCTAAGGAGGGATGGTTTGCTAAAGTGCAAAGGAATGTTATGTGTTCCAGATGTAGATTGTTTGAGGGACCGGATCTTATAAGAAGCAAAAGGCTCCCACTACTCAATTCATCCGGCACCGACAAAAATATATCATGACCTAAAAGAGACATAGGGAATATATCGCTATGTGTCCGAATTAACAACAAGTAAAGGCCGAACACTTAAAGTCGGGTGGCTTACTACAAGATATCCAAATTCCAACATGGAAGTGGGAAGACATCAATGTGGACTTTGTAGTAGGTTTACCCTGGACCCAAAAGTCCTATGATTCCATATGGATGGTTGTGGATCGATTGACTAAATCCGCTCACTTTATCCTCGTCAAGTCTTCATATTCGTTGAAGGATTATGCAAGAATGTTCCTAAATGAGATTCTGTGCCACCATGGCATTCCTTTATCCATCATGTCAGATTTAACACACAATTCACATCTAGATTTTGGAGGTCGTTCCAAAAAAGGTTAGGTACTACGCTGAAGTTGAGCACCACATTTCATCCCCAATGGATGGTCAATCCGAACGCGCTATTCAAACCCTTGAGGATACTTAAGGCTTATATTATATATTTTATATGCAATAGGGCTAATCATTTGCCTTTGGTGGAGTTTGCTTATAATAATAGTTTTCATTTTTCCATATCCATGGCTCCCTATGAAGCTTTGTATGGTAGGAGGTTGACGTATCCTATTGGCTTGTTTGAAGTGGGTGAGGCTTCGCTTCTTGGTCCCAATTTGATTTATAAGACTTTTGAAAAGGTTCATATAATAAAAAGCCGGTTTCAAATGGCTTGTAGTCAAAAAAAGAATTATGCCGATCATACAATAAGGGATTTGGAGTTTGAAAAAGGTGATAAGGTGTATTTAAATATTTCACCAATAAAAGGGGTGGTTAGGTTTTTCTTGAAAGGGAAATTTAGTCCTCGTTATGTGGCTCCCTAAGAAATTTTTCAAAGGGTTTGTAAGGTTTCCTATGAATTGAAACATCCGAATGAATTGGCTTCGGTTCATCTGGTTTTCCATGCTTCTATGTTGATAAAGTGTATTGATAATCCCGAGTCCATTCTTACTATTGAGGATCTTGGTGTTAAGGATAACCTCTCTTATGAGGAAGTCCTGGTTATAATTCTTAATAGACAACTCAAGAAGTTGAGTAATAAAGAGTTTGTTTCCATACAAGTATTATGGAAAAATCAATTAGTTGAGGGTGCTACATGGGAGGCCAAGGGCGATACAGAATCGTGTTATCCTCGTGTTTTTGGTAATAAATTTTATCCCATTTTTTTAATTATATAGTTATTACAAAGATTTGTGCTTCTTCATTTTGGGTGAAGTGTCGCAAAACTGACGTTTTTTTAAAACCTCATAATAAGTCTTACAATGAAGTCACTGTAGTATTGTTATTAAAAACTTGAAATTTTTCTTTTTGCTTGCTTTGAGTTACGTTGTGCATTTTGATATTGTGAGTCTTCATGAAATGAAAGGTAGTATATTGTTACGTTGAAATTTGTGCTAATTGACTCATCTAATGTATGTTGAGCTCATAAGTGTTTTTTCAAATAAATGCCTCATGATGAAGTATTTTGAGCCTTTGGTGTGTTAATATGAGTTATGATATTTGCTTTGTTGAAGTGACATGATATATGTTAAATGGACATTGTTGATTGGTTTGGCTGCTAGCCTTGGGTCTATTCATTCCTTTAAAAGAGTTTTAGTGTCATTTGGGACGAATTTTCCTAAGAGGGGGATAATGTAACACATTGAAAATCCAAGACTCATGGTAAAACCTAATATAGGTGTCATAAAGTCTAAAAACTGTTTCTAAGACCATTTTTAATAAATATAGGTCATTTAGAAGGTTTAAGAACAAAAATGTTCAAAAATTTTGTTGAAAGAGATGATAGTGTGCCTTAGCCTTTTTACTAAATTTTTGGAGTCGGACATATAACAAAATGGGTGGAAAGGTAGCTAGTGGGTCTTTGAGTTGTTTCATGATGGAAACGTCTCGGTACGACTCTCCAAGGACCAACCAAGGGCCGTCGAAGAGAACCTCTACAGTTTGATGTAGCACTGACTGGCACTGTGCATCGATGAGGAACATATTGCTCCGTATGTCGCTTGACAAGGTGTCGAAGACCACTGTCATTCCACATATAGAAAGATTTGTGAAAGCCCTTCTTTGCCTAGTTAATGTTACATTCGATGGAAAAGGAACGACAAGGCATCATTGGCTCAATGGGGCGTGGAGGCCACCATTATCCTATACTTAGAAAAGTTGTAGGAAGCCTCACATGCAAAGTCTCTGATAGAAACGACGGAAGTGAAAGACCGAAGGGGGGTTTCCGCCGACGGGGTCTTATCAATGATGGTCAAATTTCACTGGAAAATTTTTAATGATTTCATTTAACTAATTAAAATTTTTTTAGGGGTTATTTAGTTATTAAAGGGAAAATAATTAAGTTAAATAATTCCGTCTATAAATACCCTTAACCCTCATTAACCTAAAGCCAACTCTTAAAATAAACTCTCTTCCTTCTCTCTTATTTCACTCTCTACAACAACCAACCATTGAAGACTAGAAAGCACTACGGTATGGGTGCTGGAAAAGGGTGGCTTCTTCATAATAATTTTGAGAAACATTAAGGTATGGTATCTATTCACCTTTGAGATCCTTTCCTCAAAGGGTTCCTTCAAAATGAATTTCAAAAAGTTTAGTTTTCTTATGGGTTTCATCCAGTTACGAAATTAAAGTTATGCATTAAGTTTTTAGTGAATTCTTAGGGTTATATTGAGTATATTTACATGTAATTCAACTTTTTTATGATAATTGTTGATGGTTTAGTCTGAAGTACATGAATCTTGTATCCCTAACCCTAGGTAGTGAGCTTGACTTATGTTGTATGTTGATCATTCAATTGAGTTGGTTGTTGATTATATTACTATTCTATGGTGGTATTACGGTTGAATTAAGATTAATTATAGGCCTATCATGCTAGTTCTTGATATGTAATTTAGGTTATGAATTATAATTTGAAATTAGCATCTGTATCTTGTCTGAAGTTGTTATCTAATGATGAATTGTGTTATACAGATGCAATTGGCCTTGTTATTCTTTTGATTATCATTATTGTATGATGTTACTCCCTAACTTGGGTTGAGTTATGGTTTGATTGTAAGACATTGATGATAGACTATGAGGAAGACATTGTATGTCTTAGAATCTCTATCTTTACTTCCAATTGTGATTATTGTTGTTAAGCTATGATATTACATTGGATTATGTCTTATATTTAGATTATAGGGTGGTATGATGTTCAATCGAAATGTCTTGACTATGTTTTGAAGTTGATTAAGGTGTATGTGGTATAAGGATGGTGAAGTGCCTTAAAATGTTATGAAATGCTAAAAGTTTTAACCTCAATTATATGAATTGTAATGAAAAGACTTAAACTCATAAAATTTTTATTGAGATATGGTTGATGATCATGATTATACAAAGGGTATACCCTATGGCCTAAATTATGTTATGATTGATAATTAAATGCTTAAAGACATTTCAATAAGGTACTCTATCTTAGGACCGAGTGAACTAGATAGAGTAGTGTCCCTTCCCACATAGAGAAGGTAGGAGCACTACACTACTCTTGAGATTGGAGATCATAATGCATGGCTCAAAGAGGGTCCCAACTAAAATTCCTAGTTCTTTAACTATGTTTCCCCCCATAAGAATACTAGCTAGTGGATCCACATAGTTGCTATGTCCTACCTTTTTGTACTACCTTGGCAAGTAGTCCGCCTTCTTTCAGTGTAAGATATAATGACACCGAATTCCACACTAGATCATGTGGTCTATGTCGGTTATGGTAAGATGTTCCCAAAAGTTAGAAATACAAGACTTGAACTATAACTGGGATAACCTAAGGTGTCCAGCTTAGTCTAGGTAGGGGTATGGTACCCTACTTATACATTGCACTAGTTAGTCTTGAGGGGAGTCTTAGGAAGATGTTCTTATATATTTATGTTATGATAATATATGATGTATATATATGATGACCATGTAATATTTTTGATACTATATGTTGATGAGTTCATTTGTGAATATGCCTTTCTTTATAACGGTAATATAAAATAAAATGAAAGACTAAATGTCATGATATGTAAAGTTGGACGTTGGTCATGTTTTCTAGTTAATGATTCTTGATATAGTAAGGCTATGGGATTTTGCTTAGTCATTGAACTTGTTGACTTGATAAGAACTTGTTAATAGTTGTGTAGCTTAATATGATATGTTTAACTCTTATTCATTCTTGTGATATTATTCCTTGATGTTAGAATTGTATTAAATCATGATTCTTAGTGTTTTGGGATAAGTATTACTTGTTAAGACAATAAGAAATGTTTGGTTCATTAATATGACTTACTTGACTTTGCATTAAGCCTTAAAAGGGGTAGAGTGGCATGTTTTAATAAAAAGTCCCTTTTTAGCATGTTTTGCTTGTGTATGTGCATAAGATATCATAATTAATTTATGTGGAGGACTAACCACATTTTCTTCCCTTCCCCCAAGCATTGTAGGTTCCACTCATTGATGAGTTTGGAAGGCGATATAGTTGAAGACTTGGATTCTTCTTTTTACACAAGTAGGGTAGGTCCTCAACTTTCTAGGGCAATGCAATCTTCAAGGTTTGGACTTTGTTATGAGCCTATCGACTCTCTCATTCCTTTTCTTGTCATTTTAATATTTCACTTTCATATAACCTATATATGGTCTTGTTGAATTGATGTTAGGGATATGCCTATATTCTGATATTCGTTTAGATGGTATGAGATGAGACAATTGTTGAGGCTATTTTTATATTTATATATATAAAGGTGCAATAAAAGTAGAAGTCAATGTAAGCTTCCTATATGAAGAGTCCATGTATACTCGATATAAATATATATTATGTGTATGTATAGGTCTTAGTGAACCTCCAAGTCAAGAAATTAAAAGTATTAAATTTTTCTGCATTTTTCAGCCTATGAATATAAAGACATGAACTAAGAGGCTAGTCTTAGTCCTTTAAAACGAGACAATGCCGGTTACATCTTGGGGGTAAACACGAATGATACATTAGTTTCTAATATAATGAAAGCAAGTAAACATTATTGTTTTGTATGATGGAGTTTAGGAATGAAAAATGTGGTATGGCTAATCTAAGTGAATCTTCAAGGAGCAGTTGGTGGGAGTAGTAGTATGGAATGTTAAATGCACATTGCACTATTTGTAACTTAACGGTTTCCTTGGATAATGATTTTAATGTGAATTTCCTAAAGTGTAGCCTAAAGTAGCAAAAAGTGTGGCCTTTGATAAAAGGTTACACTTAAGGACATTAAGCAACACTTTTTAGGGGATGGCCAAAAGAAGCGTAACCTTTGACATTAGGAAACACTATTTAAATGTCACAATCTTTGGTTATTCTTTAAAACATATAAGGGCACTCTTTGTTTTAATGCATTAGGACACCTATTTTTTATTATATTACACTCAAAAGTGTTGCCTTTACATTGTTATCGGTCTCACTTCAAAAGTGTTGCCTTTAATGTGTCATCTAGAGCAACCCAAAGTGCAACTTTATATCTCATCTAGAGCTACACTTATTGAGTGCAATTTTATATATCATCTAGAGAAATAATTATAAAGCGTAACTTTAACAATGGGCATTATACAACAAGACTTTTGAATTGCATAGATTCAATATATAATCACACATTTAAATATATGAGTGACCTAAAGCTTAGAATTAACTAATATTTAAATCGAAGATATATATTTCAAATACACTTGAAGAAACGTGTCTTGTACAATCAATACTTACAAAGTTATTTCTCAAAGAAATATAATATCAATAAATTCCAAAAACCAAATGCATTCAAACATATATATCAATAGTACAAAAACTCTTCATTGTTCACTATCGAGTTTATTTATAGCCACAATAAAAATTAAATTAGCGACATTTTCCTGCAATTTCATAATAAAATTATAAGTTAGTGAAATAAATGTTAAAGTGCATAATTGGAGAGTATTCACTGTAAACCAACTAATCAACAATATTGTGAAAATAATATAGAGCATGCATCTAGGAAGGAATGTGTTTTGCAGCACTTGTTCAAGGTATTAAACAATATGGGTATAAGGTTAAACATAACAAATAACAGAAGGAACATAGTCATATAATTCAACTATAAAAAGAAAAAACAACAACTCAGTATTTATATTAAGTGAGATACGGAGCATGAATATACTGAGAGTCAAACATAAACTTATCGTGTGATATAGACTCCGATCGATCCATTGGAAAGTAAGTAACTATCCACTGGAAAAGCAATTTGATTGAGTTGGAAAAAAAACCTCTTCCACTTATACTTAGAAACAAAGACCTAATAGTCTTAGTTACTACCACTAGCAGTGTCTAACCAACCCTCAATTTTAGAAGGGTTGTCAAGCAATGAGTTCTCTTATGTAAGGGCAACACGCTGCACATGAATAACAGTAAGCAACAATGAAAAGTGAGGACTATTTAATAGCAATTTGCAATGTATACTATAATGGAGAGTGGACAAAAAAATTGAACCAGAGGATAACAGACCAAGAAGAAATATTGTGCTGGCCTATAAGCCTCATCATATATGGTGTTCAGTAACTCGCTAGAACCTTCCAGTTTTGGTGATGGCCTATTAGCATCACCATCTATGATGTTTGGAAAGACAATAGAGCACATCGTAAAATGTCGCACTAATCATCTGAACACCAACGGGAAGGGCCACAAAAATACCATCAACAAATCCACACCGGAGAACTAATGTTTGAAGACCAGCCATGTTCACATTGACTTGCCAATAATGAATATAATCGTCAATTAAAGAGAACATAAAATGTACAAGTTACATCATCATCTGACTAGCAGGATAAAAATAGGAAAGAAAAATTACATATAATCATAACATCACTAGCATACATCGTACAGTGGATCATTCATCTTTTCATCTGTAAATTCCACATGTCGTAGTGAGAGTCAACGCTTGTAATATGCATCATAATAACCAGCAAACGGTATGGATTTTTTACATCACATTATTCCTTCTGTCTTCATAATTTTTTTTTTGCAAATGTTTAATGTTTTGTCATTACTAATAGAAGGTAGTCTTACATATTGTATAAATTAGTGTTCGTATCCATATATTCCAAAAGGAAGTGAATTCTTAGTATTTACAACTAGTATGGCAGTGAATTCTTAGTATTTACAACTAGTATGGATTAATCAAAAGAATATATTTCGTCCGAACTCATCATGGGCACCCCTCACTACTTCCTGTTCACTTAAATAGTAGGAATTAACAGAAAACTACTTTGTTATCTTCCTTCAACATGGCTTCCAAAACTGAGGGTAATGGCTGAGGAATCTTAAGAATTATCGGAACTAAAGATAGTTTTGTTCTTATGTAGTTATATTATTTTTGATAGTGGTAAAACCATTTTCACCAGCGTAAAAACAAGATTTAGTATTAAAGTTCATGGGTATTAAAAATATGAACATAAAATTTATCAAGGAAAGATCCAGTATCACAGTTCAACAAACTTTTGGCATATCGAGTTCACTAAAGGAAATCTCAAAGTATCAAAAAAAATTGTGATGACAATTCATAACGATGAAGTTGGATTATAATGCAATTAAATCCAATGACATACAAACGCAATATAACATATCTAGTCATAGAGAACTCAAGACATAATCTCTGATTCACAGCAAACACGTACATTAGGACAGCTTATAAAGAAAAATACAGATTATGTAGATGTAAGAACAATCACAAAGTGCTACATCTTTGCTTTTTTTCTAATTCAAGTATAGATGTCACAACACTCACTAGAACATGATAGCCACATCAAAGTAATCTTCTATCCGAACTGGCTAGAAACAAGTCAATACCAACCTCCGAGAAGGTGATATAAGTAGAACATGCTCTAACTTTAGAAGGTACTTTAATTAGACCGGTTCAAATATAAGTAGATCTTCACAGATTAGGTGATTTTCAACGTTGCATCTAGATTAATCAAAACCAGTATTTAGCTGAACTCACCATCTCTCACTCAATACTGAATATGATATCATGTAAATATAACAACATAACAAAGTCGATATGTTTTTGAAAAAGAAAACATAAATGGATAAACTATTTGAAATTAATTCGCTAAGAGCCATATATATAACAAGTACACAACACTGGTTTTTAGATGGAAGTGCACTAGTCGATTATTTGATTAACCTAGTTTTGTTATTTTGCAGGTAACTTTAAATTCCATAGTTTCCAAGAGGTCCCAAGATAAGGAAGTAGGCTAATAAACCTTGATAAATTCAAGCTTCCCAAATATCAGAACTTCATCATAATAATAAGCAAGAGCCGGTGGAATAAAACAATATGTGGATTGATGTCGGTAAGAATACAACAATGTTAGAAGCTATTTCACAGAATAAATTGTTAGGACCTAATGAGAATTTAAAGGAGTTCAAATGACATTAAATTGAATTGACCGGCTGGCATTGAAGATATTATACATGTGTTTACTTTACATGCAATGATATATGAACAACATACAAAAGAAAAAATATAACATTTTAGGTGCTTTTAGCAAATTATAGTCTAGTTTAATCATATTTTGTGGTCTATCCATCAAACTAAGAAATCATTGTTGAAGGTTAGTGGCTTAACTACTAGTATTTCATTGGATATCACGATATGGAGGAAGAATAGATGAATTGATAATGGCATTGCGTTTCTCAAGTTGTGATCTCAAAGGGATGGATAGAGTTTTCTCTTTCTGCGCATTTACTTGATCAAGTGAACTTGATAGATACAGCAGTAAAGACACATCCTTTATTACCTGCATCAACAACATGAGAAGATTGCAGTAACTAATAGCCTAATTTACACAAGTATGATGATAGTATCATCCTTAATCAAGGGTCAAGCCATCAATGTATGGAAATAGGGATAGAGGTTATTGAAATTCTATTGGCGGTTTGATGTATATCAAGATATAGAGGATGAGCTGCAACAATAAAAATGATGACACACCTAACTCTCGGAGTAGATTCTTGAAAAATCAACCACCCGATATTCTTCCCATCACATGGTAGAATGTCTCACAAGAATCTACTGCTTGAAAAAGGGGAAGATGACACACAAAATTCTCTCAAAGTAGAGTCATAATAGCATAATGAAATGGATCAGTACATTTTCAAACTCCAAGTCCACTTTAGGCAAAAGAATAGGGGCACAATTTTTGAGTTCTTGAAGTTATAGTAGAGCTCAACTCTTTTAAGAATGTCCAGCATTGTATCCTGTTCTCCTATCAGAATTTCCAAAGTTAATACAAAATTTCCATAACAATATTTATTCTTCCCTGACCCCATTTTCTCTTTTTGTTAGTTGTTGTTGTATTCAACTTACTGGGGCTATGTTACTCTAAGATATACACCATGTCTGATCTAATATACTTGGTCAATCTTATTTTGTTTACATCCATTGATAATTTGTGATATGACTAATTGATATTAGCAGATTGCAACAACAATGTTTACTGCATTGTACTAAATAATGCTTCAACCCTATTTTTTTCCTTCTTAGTTAAGTTGTTGGCTGAATCCTTATTTTTTTAGTACTTCTTGTTTTGTTGTGTTTATAGTTTTTTCATTGATGTTATAAAAATTCCATCTCCTTTATAATGATAATAAGGACATAGTACCAGAACCAGCTCCCTACACTATAATCCTACTGTTTGAAGATAGGCTAAGACAAATCAAGCTAAAAATTATATCCCTGTTGACCTTGCGACTCCTATTCTCACTACCAGACACAAGATCCTAGCAGGGAAACTGGAGCCACAAGTACACACACATATGAGCAACAAAATGAAGAGAAGGAGAATCTTGCAATTTCTCAAAAATCCCCCAACCTTTGTAACCAACTCTAGGAATGGAATGAATATATTCATGATGGGAGCATCTACCTTGGTAGAAGAAAGTGTTGTACGACAATGCTCCATCCTGATATTGATATATTTAGACTCATGGAATATGCTGAAAAAATTGAGGATTCAAAGATTAGGAAGATTATTAGAGATAGGAGGAGGGATAGGTAGGAAGAATAGAATCAGCCTAAGTCTACAAATTATTTTTATAATGAATATTCCTCCATGGTGAGAAAGGATAGGATTTCCAACCGGCATTCTAAAGGAGGGAGTGGAGGTGGCTCTACCTTTAAGAGGGATTAATGTGCTACTTGTGGAAAGTAACACTTCGGTAAGTGTCTTGCCGCTACCGATGGCTTTGGAAATAAGGGTCATAAGTTGAAGGATTTCCCTTTCCTAAATTCAAAGGGTAGGGAAACCAACAAAGCTCCTCAAGATGGTCAATAACCCAAAACTCAACGGAAGAACCATTCCTATGTGCTTCAAATTTACAAAAGAGTAAATGCGGAATATAGACCTGGTAGGTTATAGTTCGTTATGGTTGGTTCAATTTGGTCATACATAGATCTATCCAATGTGAGGGATAAGGAGTTGAGTAGTAAGGTAGTTTATGTCCTTATCTCTTCATCCATTCTTACTCAAGCTTGAGAAAACAATTCAATGTTGTTGTGTTTTGTTTTGGAGTCTTGCATATGAGTAGAAGTTGCATGACTATTTATGTCATAAGTACTTTAATCGAATAGTGTTTTGCATGCTCTTGATGATATAAACGTCAAATGGAGAGATTGGTAGTTAATCTATATTTCTCATGTCAATGTACATTCAATGATAATTTCTTAATAGTCTCAAAAGTTTTATGTTTATATACCAATGCGTGTTTTGAAATTTAATGCATGTTGTAGTTATAATTAAATGATAAGCATGTTTAAAGTTTTACAATGTAGTTACTCCATAATGCAATGGAAATGATGAAGTATATATGCTTATTGAATTGTGGAAATAGTCTCAAAATGCATATATTTCATAGAATGCATAATAATTTGAAGTTGGTGTTCCTTCTAAGTTTGGTGTGTCGACTATGAATGTTATAAGTACGATAATATGCTCATGAGCTTTTAGTGAAGTGTTTTAGTCCTTGAAAGTGTTTTAGTGTCATTCGAGAACGAATGTTTTCCAAGTGGGGGAGAATGTAACAACCCTCAAAATGAACTAGGTTAAACTAGATCCTCTCATCTTCATAAAGAGTTAATAACTAATTAAGGATAGATTAAAAACATGAATGATATCCTTAGAGGTAAGTCTTGAAGAGTTTGGTACTGGAATGTCAAAGAACAACCAAGTCGTTCGGAAACTAGTCTTGTGTGTGCTAAAGTAACTTTGCATATTTTATGTGTTATTTTATTTTCAAATTGCTATAATGGGATTCTATAACATATTTGGTATTGTTTAGAGTCAAAACATTTGAGTATGACTGTCGAGGGACAACCCAAGAAGTCCTTGAGGAAGGCCCAAGCGTTGGCAAGAAGCTGCCAAAGTCATGAATAGACCACGACCCAATCAACAGCCCTTTGTTTGACGATGCCCCATCGAATGGGAGTGTAAATCCCCACATTGACGTTGTAGGATAGTCGCCTAAGATACTAGACTTTGACAGAACCATGCCAGGAAGGACGATCCTTGATTCCATCGACGTCCCATTGATGGGTGGCCATCCTTTGGTCTACTGTGTTTTTACAGGTCTCGGCCAACATCAGAGTCAATTAGTAAATTGACCCCACGTCATAATTAACTAGTATATGGTTATTTTAGTGGTTTAAATGTATATTTGTTAGTTTATACCCCTAAAGATAATTTTAGACTTCACCTTTTTGAAAGAAAAACCTCCCACCAAAGAAAAACTCTCTTAAGCCTCCATTGAAGCTAGAAATTTAAGGTAAATCTAGGATTGAAGATTTTGAGATGTTTCTTAACCAATTTCGTGGATTTTATTTTAATAAGGTATGATCATTAATCCCTGATTCTTCTCTCATTCAAGGAGCCCATCCGAAGACTTCAAAAAATTTAAAAATCCTAAATTCTTTTATTTCAAATTCAAACATGGGTACTTGAAATAAAAGTTTTTAATGGTTGAATTAAGATATTTTCAATGGTAATTGATGAATTAACATAAAAAACTCAACAGACTCCTGTGCATCCTAATTCTCTAATTTATTCATATGAGGTGTGGTTGATGATTGTGATTAGAGGTTGTTACAATTAAGTATATACTACGTTGTATTGTGATCATCTACTGCCAATTATGCCTAGTAATGATTAATTATTGGAGAATTGACTAATGTTGATAAAAGCATGGATGAAGGGTTAGTTGACCTTTATTGTCTAGTTCTCTTTTGAATTGATTTTGACTGGTATGTTTCACTTATGTTTACCGTACAAACTTGATATATATGAATGTGTATGTGAATTGTGATTATGGACTTTGTAACAACTTAATAAGGTTTTAAAATGATGAATACTATCTTTAGAAGACAGTTTGAAGAGTTTGAATGATAAATATCGAAGAATGACCAAGACATTCAGAAACTAGCCTTGTGTGTGCTAGTTTTTTTGTGCACGTTTTTAGTTATTTTTTTGAGTCTAAAATTAATCTAGATGACCATATATTCTAGAAGGAAATAACTAGGGTCAAAAAGTACAGGAACGACTCCCTAACGAAAAATCAAAGATTCCTTTAGGAGGACCTAAGGTGTGGCATGAAGGCTGGTGAAACAACTTATTTGTGAGACTGCATGTTGCGTAGCTCTAACATAAAGGAAAAATTCATCCACGACGTACAACTATATCCCAGATTCGATCTATTCTTTTTTAAGTCAAACTAGAATTTGTTAAAAGGTCCAATGAGTGTATGGGTATTTTGGGTACTTTGAGATTATTTATGTATGATTATTGAGTCGCTTTAAACCACATTCAGCCATTAAATAAAAATACTCAAAGTAAAAACAAATGCTTTGAAAAATTTCTTTCCAAAATACTCCATTGATGAATCAATAAAGCTCCTAGGAAGAATTTCGAAATTCATCCAGTATAAACTCTCATTTCATGGGCTTTCTATCAAATATTTTATGGTTGTTCATCCTTGATTGCTCTCTCATTGAAGGAGCTAATCCAAAGGCTTTTCAAAAAGGGTTTGAAATCCTAAATTCTTCTCTTTTGAATTTTAAGCATGAGTTTTTGCATGAAATGGTGTCAATGTATGGATTATTATGGATTCAATGTAAAGCGATGGATTTATAATCTAAAATTTAATGGAAGAAAGCTGTAAGGAAGAAATGAGTCTATTGGTGCCATTCTAAAAATCAAGGTTTAGAAGTCTTTAATCCAGAAGATATACCTCTTCAGCGCATACATACAGAGATCCTGTGATTTTATCTGTACTAGAGATGGGAAGAACCAAAGGAAGACTCCATAGCAGATAGAATCCATGTCATGAAAATTCTCAAATATTTACTTATGTATTAGGTTTGTTGAATAAGAGTAGATAATGTTAGATATAGTTTTTCTTATGTTTTATTGTGATTATCTACTGCCATATGCTCCTTATTATGATGATCAATTGGATAATTGAGAAAAAGTGGTCAAGAATGTATGATAGGTAAGTTGATCAATATTGTCTTGTTCTTATTGAATTGATGTTGAGTTGTATTGTCCACTAATGGTGGTGGTGTTACTTGAAGTATATGAATATATATATGTGAATTGTGATTATGGCCTTGATAGAGTTGAGTGCGAAGTAAAGTGAAGTTATGATGCATATGCATGATATACAGTATGAAGGTTAGAATCTGTGTCTTGAAGATACTATGTAAAATTTATATATAATATGAATATAAAGTATGATCGTGTATGAATTATGACGAATGTATATGATAATTTTTAGAAGTCGATATTATGAATAATGGTGATTATGTGAAAGGTTTACTGACATGTAATTAGAGACAAAATGAATGTATGAATGAAAATGGGTGATTTTTAGGATAGACAATGTATGTGGATAGATGAAGTTTCTAGTACCAATCCTACTAATCCTTATAACTCTAGTGAATGAAAAAGAGGGATTTTAAGGTTGATACTCCTCATGTTGAGATAAACTATTTAAGAGCAATCTCACTATACCCTAGAGCTTTGCAAAGAATCATTGGAGGTTGGATACTCTTCGTATATTTAGATGTTCTATTAAAAAGTAACTTCTATTGGTGGGTAAACGTCGTTAGCTCAATTGTAGTACTTAGTATAAATCTCTTAACCTATAGTTATTAAATGAGAAGAATGTTAAAGACTTTGTGGGGTAATTATACTTAACACTGACAGGATTTGAAGAAGGGGGGATACTCTTTGTGAATAGACTATTTGTATCAGATCTACCTTTTAAGATAAGTTCTCATCGTTAATTGAGATGAGTAACATAGAAACAATCTACTTATCCCTTAACAACTTACCAACATAGGTCTAGCTATTCGAAATCCAACTAAAGGGTAAAATAAAATTACCCAACCTTAGGCAAGTAACGATCCCTCATCCATTAGAGGTTAGTATCGGGATTTTATGTCTATCTCTCATGGACTATGTGGTTAAATATAACCCCAAAAAAGAATGTAATGAACTAACTCTACATAAGAGTGTATTACTTAGGGTAGTTGGTGGAATGGGACGTCATCTATCTATTGCTCTATTAGACATTTTGAGGGAGTATTGGTGTGTACTTGTATGAAAATATATGAATGTGTTTCTATATGATGTTAGTGATGTATGTTGACTTTAAGTATAATGTACATGAAGCATGATGACTTTAAGTCATGTGAATAATCGAAATTGATATACCTAATCTAGGGTTATTTCCAAGGAGCACTAAGGTGAGAGTAGTAGTATGGGATTCCACTTTAACATTCCACTACTTATAACTTGGGAGTGTACTTGGAGGATGTATGTGAATATTTAAAAGAATGTATGGTTCCTCTAGTATCATTAGTAATGAATCTTGATTCGTTCTGTTGAAATGAAATATGCTTATCTTTGGTAGTCTTAAGGATCACCTAGGTGCATATTGAAGAGGTTGTATGGGCAGTCTATTCATGTCTTACCTTGGTGAGTCTTAGCATAACTTTGGATAGAAAGGTCTAAATGATAAATATAATACTTGATGAATGTCACTAAGTGTTGAAAATAATGGAAGTATTACTTGTATGTTAAATTATGATTTGTAAAATGCTAGAAAACTATCTTTATGAAGGTTTTACTAAAACACCATGTAAAGTATGTTTCAAGTAAACTATCCTCTTTAAGTATGTTTTTGAATATTGTCGTACTTAGTACAATGTTAGTACTAACACCATACTCTTCTATAGTTATGAATGTATAGTTGGAAGGAAAGTGAAGGTTCCTAAAAGGTGAAGATGGGATGTTTATTCAAAAAATTTTATGTCCTCATAGGTTCGAGGACATGATTTATGTTTTGTGTTTTTTCTTCTTTAAATACACTTTTTAAGACTTAGTAAATTTCTTTCAATATAGAGGGTCGTGACCCTATTATGTTAAAACATGTCTAAGTTGTCTTATGACGATAAGACTTGTACCTTTGTCGTATAAAATAGTTTTCTTATTAGTAATGTTGTAAAACGTTTTATTTCCGCACTTCTTTTTATAACTATGTAATGAATGAAAAGTAAGAGGCTTGTACAAGACCTTAGAGAGATCCAGTAAGTCGTGTGATGAGTGTATGGAAAATACTCGTCGCATCAAATGTTTGACAAGCCACGTCTGTGCACCGTGAAAAATTTATGATAAAGAGGCTATAGGAATAAAGAAGATTCACATTCTTTATCACACTTGCTTTGTTTCATAGATTTGAGTTCTATAAGTGCGTTTTCTAATCACTTCTCTTGTATTTTTAGGAATGAATACAAGAAGGAGAACTTTAAGAAGAGTGGAGAAAGAAGTAGCTAATGAGGAAGTTCCTCCACAAAGTTAGCAAGTCCATATAGCTAATCAAAAGAATGTGGATGAGGAGGTTCCCCGTCAAGTGGTCCAAGGTCCTCCTGCTCCCTATGTTAAAGATGATATGTCTAATGTGAAGATTAGGTCTGCTCTTAAACCTTTGACAATACTCATGAGGACTCACGCTCAAGTCGTCACTAATCATCAAGCTCCCCAAGCTAATCAAGGAGTTAGACCTCAAATGAACCCCAATGCAAGTACTTCTGCTTCTTAAATCTATGATTTCATAAGGTTGAATCTTCCTTCATTTCAGGGTGCTATAGTTGATGAAGATCCACAAGGCTTCACAAGTAAAGTATTAAAGGTGGTAGAGAGTGTAAGTCATAGAGAGAAAGCAGAACTATCCCCTTACCAACTAAAAGATGTGACACAAGTATGGATTCAACATTAGAGGAATGATAAACATGTAAGGTCTCTCCTAGTAGATTGGGGAGATTTTAAGACGACATTCTTTTTGGTTTTTCCCCATATAGTTGATGAAGAAACAATTAGTAGAACTTATGAACCTTCATCAAGGGGGAATGAGTCCTCTCAAGTTCACCCAACTCTGTCATTATGCCCAAGCCATGGTACCAACCAAGAGGACTATAATAAATAAGTTCGTGATAGGGGTGTGTACATGGGTTGAGGAAGAGTGCAGTGCGGCAATGCTCCATCATGATATGAATATCTGTAGACTCTTGGTGTATGCCCAAAAAATTTATTATTCCATTATTATGGCGATTAATAGAGAAGTTAAGAGGCTATGTTGGATGATCAAAGTTAACTTACCTCTAAGAAGAGGTTTTATAATGTACATTCTTCCATTAGGAGCAAGGATAGGGTTTGTAACACCGCTAAAATGACTAATGTGAAACTATAGTCTATTAGTGTATTTTGAGGTTTTAAAGTAATAAAATTGTTTATAATTTAGTTTTGAGGCAGGACCTGATGTTTAGTGATATTTGGAGGTCAAACGTTCAAGAAAGTCCATGACGTTTAGAAGTTTTGCCTCTAGACGTGCTTGTATGTTCAAGTGTGATTTTGCTTGTTTTACATGTTTGTGTTTGTTGAGATTGATTTTAGAAATTCATCACATGTATATGAGTGTAGTTAGGTTAGATACGCCCGAGCACGAGTCTCCAAGGACCAACTTAAGTATTCTTGAGGAGGACCCAAATAGGGAGCAAAAGCTATGAAAACTAATCAACCAATGATAGACAATCAATGCCTAGCAAGTTAGTCAACGCCATGTCGATAGAGGGAGTAGGTTTAAACTTAGATTATGGATCTTAATCTCCCAAAATGTGTAGTCTTGTCAAATTTATAGCTTTCAAGCACGGCTTGTCAATGGATCTACGCCTCGTTACTGTGAAGTGTTAGTTGACAGATGCAAATTTTATGCAGTTGTCTGGCCAAGCTCGTACAATTTGGAAATTCACCAAATGACCTAAAAATTGTTTTGGAGGTTATTTAAGGGTATTATGGGTATTTTAATTAGTTTTGTAAGTCTATAACCCTTAATCAAGTTCCTTATAAAAAATCAAAACCCCAAACCCAAAAAACAGAGTCTCTAGAACACCATTGTAGCTTAAAAGGAGATCGGAGCTTGAATCTTGATTACTCCATCAACTTTCTCTAAATTTCAATTACTATAATCAATTACGGTATGTTTTCATCATTGAATCTTCTTTCATCAATGATCCAATCTTCAAAGTGGTTTTCCAAGACATTCTTAAAAGATGAACTTCTAAATTTAATTCTAGCCATGAAATCTTGCTTAAAATGTTTTTAATGAACGATTTAATATTGAATTTATTTTAATGTGATGATTCTATGTAAAAAAAACTCTATGAACCCAAACAAACAATGAAATCCTTACTTTGACTATTTTATGGGCCATTTAATCATGTCTCTATTGTATTGAATTCTTATCTGGTTTACTTTGGGCTATTGAAATATGTAAAAAGCATGTTAGGATTGTACGTAGACTATTGTAAATTGATGAAATCATATTGTATTACCTTTGATCATTGTATATCATTATTATTAGAACGACTTAGTAATTATGACGATTGGAAAGAGCTTTTATGGATTGAATTGGCTATGGATTGGAGATGTAATTTTCGGAATAGTGGTATGTTGACCTAACCTTCTCCATATTGTGTAGTATAGGTGTTTCAATTGTCATGGTTTGTAGGTTCTACTTATGGTGGCGGTGCTTATGTGCTATACTTGTTAATAATGTTGCCTCGACGTCATTACTTTATAAATTATGATATTATCATGTTACAACTTGGATATATGAGTATTGTGAAGGCCTATATGACTTTTGTGTATATGTGAAGTCAAAGTATGTAAACTTCGATAGGATTATATGTGATCATGATATGCTATAATGATGTCTTGGATGTTAATATATCATATTCTTGTTTACCCCCTAGGAAAGATTTGATCAACAAACGCCTTCTTGAACACCTCCCAAGTAATCATTCCACCCCTTAATGACCTATTGTCCCTCCACTGGACAAACCATGATAGAGCCACATCCTTATATTTGTAAGTGGATAACTCTCCTTTCCCACTAGTAGACAACCCCATAAAGAGAGGATCTTGTACATTTCATTGATGAAATCTTGGGGTCTTCTTCAACCTTGTACATATAGAAAGTAGGTGCGTTTATCTTAGTGAAATATCTTAGAGGGGAGTCTATAGTAGCAAAATTTTGATGAGCTCATGATAAAACCTCCCGATTAGCTTGGGCCATCATAGCTTGGTCTTGAGTAGTGACATCTTGTGCTTGGTTAGTAATGCATTGGGCTATATGTAAGAGAGCGGCCCTTATGCTGTCATCCGTTAATAGAGGAATATTCACCGGGGCTTGGTCATCATTCTAATCTTCCTCAGGAGAAGTAACATGATCACACCGGGGAGAAACTCCCACATTGAAAATCTCTTTTTGAAGTCTTCGTGCTGCATTTCCTCGAGTATTTATTTCCCTTTAATCACTATAAGAGGATTAGATGCAAAAGCACAAATATTTAACACTTTAAAGGCATGATATTGGACTTCCTAGAAAGTAAGGGTTTCCTAAACATCTCGTAGATTCCTTTTCATATGTGTGGCGCGCTTCACAATAATGAATACGAACCTACATATACATGGTTGAGAGAGAAACAGACTCAAAGATATTTAACCTTATGCTTTGATACAAAGTTTATCACATTTGAGTTTACACCTTAGACGCAACCGATATCGTCATCCTCTTTGAAGACTAAGACTACCTCTTTAATTACATCATTACATTCATGAGTCAAATATAGAGGAAAATTTAAAACTTTTAATTATATCTACTCGGAGGTTTACATAGACCTCTACATAGACATAGTATCTATATATTGAGTATACATAGACCCTTTGTATAGGAAAATTACATATTCTTCTACTCTAATTGCACATAAGTTTATAAAATATAACAGTCATAATAGCCGTCTCATCTCATAACAATCTAATAAGAGTGTAAGAATTTGGGAATAACACATACGTGAAAGTATGAATGCCTCACATGGGCTATTCAATGTTTCATAGTAAATGGAAACGAAAAAAATATAGAAGTCTTAAATTCAAAAAAACTTCATTAGCTAGATAATGGCATCGCCCTAGGAAGGTAAGGACCTACCCTACATCGATGATTAATATATCTAAGTCTTCTTCCAATCCTCTTCAAATAGAACTGCGAGGACCGGAACCTAAAATATTAGGGATAATTAAGAAATAGGGTTAGTACATCACCCTTACTAAGTATGAGACCATTTGCACATATATTTTGAAAATATTCTAAGAGAAGGAACATTTCATAAAGATATTTAATTTACTTGAAAACACTAATGCCATTTCAACAAGACCATACCAATCAATACAATATGTTCATTAGGTTATTGACATGTACATCACAAGAACAACAACATCAAGTCTAGTAAAGTCAACATGCATAGCATATAGTTGAATACATAACCAAGTAACTCTATCATTAAGTCATAGTAATAACAAGCATAAATATGAGTACCTTTCATTATGACTAAACCAAGACAATTACCCATGAACCCTCATAAAGTCAACAAGTGCAATGATAAGGCAAAGACCCATGATTGTATTTAATCAACTGACCAACAAAAATTATGACTAACATCCTACCTTACATATCATAAAATTTAAGAGTACAAAGCATCATACTTTAACAATATAGACCAACAAATATTCATAAGTTACACCAATGAAAATATAGTATCAACAATGTTCAAGTTCATCATATACATGTCATATAGCATTATTAGCATATTTGTACATAATAACATCCTCCTAAGACTCTATTCAAGGCTAAGTAGTGCAATGTTTAGTTAGAGTCTCATACCACTGCCTAGACTAAGCTAAACTCCTTAGATCATCTTAGTTCGATTTAAATACTTTAGTTAATTTTACCTTTTGGGAATATCTTGACCTAACTAACATAGACAACATGACTAATGTGGAATCAAGTGTCATGGAACACTATACCGATAGAAGGCGGACTACTTGCCAAGGTATTAACAAAAAATGAACGTAGCAACTATGTGGATCCACTAGCTAGTATTCCAATAAGAGCAACATACTTAAGGAACTAGGAGATATAGTTGGGACCCTCTTTATTCTACATGCATTGTAGTCTCTAATATGAAGAGTACATTATTGATTCTATCTTACCTATGTGGGAAGGGACACTCCTCACTCTACTACACTCAATGATAAGCTAGAGTCCGTTTTAGAAATGTCTTTAATGTTTTTATTTGTCACCATAGCCTATTGTAGGTTATATGGTCTAACCCTTGTATAACTTAATCATCATTGCTCGATAAGAATTGCATTGGTATTGTTCTTTTATTACAAATCATATAGGTGAGGTTAGCATATTAGCATTTTCATATCATGATAAGGCACATTGGTAAATCCTTCACCATCCTTATAATGTTTACATCATAAGACAACACCTCACAATCATAATAAATACATTTCAATTCAACATCATATAACCCTCTCAATCAAAATAAAAGACATACTCCAATATAACATCATGACTTAATCACAATTACCATAGTTTTAAGTATAGGATAGGGATCATAATAATTACCAAGTCTCCTTCATAATTAATCATCAAGGTTTTACTAAAAACCCTAAATTTAACCGAATTTTTGTTATCATAATCATACTTCAATAACCAATATGATCACAAGGCTAGAAGAATCACTACATCATAATTCAATACTATATCATACATTAAGACAATATATTTAGGTCAATTCAAAATATACTTCATAACCTATATCATCTTATCAAGAACTAGCATAAAAAGACTATAATTAACCCTAATTCATTCATGATTAGTATAATAACATCATATAATTGTAATTTAACCAATAACAAATTGAACACATATAACCAAAATCATATCAAGATCATAACCTAGGGTGAAGGGGTAAAGGTCATCTTCTACAAACTAGACCAAACGAAAAACATATATATTAATTAGGTTATAATACATGTCAATATATTCAGAATATCCAAAAAAAAACATAAATAAATCAATTCATAACTTCAAATCCGTATTGTATGTAAACCCACTTAAAAAATTAACAATAGAAATCAATTTGATAGAACCCTTTGTGGGGAGAGGTATAAAAGGTGAATTAGATCGCATACCTTGTTAATTGATGAATATTAATGGATTAAATTGACCCTTTTCACATCATAAACCCTCCGCTAACTTTGTCTTTAATGGTGTTCTTCATTAGAGAGAGAGAGAAGAGAGAAGGAAGAGAGTTTTGAATTTGTCAGTGATGAGAGTTTTGTTACTCTTTATTAGGATAGGATTTTATATTGGGGCTTACATAACTTAATTAATCTTTAACTTATACATAATTAACTTCGTAATTTATTCAACTAACTAAAAGGAACAAGTCAAAATGTGAAGCAACACGCATACACCATAGATTAGACCACGATCGACGGCCCGTTGGTCCATCGACGGCCAACCACTCATTCCCTACTGCAGATCCATAGGTATGTTTAGAGACAATGCAAAATGAACCCTCCAGCATATTTTATACGTGAATATTGACAGTTGCATCGACGCCCCATCGATTCACCAACGGCACGTCTGTGGCATCTGTTGGTGATGTCTTTTGACAACTTTTGCCCACTCTTGCAACGGTTCTCCTCAAAAGACCTTGGTTTGTACATAGGGAGTCTTTTTCATAAGTTTCAACCATTAATAAACTTAAACACATATTAGGCACCCTTCCACCAATTTCCATCATTTTCCGACTTCTAAAAGCTAGTAAAATAGGCTAAGGTACGCTAGTACCTCCTTGAACTAGTTTCCTTATGTCATTGACACTTTTGGATGTTTTTGTTTATAAAATTCCTAAATAACTTATATTCATTAAATTTAACTTAAAATAGTGTCTACACCTTATGACACTTATCTTAGGCTCTAGAAGATGTCTTGGATTTTCAAAGTATTACGGTATACATGATGTCTGAGTGTGAATATTCTTAATTGAATATATGTGACTTGTGATTTGTTATAGGGTTGTTTATATAGAGTTGGTTATAGGTTGACATGCAAGAATACATAGTTTACCCTATGTGATACTTGAATGATATGATACATGTTATAAAATAATAATGATGTGTGTCTTGTTTTGGTAGACCTATGTCCCTTACTTGATACATGAACAATGTTAATATGAATCCTTGACTTAGTAGGATAAATCAAATTTGTAATTAAAGCATATTTATGATTGGAATACGATCTTGAATCTAGTTAAGAAGGTCATTCATTAGGAACCTTTTAGAAAGGAAGTTATGATATCTTTGAAGTTGAAAGCCTTAATGGTATCATTGTTGTGTGAATGGTGGACTTAGGGTTGGTCGGTTTGAATTAAATTAAATCATCCTTAGTAAAAACATTGAGATATTAGAGTAACCATTGTAAGTTATCCCTAGTGGACATTCTGCAATAACGTGTATTATTATTTAGTTATTACTAAGTCATGGGTACCTCTTCATATTCTCCTTTATTGAATTAATCTATGTGAAAAAAGTATAGCACCGAGTGAGTATTCTTGGGTAGTAGCTCTATTTAAAATATCAAACTTTTTGGCTACTAGAGGAGTAACAAAGGAAAAAGTAGATCCAGGATCAAGTAAGCCACATACATTAATAGAAAAGGCTTTCAACATACTAGTAACCACGTAGAGAGAAGTATGTTGCTCACCCCTAGAGCAGATACCATAGAATTGGTTCTTCTTTGGTGCCTCATTAGAACCGCTTGCTTGAGCTTGAAGATTAACCTTGACTTGACTCCTCACAATAAGGAAATCCCTTACCTTGTGCCCAGGTTTACCACAACCAAAACAATTATCCGTCCTTTTAAGGTAATCACCATAGTGTTTCTTGCTACACTTTCCACAAGTTGGCTTCTCGGTTGGTGAATAAGTACCTTTTCCCTTCTTGGATTTAAGGTTAGACACCCTATCTTATGTCTCAAGCCTATTCATTGAAGAACTTCCGTCAAAGATCTTACCCTCTTAGCATCATTACTCTTCCTCGTAGACCTTGCCTCTTATACATCCTTGGCATGCACCATAAGAGGAGAAATATTCATGGTGTTGTGTAGCATAGTCAAATGACACACCGGTTGCAAGTTATAAACAACCCCACTAACAAAGCGACTCATTTAATCTCTAGGATCAGAAAAAAGAAGGAGCATATTTTGACAAATTAGTGAATTTCAAGAAGTATTCATGAGCACTCATACCTCATTGGCGAAGGTTGATGAACTCAACCGTTTTTGCATCCCTCATATTCCTAGTAAAAAACCGATGAAGAAAACTCATTTTGAAGATTTCCCAAGTCAAAAGGACCACCTCTCAAGGACCTATAGTCCATCAATTGTAGAAACCATGCTTCTGCCACGTCCTTGAGTTGATAGGTGGCCAACTCGGCATTCTCACTTTTGGACAGCCCCATATACAAAATAATTTTACAGACTTTATCGATGAAATCTTTGGGGTCTTCATTAACTTTTGACCGGTAGAAAGTACGAGGGTTCATTCGAGTGAAGTCCTTAAACGGGAACCATAGTAGTGACTATTTGATGATGATGTGGCACAACCTCCCAGTTTGTTTGGACAGTCATATATTGGGCTTGAGTCGTGGCCGCTTGTGCTTGAGTAGTGATAGCTTGGGCCATTTGGAGAAGAGTGGTCCTTATATTCTCATATATCAAGACGGCGGATTGACTGGCATGCTCCATGTTAACATCATTTTCAAGTGGAGGAACTTGATCACCATAAGGAGGAGTTCCCGCATTGGCATTGAACCTTCTAGTGTTCATTCTTCCGATAATTACAACAATAGGATTACATGCAAAAGCACATTATATGTATACTCTAACAACACGATATAGAATTACAAAGAAAGAGGGTGATTCCTAGGCATCGCATAAGTTCTTATTCATAAGTTTGGCAGGCTTCACAATTATGAATAAAACCTTCATAGACATGGTAGAGAGAGACATAACTCAACAATAAATCATGCTCTGATAACAAGTTTGTTACATTCGGGTTGACCCCCTAGACGTAAACGGCATCGTCATCCTATTTAAGGACTAAGACTAGCCTCTTAGTCTCATGTCATAACATTCATAGGTTGAAATTGCTGAATAATTAAAACTTCTCATTACATCTACTTGGAGGTTAACATAGACCTCTACATACATACAATATAGTCGTATCGAGTACACATCGACACTTCGTATATGAAGGTTACATAGTCTTCTACTTTTATTACATTTACATATATATAAGATAGAAAGATAGTTTTGAAGATTTTTTCATCTCGTACCGTCTAAATGATTATCACAATATGGACATAGCCCTACATCAAATGTAAAGAAGCCACATATACGATTATTAAAGTCTTACAAAAATGAAAGTTGAATGAATATAAACATCTAAAAAACAAAGGAACTTCATAGGCATGATATTGGCATCGCCCTCGGAAAGTGAGGACCTACCCACTTGGATGATAGAGAATATCCAAGCCTTCTTCATGTTGTCCCGAATACATCTTCAACGACGTGAAACTATAATGTTTGGGAAAAGGGACGAAAATGGGGTTAGTACTCCACATGTACTAAGTATGAGATCTTATGCACATATAATATAAAAATAAACTAAAGAGGGACATTTATTCAAAACATGCCATTTTAGCCCTTTCAAAAGTCCAATGCAAAATCAAGAAAGGCATACCAATGCCCACAAAACATGCTTACTAACTCAAACAAGTAATATGTATTAGATATACATTTCATCTTATGTTAACAATATAAATCAATGCATACTCATAAGTGAACTTACAAACATTTAGTATCAAAAATATGCAAGTTCATCGTGCACAGATCATATATCATTATAACATAAACATATATAAGAACATTTTACGAAGACTCCCTTTAAAGCTAACAAGTGCTATTATTAGATAGAGTACCATACCCCTACCTGGACTAACCTAGAACTACCTTAGGTTATCCTAGTTATAGTTGAAATCCTTTAATTCATTTTACCTTTTGGAAACATCTTGGCCTGACGTTCACAGACCACATGATCTACTATGGAATCCGGGGTCATGAAAGCCTACACCTTAAATAGGTGGACTACTTGCAAAGGTTGTTCCAAAACATGGAACACAACAACTACATAGATCCACTAGCTAGTATTCCAATGGGGAAAACATAGTTCAAGAAGTAGGAGATATAGTTGGAACTCTCTGTACGAACCATGCATGATAGTGTACAATCTCAAGAATAATTTAGTGCTCCTACCCTCCTTATGTGGGAAGAGACACTCCTCAATCTAGTTACTCGGTGCTAAGCTAGAGTCCCTTTCTGAAATGTCTTTAAGCCTTTAATTATAAATTATAGCTTAGTTTAGGTCATAGGGTCTACCCATTGTATAATCATCATCTTTAATAGCTTAATAAGAAATTTATGAGTATAAATCCTTTCGTCACAATTCATTGTGGAGAGTTTGACACATTGCATATCATTTCATCATAAGACATATTGGTATACTTCACCATCCTTATAGCATTTATATCTTTATCAACATCACAACCATAATCAAAACATTTCAATTGAATATCATTCCACCCCATCATACTAATATAAGCGATTCTTCAATAACACCATGACTTAACCACAAATTATTAAAATTGGAAGTAAAGATAGAGAATCCAAGACTTACCAAGTCTTCCGCATAGTTCACTATAAAGACCTTACCATAAACCCTCTACTCAATCAAATTTATATGTGCAACATCATAATAAAGTGATCAACATGATAACCATACTAGAAGAGTCACTACACAATAATTGAATACCATTCAGTGCTTAAAATATGATTACTGATCATAGCCTGAAAGACTACAATTCATTCCAATTAGTTAAGGATTGGTGTAAAAATATCATCTAACAGTGATTTAACCCATAATCAAGATAATTGTGTCAATCACAACAGAATTTACATGAAGATCAAACTTAGGTTTAGGGGTTAAGGATCATAATTTCAAATTGAACCAAGCCATATAAATTGATCATAATAAATTTAAAATTAATGTTAATATATCAATTATATCGAAAAGAAGACGTAAACCATTAAGTTTATAACATTAATTTCCTAATAGGATGAAAACCACATGAAAACACAGCTTTTGAAATCTATTTTGAAGCAACCCTTTGAGGAATGAATCTCAAAGGTGAATAAGATACCATACCTTATCGTTTGATGAAGATTAGATGGTTAATTTGTCCCTTTCAATCCCCCAAATCCCTTCCCTATCTAGTGTTCAATGGTGATTTCAAATAGATAGAGATAGAAAAGAGAAGGAAGAGAGTTTGTATTGAGAGTTGTAATTTGATTAATTAGGGTTGGGGCCTTTATATGGGAGTAAAATTAGTTAATGAGTATTCCATTAATCCGTAACTAACTATAAACAACTTAATCAATTAAATTAATTACCATTAAAACGTGCAGGAATATCAAGACATCTCAAACGGAACCCCGTCGGCGGGCCGCCTGTGAGTGGACGGATTGACCCCCTTCGTCCTTCAAATTCGTAGGTAAATTAAGAGACTTGTGCAGGAGAGGATTTTTCCAATTTAATAAGTGAGGTATGACGGTCACATCGACGCCCTATATTTCCATACACGAACCATAGCTCATCCCGTCGATGCACACTGCCCATGCAGTGTTGCCTATACCTGCAGGGGTCCTCCTCAAAGGCCCTTGGTTGTTCCTTGGGGAGTCGTACCCGGATGTTTCTACCATGAAAAAACTTAAACACCTATTAGGTACCTATTTACAACTTTTCATAAATTTCTGACTCCTTAAAGAAAGTCAAATTGGCTAAGGAACACTAGTACCACTTTGAACCAACATTAAGACGTCATGGACGTTCTTGGACGTTTTGGTTTATAAACTTCCTAAATGAACTACATTAATAAAAATGTACTTAAAACAGTACTTATAACTCATGACACCTATGTTATGCTTTTCGATATGTGTTGAATTTTTAAAGCATTAAAACATGGATTCTCCAATAGCTAAACCTACGTGGGGGCATATTTAAGGGATAAGGGACATTAATTATAAGTAAATCACTCTCTACTAACGAGGCATATTCATCTCAAGAGATACATTGGATACAACGTCACAACCTGACAGAGTGTAACCACATCTCCTTTATATCCACTAGGTGCTAAGCCTAAATTCCCCAGGGAGTCCTAAACATTCGTTACTATAGGTTAAGAAATAACTTATTGGAAACCACATCTCAGATCACAAAGGGTAATCCATCACTCAACCTATCTTAGGAAAAGCTCTTTGGAGGTAGTGAGTGTACAACCAAAATGAACTAAGGTGAACTAGAGATTCGTTATTGTTTCTTGTGTTAATCGTAAGTTAAAATGATTTACATTGACTTTCTTAGGCAGTTTGTGAAGTTTGGATGTGAAACGTCCATGACATTCGGAAGGTGTGCCTTAGAAAGTCTTCATGTCTCTTGATGTGTTTCAGTGAGTTTTACGTGTTAGTTTTAATTGAAATTGATGGGGGATGTTCCTAATACCTAGAAGACTATGTTTATGGGTTTTAACATCCGGGTACGCCCGCCCCCCTTAGGACCCACAAGCTAGGCAACCGAGGCCTACAGTCTATTGGTCGTAGACTCAAAGACGCCCCGTCATCTAGGGAAGTAGGTTAAGACATAGTAGAGGGGTCACAACGCTCAATTCAACAGCTTCACACAAAAACAACGCCCAGTAGCATGGGCCGTCGTTCAGTCGATGCCCCGTTGCTTGGGTTCATTGACGGTGTCCTGCAAAAGCTGTGGGATGCTCTGCCAGGTTGGGGTATTTTGTGTAAATTCAACTCAAGACTTTTAAGACCCTACGATAATATTTTTAGGGTTTTTTAAATTTTATTAGATTATTTTTAAGTCCTAGACCTATACAAAACCAATCACTTCAAATATTCAAACTCTCACTCTAAAGAAAACTCTCTCATGTCACCATGGATAAGCACTCAAGGAAGAACTAGGATGGCTGGTTGGACATGTTTCTTCATAAAAAAACTAGTGGGTATGGTATCAATCCTTGAACCTTCTTCCATTTAACGAGTCATTTCTAAAAGATTTAAAAAAGGGTTTTTCAAACTCTACTTTCATCTATCTTTGATTTTTAGCATGGATCTTCTTGTAAAGTATTTTAATTATTCAAATGTGTTTCTTCTTGTATTAATTGATGATTTAAATAACAAAACCCTAATGAACATAGGTTTATCATATTTCCAACTTTTAGCTTAAGAAATGGGTTAAATGAAATTGTTATAGGTGGCTATGGATTGGTTAAATGTTGAGTTAATTATATTTTATAATTCTTATTATAAATTGCACTTGATTTGTATGGTCAACCTTCTTGGTGGATGAGTTTACTTTATGCCTTTGGATGTATTCGGTGTATATTGTGAGTATCTCTTTGAAGATCTAATGTGTGAAATTAACTTATAGTGAAGATGGTTCTTGTTGATTCATGTTATGAAGCTTGAATTGTATGTCTTACTTAGATTTTCCCTAAATGAAGTATGTGTACATATTGAGCATGCTAGTGTGTGAGAAATTATGAATGAAGATTGAAGCATGCCTAGAATTCAATCCTGTCACAATAATTATTTATGAAAAAAGGTGTGCTCACATGTACACACACTCACACATTGAATGAATGAATGAATGAAGTTAAAAAATGTGAATGAAAAAGGGGAGTTTTGAGGTCAGCACTCATTGTGAGTTGAGATGAAGTGTTTAGTAGCAACCTCACTACCTCCAAAGAGCTTTCTAATGTAGGTTGGTGGATGGATAACCATTGTGAGTTTAGATGGGATGTCCAAAAGTTATCCTTATCCTGGAGTAATGAAAGTTTAAGATTCCGTAGGGTATGTTACGCTAAGAACTGAGAGGATATGAAGAAGGGATAGGTGCATATTGTGAGTAGAGATGTCATAGCCAAGGTACCTATTCAGATGATTAATCCTTGTTTTTAGAGAGTGATTTACTTAGTAGAAATGTCCTTATCCCTTAATTATGCGCCCGCATAGGTGTATATTTTGGACAAAGCCATTTAAAAGCTAAGAGAAAGATGCCACCCTAGGAAACTGGGGGCACCCTCATCCGATAAGGGTAGTACCGGAATTCCATGTATAGTTCTCATGGTCTATATCAATTAAAACTATTCTCCCATAAAATAATAAAAGAACTAAGTCTCCTTAAAGAATGTACTACTCAAGGTAGGTGATGGCATGGGATGCTATCTATCCATTATAGTAAGTAGAACTTCCGAAAGGGGATTCTTGGTGTGTTTTATATAAAATTTATGAACTAAGTCTCCTAAAGGAACGTAATTCTTAGGGTAGGTGGTGGTATGAGATGCTATCTCTTTATTTTACTGAGTAGACCTTCCAAAAGGGGAGTCTAGGTGGGTCCTATCACGTATTGTAAATGAAATTAGATAACTTAAGGTCTAATGTGAGGGAAGTATGTTAAAACTAACTTCTATGTGAAGAATTTAGAAGTGACTAATGTAGGGTGCTTAATACAAGGGAATTCTCAAGGAGCACTAAGTGGGAGTAGTAGTATGGGATGCTACTTTCACATTGCGCTTAGTGTAACTTATAGGTCCTATTGGAGAAGGATACTTACATGAAATATATTCTGTATGAATGTGTTTCAAATGTCTAGCCAAGAGTGTGAATTTGATTCCCGGACAAGGTACGACTATGGTTGGTAGTCTTAACAATAGATTCGGTGTGTCTTGAAGGGGGTATGGGTGTTCCCTTTTTGTCTTACGTTAGGGAGTCTTAGATAACTTGATTAGGGATACCTCTCGGAGAATAGGTTCACATTGCTTGGAATAATTTATTCACTCCAACATGTCACTATTTCACTTTAATATTGCTTTAAGATACTGTAATGTGTCCTTTTGTTCTAAAGTTATAGAATTCTTTTATTATGTACTAAATTATTACTCTTATACGATTTCAACTCTTAAATCACAAATGTTTTTGTTATTTGGAATCAAAGCTTATTTTACTAAAATGTCCCATTTCGCATGTTTTTGCATATGCCATACTTAGTACATTGTCTTGTACTTACTCCATACTTTTCAATAATTAATAAGTATTGGTTGGAGGCATTTGAAGACTATAAGACAAGCTTGGGAATGATTCTCTCAAGACTAAGTATATCCTCATATATTCGAGGCATAGTCGTATTTCTTAGTTTCTATTCTAAAAACATATTATGTTTTTATATTTAATCTAATGGGCCGTATCCCTAAGATACCATATCATGTGTTTAAGTTGTGTTATGTAGAAGACATCAAATCCTTAGCTTTTACGAAAGATGTCTATTTATTAAATTATTATTTGAAATATTTTATTATGTGCTACTTTTCATGTCTTATGTAATGAATGATAGCTAAGGCTTGTTTGAGACCTCCGAAAGGTCATGTACGCAATTGTTCCGACCGATGGGTGCTGCCTAACTTCTAATGGGTACTTTCGGGTCATTACAATGAGGTTGCTACTAATTACTGCATCTCTACTCATGAAGAGTGTTCACCCCAAAAGTCTCCTTTCATATTCGTTAGCTTCACTCATTCATTCATTCAAAGTGTGAGGGTGTGTACGTATGATCTCATCTTTCACATAAGCATCATTTTCATTACATTGACTTCCAAACATGGGTACATCTTCATTAATCATATTACACAGATTATCATACTTCACATAAGCTTATAATTTACTTACACATAATCTCTTTCATAATTCACATAACATGCTTCATAAAGCACATCAACAAAAACAACATCATTATTATCTTACTTCATCTAATATGCATTCATGGATTTATTCACAATACATATATAAATTCATGTTCATATACATCAAGTAAACACCTCCACCAGAGATGGACCATACCACTCAAGAACAATTCACAATAAGAATTATTGAATTTAACCAACTTACCATTCATCCAAGCTATCACCATCTATTCACAAGTTCTTCAAAAATTCATCATAAAATAGCCCTTAGGGAAGTAGATTAAACACAATGTAAAGAAGACATAACTCGATCATTTGCTAATCATGCTCAATAAACCAATTTCTTAAGACAAAGGTTTATAAGAAGCATAAATATGGTTTAATTGGAGTTTTGACATTAAAATAATCATTTATAACTAAGAACAACTCAGCTTCATACAAAGACCCAGTGAAGGAACAAAGAATTTTCAAGTTAAAACCCTTTTTGAAATAATTTAGAAGTAGCTTATTGAATGATAGGAAGTTAAAGGATGACTACCATAACTCAATTAGAACAAACCCACTAATAATTTTAAGAAGAAACCTCCACAACCAGCCCCTTCTACCTCTTTCTTGAGTTCTATGTTCTATGGAGTTTGAGAGAGGGTTTTAGGTTTTTGAAAATGAAATCTAAAATTAGTTCTAAGAGTTTGAACCCTCTTAATATACAAAAATCACCCTAAAATGATCGAACTTGGTTCACAAAAGATATGGGGTCAATTTACCGAATACCCATGCCTTGGCAGAACTTTAGGAGCTTTTGGATGCACCAGTTACGCCACCTTATTGATAGAATGTCGCCCAGTTGAAGCCCCTTTGATGGGGGTCTTTCGAGAAGGCATGCACCCTCATCTTGTGCATGACTTGAAGATCATGCAGGTCCAATCGACATCCAAGGTCGACGGTCCGTTGTTGGACCAACGGTCCCTCCATTGTGGTCGTCGTTGCTCACTACTTGATGGCATCCTGCTAAAGAGACGAGGTCCTCTTTTAGGGTAGTGAGTGGGTCCTAAGTTGAGTCATACTCGTATGTTGAACCCTTAAATATGATCATGTAGGTCTTACAATCATCCCACATCAATTAAAACTAAAATAAACACGTAAAACTCGCTAAAACGTGCAAAGACACAAAAGCATATCCAAAGGCACACCTTTCAAATGTCATGGACGTTCTTGATGTTTGACCCCCATACGTCACAAAACTTTATACACTACCTAAGGACACCATATAAACCATATTAAAAGTATATTAGCTCATAAGACGCAAGCGAAGCTCTAGTTTGAGCTAGCTCGTTTTAGGGACTTACATTTTCCCACATTTGATCAACATTCGTCCTCGAGACTAAACATTTTAAGGCTATCAAGAATTCAACTAGAAGCATCTCACACACATAATCAATTTCATAATCTTAATAGTCAATACACCAAATTTAGAAGGAACACCAACTACACAATTTTTAGGCACTCTAGGTAACATAGAAAATGTGGAACAATTTCCACAATTCAAAGTGCACACATTCTTCATCATTCTCATTTTATTCATGGAGGAACAACCTTCTACAACAATATACATTATCATATACATCATTTATACGTACATTGAAACCATTATTCATAATAATGCAGTTTTGTCAAACTTTTGAACTTCATTATAGTGACTACAAAAACCTTAACAGTGAAACATGCTAAAATATTCATCAATTCACTTTTTAAGAAAATTTAACATGAAGGCATGACAATATGAGAGACAATATCAAATAAAATTATCTCACAACATAAACATAATATCATGGAAAACACAATGAAAGGAGAATAATGAAATTTATTTTTCAACTAGACTCCTAAACAAAATGCAACAAGCTACTATGATATTCTAATTGTTAAGCTTGAATAAGAATCGGAAGGAGAGATATGGATATCAACTATCTTTCTACTCATATCATTCTCCTCCACTTAGGGTAAAACCATATTCAATGTCTCATACTTCAAAGCACCACTATACCTCTCACAAGATAGGAACTCATACTACTCTTAACTTATGCATATCAAGTCTAAACATAAATTTTAAAAGTCAAACATAACACCCTCCTCTTAGGGTTTAATCTAGGACAAACATTCTTAAGGATCACCTCAGTACACTTATTAGGCACCAAAAAAACTCAAACTCATGGAGTAAACTCTTCTCTTTCAACTCACTAAGTTAGATTCATTTGGAAACCGACAACCTTACTATATAGATTCTACCATTTTCTACGTAGACATACTATATTTCATCCTTAGAGTAAACCTACACAAGAACTTCAATCCAATCTCAAGTACAACTATGAAACAGTTCCCAGACAAGAGTTTAGCCCTCAAAACTACCACATTCCCTTCAACACTCCTCAAATTTAAAACATAGGTCTCTACTACCATTGTACATAAATATAAGATAACCCACTTTCCCCCAAAAAGGACTTAATTAAACCTTTTGAACTCTTACTATGCTTAGAACTACATCACTATACAATATTGCATCATAATACTTCCAATCTTATAAAATACTCTTAGCCACAAATGACATCACATCACAATCCACAAAACTTACCTTCAACTCTACTCTTCTAGCCACAAAACTATAATAAGCTCAAAACTCTCTTTCCTCTCCCTCAAACATAGAAGCATCTCCTATTCAAAGAAATCACAACTAAAAGAACACCATATAAAGGAAAAGAAGAGAGATACCTTGTGGAGTAATGATCTATGGAATGATACAAGTGTAATCAAAAATGTGAAACTCTATCATCCTAATGCCTCCAACTCATGGGTGTGTCACGACTCACACTAACGAACAAGACTCTACTAGACGTGGCTTGTGAGACTTTAGTTTCTAAACTATTTCCCATAACTTATGCTTTAATGCAAAGCTTATGAAAATCGAAAGTTGTCACTATAAGATCGGGCAAGTCTTAGGTCGGAACAACGCTGTACATGATCCTTCAGAGGTCTTGTACGTGATCTTAAGGAGTAGTCTCGTCTTAACAAATCAATTTAACGACACACTTTAATATCTTAGGGACACGCCACATTACATTGAATAAAAATACATAATAATTCTTTATTGTAGAACTAAAGAAATAAAGTCTATGACCTCGAACATATGAGAATACACTTAGTCTTTAGAAAGTCAATTCCCAAGCTTGACTTCTAGTCTTCAACTTGCCTCCACCCTACACTTATAGTGTATAGAAAAGTATGGTGTTCGTATAGATAATGTACTAAGTATGACATAAGAAAAAAAATGCAAAATGGGACGTTTCAGTGGAAATAAGATTTCTTGCCAATTAAGTAAAACATTTTATGTATATGGAAGTGAAATAGCATATAGATCATCATTTAGAACATAGGATGGAACATACAGAATTTTTAACACTTGAAATGCACATTAAATTATACCCATGAAAATAATACAATAAACTCATTTCAAGCCACACATAATGAACTCACCCCCTTGAAGTATCCCAAACCAAGGTTATCCCAAAGTTCACTAAGGTAATACATGAAGGAACCACCTACACAATTCGTTCAATGCACACCCAAGTGAATCTCAAGACTATCCATTATAGGCTTACATCGTTGAGGTAACAAGTCCACACTCCTATAACTAAACATTAAGGAAACATACATCCATTTAGAACTTCACCTACGTGCCTTTACCCAAGTGGACTTGAAAGTTACACAAAGTGCAATGTTGGAATATCATCCCATAATACTACTCCCACTTTGTGCTCTTTGAGGATTCCATTAGGTTAGGTAGACCACACTCATCATCCATAAACGTCATTAAGGAAGACGTAGTCTTAACAAACTCTCTTATCATTAAACATAATCACATAACGTCACTTTTAATACATAGTTCATATTCATACAATACATATAAAGACATACCAAGAATCCCCTTTGGAGTATCTACTTGCATAATGGGCAACAATCGTCCCATACAACCACCTACCCTAACTAGTATAATCTTAAGGAAACTTAGTTCATTGCATTCTTTTGTGGGAAATTTGGTTTAAGCAACATAGACCATAAGATATAGACATGGAATCCCAACATTAACCTATACAAGATTAGGGATCCCAAATTGCCTAGGGTACGGTCATTCTCTTGGCCTTTCCATAGTTTCTCCAATAGCTACACCTATGTGGGTGCATATTTGGGGGTTGAAGAATTAAGAAGAAGAGAGAATTGCTTGGAACGACTTATTTTATTATGAGGGGAAACACCTCTTTTTATACAAAAAAAAAACATACTACTTTGGCCAAGTGGCCGACACTACTTCACACATGGCCTTTTTTATTTCGGCCGACACAAGAAAACAAAAAACTTTTATTTTGGAAATCCAAAAGCAACATAATTACATAAAATTATCTCTTTTCTTCTTTTTTTTTTGGAATTTTACAAAACTAATTATTTCAAAATCGTTTAAAAATTAAGATGTTCAAAATGATTAATTTGTATTGTGGATGGTCAAAATTGGGTGTAAACAATTGTCCCTCATTTTATTTGGATTGATGAAACAAATTCAAGGAAAATGAAATTGATGAATCCAATTTTGACCGACCACATCTTTTTCTTTCACAAAAAGGGGTTTGGTACGGACTATACGAATTATGGTCGAACCTCGAATTAGGTTTCAAACATATCATAGGCTATATGAGAATTCAGTCCAACTGTATTTTGATATGGTTTATTTAACGCACGATTATTGAATATTTTAAAAGCTTCTCAGATATCAAATTATAAGAGACCGAAATGCTCGGGAATAAGATTTATGACAGAATATTGTACTACAACTGAGTTTTAAATAATGAGGCTACCTACATATCCTTCCACTTAAGGGAATCAGGCTGCTAGTAGTTCGACTCGATCGGTTGAAAAGGATATCTATTATGCTAGATAATCTTTGGTTTTGGACAAGTGAGAAATTATGTTGAGTATGAAAAGGAGGATTGTAACCTCTTATCTATTAATATGGCATGGTTCATACCAATAATTAAGAACGTACACTAATATAAATTTCAATGCTCTTGGTCTATGTCAGTTTGATTCGTAAATTGCTTCCGTTAGAAAACAAAATTTCAAGATGGCTCAATGATTAACAAAATTTAATAAGGTGGATGTCTCGATGATTATCCAACTACAACGAGGTGGATGGCTCGATATTAATCCAATTGTAGTTCGACCCACTTGATTTTTTTTTATTTTTTTCAAATTGAGACAATTAATCTTTTCTTATATGAGGGTAATAATATTTAAAAAATGAAGTTCAAATTTTATCGAGACACTAAAGACTCGAAGAGTACTTGGACGCACTTTTGATAGTGACTTGACAATTCTGCTTATGGGTTCTAAAAGCTGAAGAGTGAGTTATAATATCTCCAAATAAAGCAACATATTCACATAAGCATATATAACACATGAACAATTATAACGCGGTCTAAACAAATATATGACCCTTTTGTGCCAAGGGTAGAACTAATGATTTGAGGGATGTATACATGATTAAAAACATTCTATTTCCACCCAAAACCCAAATTTATACAAACTTCATAAGTATAATCATTCCTACGTAGGGGTACGTCTCTAAACTATGCCTCCTTAAAAGATTCTTCGTCTGTCTTGATTTTTTTCTTCTTCTTCGGGTGCCAACATCTTTGGATGGAATAGTAGCTTGTGAAGCATTTTCAGTATCCATAATAAACTATATCCTATTTCATACCCCATGAGATAATGAATTTTCAAAAAACGTATACATCCTTCAAAATTTAAACACATAAATATGAACGTCCATTTTGGTCATGGGCCTTTTTAAACTTAAGGTGATCTTTTTAATGTGTTCAACACACCTTGGTGTGTTTGTCGTCTTAGGCTAATGTTCAGATTTGGATTTGGTTCGTCCTACTCTAGGTTGACTAGAATTTGTTTTGAAATGATGGTGGTTACCCGAGTTGGACAAAGAACAGGTCAAAATTAAAAAAATATCTTGGATAGCAACTCAACTATTCTTTTTTCACTTCCAAATATTAGACTTCGGCGTTTTTCTAAATGAAGTCGTGGTAACCCACATAACCACCTTTTCCTAATGCAAACTATTTGCGTTTAGAAAATTCGATGCCACAAATGCAACAATTTAATGATATGCTAAAGAATACAAGAAAACAATTATTTACCAAATAGAAAAACATGTTAGTTTTAATGTTGGAACCCTTAAAATTACAAGCATAGTCGCCTTTTTGTTTTAATTAGGGAAAAATATTTTAAAAGTTGTATAATTTTTTAGACTTTTTTAGGGTAACCATTTAATTTTTTAGAAAAAATTAAGAAAAATATTCTTCCGTTTGACTAAAACAGGAGATCAAATTGAAAGAGTTTCAAAAGGATTTGGGGATTCATATTTATATTTTAGCAATATGTTTAAGGCACCTAAAATATCCGTTTATATAGCTTTACAACAACTCAAGATTTTGGCTAAATATTTGAATTAATTTTGAGATAAAAATTTATTTAGAATTTATTTGAAAATAAAGTATTAATTACAATCTGAGTGATTTTTAATTTGTAAAATTTAAGTTATATAAATTAGTTGATCGGTTTAACTAACCTATTAAAATGTGCTGGCATCTTCCGCATATTTGAAATTTCCAAACTTAAAACTAATAGCAGATATCGACACTCAAATTGGTGAAAAGTAAAACGAAATGAGAGAGAGAGTGTTGGGTCCAAATCCGGTTTATGTTCACCTAGACCGGTGTTTGGACCCATTTCGCCTTGTACCTGTCCTAAACTAATCATAAAATAAATAATTATTTTTGTAGGCTTTCGGCTAATAATTAATAAAATGAATCTAAAAATAAAAAAAATATGGGTGTTCGCCCAATCTCTTCCATTTTCCTCCGCTTCAAATCCTTTTGACTCTTAGACTTATGCACCGATTTAGAGGGGGAGACTGGTTGACTCGAATAAAAGGAATTGAGCCTTTATGGCTCTCTTGAAATTTGAGGGAAAGGGAGTTCGCAATGGAACTCGGATGAATTTTACATGCATACTTCAAACAAAAATATAAGTGACGAAATATTTAATTTAATATAAAAATAAAATCAATGACATAAAATATGCCCATGATACTGCTTAAATTTGATAAAGCGCAAGAAGTAAGAGTAATTTCCAACTAACTAATAATTATGACAGGGAACAAGTAATGTAGAAATGATATCATTTACAAAAAATTAAAAAGACAATGAGCAGCAACAACTAAACATCACTATTAGCTAAACTCAAAGGTGATAACTACAATTTAAAGACTTCATTCATTAAGAGACAAGAGAAGATTATACTTACAGCAACAACAATTTCAAACGAACAAACTAAAATGACCCAAAATAGGCAAACAATGATCACAACTAAGATGTGATTTTAGCCAACAGTCACAAATTAATATAGACCAATTTCGAATGGAATACACAAGACCTCAAATAATGAACTAACTTTAAAAAATAACTTTCAACATAAAAAAATTAAGAACTTTTTGTTGAAATCTTCAGTAAAACAGAACAGCAGCTATCCTCAACATTAAAATCGACTTAACACTCATTTAGATCTTAATAAATAAATAGCATAACACATTAAAAACTTGGAAAAAATAAGAACTAATATGTTAATGCTAATTGATTGACGAAAATTGAAGGGTCCTCCTCAAGGATACTTAGGGTGGTCCTTGGGAAGCCGTACCCAGATGTTTCAACCCTACACATGCTCTTGTATTAGTTTAACATATTTTTACAAAATTTCATCTATTTCTGACTTCTAAAACATTGTGAAATAGGCTAAGGCACACAAGCACCTCTCAGACTAGTCTCCGGACATCATGGACATTTCTTTACGTCTTGACTGTAAGACTTCCTAAATGACCTATATATATTATTTTTGACCATATAACAGTGTTAAAAACCTTAGAAACTGAGGGAGGCTCTAGATAAGGTCTTGGACTTTTGTAGTGTTACATTATCCCCCTGGGAAACATGCATCCTCGAATAACACTAAAATTGAAAGGAAATGATATACTCAATGCTAAAAGCCCAACAACAACAAAATATTAAAACATGAGTTGATACTCAAATCAACATAAAAACATGGCATTTACACATAGAAACTAAAAAAATCAATTACTTCATATAAGAGCCGAACATCACCACTTGAGGAATTTCCTTCTTAACAACAACCATGAGCTCCACAACACATAAAGAGTCACTTATGCCATCAACACACTCAATATCATTTTATAAAGGCAACAACATACCAAATACACCAATAAGTACAACTCAAGCAAAAGAACCTATTTTCATGAAAAACTCATTTTTACAATACTTTTACCATAATTATGCTAATCTTAGCAAAACAAGTAAAATTTAATTTTACTCATTATTCTAGTTATTAGTAGGAACAACTAACCTTTGTTAGAAAAGATATGAAAATAACTTGACTTCATGTCAGCCTCGACATCCCATGTTGCTCCCTCAAGTAGGTGGTTCTTCCGTAAAACCTTTAAGGAAGCCACCTCATTGTTCTTCAACTTCATCATTTGTCGATCAAGGATTTCCACCGGAACCTCTTCGTAGGAGAGATTCTCATCCCCATCTACACCTTTAATAGAAAAAATGTACTCATGTTCACCAATGCACTTCCTAAGCATGGATAAATGGAATATCGGATGAACCGAAGCAAGCTCACTAGGTAATATCAACTAGTATGAAACGTTAAAAACATTTTGCAAAATTTCATAAGAACTCATATAACGAATACTCAACTTACGTTTTTTTGCCAAATCACAACACCATTTTGATGGGTGAATTTTTCAAATACACCTTATTTCCTGCTTCAAACTCTAACTCTCTTCTCTTATTGGCGGCATAAGACTTTTGCCGGCTATAGGTTGTTTTGAACAGGTTCCTTATGATGTGAACGTTCTCGAATGTCTTATAAATCATTTGTTTACCTAAACTTTTTTGGAATGACCTCTTAAATAGATACTTAAAATTGAGCACCTCCATCCAAAGTAATGGATAAAGGGATACAATGAAGACTAACAATCTTATTGCTATAAATCCTTGCATACTCCATCACCGAATGGGTAGACTTAACGGGTATATAGTGAGCTGATTTCATCAACCTATCAACGAAACACATGTAGAGTCATTTTTCCTTCGTATCTGAGGAAAACACACTATGAAGTCCACATTAATGTCTTCCCACTTCGAAGCTTGAACCTCCATTTCTTTAAGTATGCCACAAGACTTTTGATTTTAGCCTTTCACTTGTTGACTATTTGGACATTTTGCAAAAAATTCTGCTATGTTTCTTTTTAAGCCATCAAACCAAAATACTTATCTAAGGTCATGATACATCTTCATAGAAACCAAATGATTGAAATAAATAGAACGATGAGCTTCCCCTAGGATTCGGTTTCTCAAATTATCCACATTAGGCACATACACCTTGTCTTAGTACCTGAAAATAACATCGCCCCTAAGGAGAATGACTTATTAAGCAATCCATGAACCAATTACTTTAACTCAATCAATGATCGATCAAGTTATTGCTTAGACATCACCTTAACAATCAAGTACAAGTTTGTCTTAGGATGGACCATAAAACCATTAGGAGAATATACTAATCTAACACCCAAGCGATCCAACCTATGGACGACTTGGAGTTATGATGAACAATTAAACAAAAATTTGGTGAATCTTCTAACCAAGCACCCAAATGGGCCAGCCTATTATCATCCTTTACTACGTCCTTCTCACCTTTTTCCATATAATACATACTATCCTTAATTATACAACTGAAAGCATCCGCAACAACATTATCCTTGTTGGGGTAGTAGAGAACATTCATGTCCTAATCCGTTAAAAGTTCCAACCATCTTCTTTGTCAGAGAATCAACTGTTTTTGAGTGAACACATATTTAAGATATTTTTGGTACTTAAACACATTGACATGTAGCCTATATAGGTAGTGCCTCCATATTTTCAACCCAAACACAACAACAACTAATTCAAGATTATTAGTTGCATAGTTCGTTTCATGCACCTTGAGTTTTCTATGATCATATAATTTAACCTTCTCATGTTACATGAGGACACAACCAAAGCCTACTCGATAAGTGTAACAACATAGAAAAACCCTTTGGTGCCCTCCGGCAAGACCTATACCAAACCATAAGTGAACTTATCTTTCAACAATAAAATTTTTTTCTCAGATGAGTCCGACCATTCAATCATAGCCTTCTTTTTAGTCAAGGTTGTTAATGGAGATTCAATTGAAGAAAATCCCTCAAATAACCTTCTATAACACCCGGCCAATCCTAAGAAGCGTCGAATGTCGGTAGGACTTAAAGTCTAGACCAACTTTTTATCGCTTCCATCTTTTTAAGATTTATTTTTACCCCTTGAATAGACTCATTCAAACAAAGGAAATAAAGTTATATCAACAAAAACTCACACTCACTGTATTTGGCATAAGTTAAGCATCCTTGATGACTTGCAAGACTACCCTCAAATGGTTCACATGGTCACTCTCACTTCTAGAGTATATCAAAATGTATTCAATAAAAAAATCACTAACAAATCAAAATAGGTTCTAAAATATTATTTTATACGGTCGATGAAATCTGCCGGATCACTCGTTATTACAAACGACATGACTCAGAATTCACATAACCACGCCAAGTAAGGAGAGTTGTCTTGGGTATATTAACTTCATTGACTCTAAATTGATGATACCCAACCTCAAATCAATATTTTAGAAGTAACAATCCTCTTGGATTTTATCGAACAAATTATCAATCCTAGGGAGAGGGTACTTGTTCTTTGTTGTGACCTTATTAAATTGTCGGTAATCAATGCATATCCTAAAGTACCCATCCTTTTTTCGCACAAACAACAGCGCAGCACCCTATGGAGAAATACTTGGTTGTTGAAACCTTTTTCTAGCGAATCTTTAAGTTAAATCTTTAGTTTTTTCAACTCGGTTCGATCCATCAGCTAAGGAGGGTTTGAAATAAGTTGTGTATCAAGCAATAAATCTATGCAGAAGAAAATTTCCCGCTCAAGAGGAATTACGGGAAAGTTATCGGGGAAGACTTACGAAAATCCCTTTAGTACGAGGACCACCTCAAAAAGAGGGATCACGGATTCAAGATCCATGACCCTTTCTTTATGATAGAGACAACCCTTCGTGATCAACTTACAATCGTTAAGACATGAAATAATTAAATTCTTTTTACCTAGCTTGCCCCCCTTCCACTCTACAATATGTTCATTTTGGAATTCAAACTTTACTATCTAAGTTCTACAATCAATGGAGTCAAAAAAAGATTGTAACTATCTATACCCAAATTAACATAAAAATCGAACATATCAAGTTCTACCAGGTCCACTTATGTGACTCTATTAGGCAAAGATATGGGACAACCTCTATAAATTTTTCTAACAATTAGTAAATCATCCAACAAGGTAGAAACCAAAAAAGGTTCGTGTAATATATTGATATGTATATTAAATCTCGTAGCGAATAAATGAGTGACAAAATGAAAAGGTAGCATCGGGGTCCAACAATGCATAAACATCAATAAAAAATACTTTTAAAGTATCTATAAAAATATTGAGAGAGCTTTTTTGAGCACCTCGAGATTGGATGGGATAAATGTAACGACCTGTTTAGTCGTTTTGAGCAGCAGATTTTATTTCTTGAAAAGCAGGCTGAGACAATGGAACCCACGACGAACCGTCATGAGCACGACAGACCGTCGAGGGGTCTCGTTTCAAAACACTTAGAAATTCTGAAAAAATGGGCACTGAAATCGACTCTTTGAACTTCATAACAGAATAGCAGGACGGACCGTCACAGGCATGACGGACCGTCACAGACTCTTCAGAGAATTTCAGTCTCTGAACTCTGTGACAGAGCAGCAGGACGGACCGTTGCAGGCACGATGGCCCCACACAGGCTGCGTAATCCCAGGCCGGGTCGGATTTCAGTTAAGTAATTTAAGGGGCATTTTGGATTATTCCTGCTTTAATTATAAAGTTAGTGGGTTAATGTTAATAAGTCTAATTACTTAGGGGTTAAAAGAGGTTACCTTGAATTAATTAATGGGTTAATTCACCATCTTTTATACTTAATTATATGCTAATTAGGGTAAAAGAGAGAGGGTTTGAATAAGAAAAAGAAAAGAACAGAAAGAGAGGGAGAAACGAACAAGAAAGAGGAGAAACGAGAAGACTAACAAAGCTTTGGGATCTTGCTTGCTTGATTTCTAATCTTTGGTGGAGGTAGGTTATGGTTTTTATACTATTCGTAGTTAACTCTTAATAGCGAATGATATGTGTTGGGTTGTATTGTAGAGTCTTCTATATGCTAAATTGTATGCTTGCATGAATGTGATTATATAATTGTAATGAAGTAAGCATGATGAAGCTATTGAATCCCAAATCATGAAAACCCATTGTTAATGATTATGCCTTGGTATAAAAGAAGGCTTGATGAACTAAAGTATTGCGATTGATGATGCCTTGGAATAAAAGAAGGCTTGATGAATCATTAGAATGAGATTAGTGGAGCGGGTGTCACGAACTTACACGTAGAATTAGGGGATCGGGTGTCATGAACCGACACATAGAATTAGGCGATCGGGTTTCACGAACCGATACGTAGAATTAGGGGATCGGGTGTCACGAACTGACACGTAGAATTAGGGGATCGGGTGTCACGAATCGACACGTATAATTAAGGGAACAGGTGTCACGAACCAAAAAGTAGAATTAGGGGATCGGGTGTCACGAACCAACACGTAGAATTAGAGGATCGGGTGTCACAAACTGACACGTAGAATTAGGGGATCGGGTGTCACGAACCGACACGTAGATTTAGGGGATCGGAGTGTCACGTTCCGACACATAGTAGTAGGGGATCGGAGTATCACGTATCGACACAAGAGGAATAAAGATAAAGAATCTTGAAAGATGTTAATATACTCAATCTAATGAACCTAATTCCCAAATGAGTATGATAATGAGGCTTGAGTCCTCATGTGTGAACTTGGCAGTACTTGGTAATGATTATAGTGCTTGTTGTTGCTACATGTTGAGTATTGTAGTTGATTTATGATATTACTTGATATATATTGTTTTCTATTTGGAGTTGGCCGATAATACCTACTCATTACTTGTGTTTGTACTGACCCCCTACTTTTATGTTTTCTTCTTTGTTTTTTGTGGAGTGCAGCAAACGTGCCGTCGTCTTCAACTCAACCGTAATTCTAGCCAGTCTTCAATCACACCGGATTTCAGGGTGAGCTAATGCTTCTAGCTTGGACTTGATCTTCCTCTTCATGTCTCGATGCCTTGAAGTTCCGGCATGGACTAGCTTTTTATGTATTTTAGCTTCTTAGATACTCTTAGATTAGTAATTTGAGGATAGATGTTCTTGCGACGATGAATTCCATATTTTGGATATAATAATAGTTGTTGAGTTTTTAGAAGTTATTGAATTGGTTTTTATTAATGAGTTTTTAAGTCTTCCACATTACTTTCTGTTGATATTATATTGAAATGATAAGGTTTAGATTGGTTGGTTCGCTCACATAGGAGGGTAAGTGTGGGTGCCAGTCGCGGCCCTATTTAGGTCGTGACAAACTTGGTATCAGAGCATTAGGTTCGTTGATCTCATCACACAAGAACGAGTCTAGTAGAGTCTTAAGGAACGGTAGGGGGACGCCCTTACTTTTCTTTGAGAGGCTATAAGACTTTTGGAAAATTCCATTCTTTCTTTCTTTCGTGCTATTACTTGGGTCCAATTGGTATCTAGGTGATACAAATTGGTATCTGACCATCATCACTCTATTTTGCAGATGGTTAGAACTAGAGCAACGACTGCGCCAAAATCAACATCGACAAGACAAGAAGCGTCTGAGCCAGCCACTGGGGCTGTAGCTCGAGGAAGAGTAGCGGCAAGAGGCCGTGGTAGAGGTCGTGGGAGGACGTCCTCTAGAGGAAGAGAACGAGCACCTAGCCCATCTGATACTAAGGCAGTGACTTCTCCACCGACTGAAGAAGTAGTAAGAGAGGGTGAGGAAGGGGAAACTGAACAAGTACAGAATGAGGGATTGCCTCCCCAACCTACCCCAGAGATGATCAATCAGGCTCTTACTTATCATAGTGGGTTATATGATCAAGGTCAAACACCTCCAGTGGTTTCTGCACAAGAACCTCAGGGTCCGGAGGTACAACATGCGGCTACTGCGGCTCCCCGCATGGATGTTCCATTTGAAATAGGCACGTTTCCTCGTCTGACTATAGGGCCTGTAATGACAAATGATCATTATGAACTTTTCAGTAAGTTCTTGAAATTTAAACCTCTAGTCTTCAAGGGTGCTGAACCTTAGGATGCCTATGATTTTCTGGTTGACTGTCATGAGCTACTACACAAGATGGGTATAGTAGAACGGTTTGGTGTTGAGTTTGTGACATATCAGTTTCAAGGGAACGTCAAAAAGTTGTGGCAGTCACATGTTGAGTGTCAACCAACAGAGCCACCACCTATGACTTGGCCATCATTCTGTAGTTTGTTTATGGAGAGGTATATACCCCGCACTTTGAGGGATAGGAAAAGAGATGAGTTCTTGAGCCTAGAGCAAGGTAGGATGTCGATTACTGCATATGAGGCTAAGTTTCATGCATTATCAAGGTATGCCACCCAACTTTGTTTCAGTCCACAAGAGCGGATTCGCCATTTTGTGAAGGGGTTGAGATCAGAGTTGCGGATTTCAGCCTTACAGGTAGCGGCTATAGCGAAATCTTTTCAAGAAGTGGTAAACTTCTTGATAGAGGTAGAGGGAGTGAAGCCAGATGACTTCACCATGACAACTACATCAAAAAGGTTTCGAAATAGAGGTGAGTTTAATGGTTCTTACTCTAGAGGACAGGGTTCAGGAGGTTACTCGGTCCGACCAATTCAGTCTTCACTACAGACTGTAGTTGGGGTCCACCTCAGACCGGTCAACACTTCTCTGAAAGACCTATGCTTGAATCCAGAGAGTGTTATGGATGTGGGAAGACTGGACACATAATGAGAAATTGTCTGAAATAGAGTTACAGACCTCCAAATGTTAGAGGTAAAGGTGGTTATGGAAGAGGCCGTCATTCGGGAGGACGCGGTGGTCGAGGTTATGGTGGTCAGCAAAACGGCCGGGGTGATGGGTAAACTGGAGCCACTACATCACAACATGGTAGGGGCAACGGACAGACAAGTGAGAGGGCCCATTGTTATACTTTCCCTGGGCGGTCTTAAGCAGAAACATCGGATGCTGTTATCACAGGTAATTTTTTGATTTGTGATTGCATGGTTTCTGTATTATTTGATCCTGGCTCCACATTTTCATATGTATCTTCCGCATTTGCTAATGGTCTTAATTTACATTCTGAATTGCTTGACATACCTATTCATGTTTCTACTCCGGTGGGTGAGTCTGTGATATTTGAAAAGGTGTATAGGTCTTGTCTTGTATCTTTTGTGGGGAGCAATACTTATGTAGACTTGGTTATCTTAGAAATGGTTGATTTTGATGTAATTCTGGGTATGACTTGGATTTCCCCAAATTTTGCAATCTTGGATTGTAATGCTAAAACTGTGACGTTAGCCAAGCCTGGGACAGATCCGTTAGTGTGGGAGGGTGACTACACTTCTAATCCAATTCGTATCATCTCCTTTCTTCGTGCTAAGAAAATGGTCAGTATGGGTTGTTTAGCGTTCTAGGCACATCTTAGGGATGATACTACTCAGGTACCTCCAATTGAGTCGGTCTCGATAGTTCGTGAGTTTTTACATGTGTTTCCTGCAGACCTTCCTTGCATGCCACCGGATAGAGATATTGACTTCTGCATCGATCTTGAACCGGGTACTCGCCCCATTTCTATACCCCCTTATAGAATGGCTCCCACGGAGTTAAGAGAGTTAAAGGTACAACTTCAAGAGTTGCTAAGCAAAGGCTTTATTAGACCAAGTGCATCTCCTAGGGTGCTCCGGTATTATTTGTGAAGAAAAAGGATGGGAGCTTTCGAATGTGCATAGACTACAGACAACTAAATAAGGTAACGGTTAAGAACAAGTATCCTCTTCCTCGCATTGATGACTTGTTCGATCAGTTACAAGGTGCTTGTGTCTTCTCTAAGGTTGACTTGAGATCCGGTTATCATCAATTGAAGACACGGGCAACGGATGTGCCAAAGACTGATTTTCGAACTAGGTATGGGCATTACGAATTTGTTGTAATGTCTTTTGGTTTTACAAATGCCCCTGCTGCTTTCATGAGCTTGATGAATGGGATTTTTAAGCCATATCTGGATCTATTTGTGATCGTATTTATTGATGATATATTGGTATAGTCAAAGAGCAAGAAGGAACATGAAGAGCATTTGAGAATGGTATTGGAAATGTTTAGGGAGAAAAAGCTTTATGCCAAATTCTCCAAGTGTGAGTTTTGGCTAGATGCAGTGTCCTTCTTGGGGCATGTGGTTTCGAAGGATGGGGTGATGGTAGATCCTTCTAAGATTGAGATAGTGAAGAATTGGGTAAGACCTACTAATGTGTTAGAAATAAGGAGTTTTGTTGGTTTAGCTAGCTATTACCGCCGATTTGTAAAGGGATTCTCTTCCATTGCTTCCCAATTGACGAACTTGACTAAACAGAATGTTCTATTTGTATGGTCGGACGAGTGTGAAGAAAGCTTTCAAAAGATCAAGACTTTGTTGACTACCACACCAATCCTTACCTTGCCAGTGGAAGGTAAGAATTTCATTGTCTATTGTGATGCATCCTATTCGGGTTTGGGTACAGTGCTAATGCAAGAGAAAAATGTAATTGCTTACTCTTCGAGGCAATTAAAGGTACACGAACGTAATTATCCGACCCATGATTTGGAATTGGCTGCGGTAGTGTTTGCCTTAAAGTAATGGACACACTATCTATATGGGGTTAAGTGTGAAGTATACACGGATCATCGTAGCCTACAGTATGTTTTTACTCAAAAAGATTTGAGTTTGAGACAGAGGAGGTGGATAGAACTACTGAAGGACTACGATATCACTATCTTGTATCATCCGGGAAAGGCTAATGTTGTGGTAGACGCCCTAAGTAGAAAGGCAGGGAGCATGGGAAGTCTAGCTCACTTGCAAGTTTCTAGACGTCCATTGGCTAGAGAGGTTCAGACTCTGACTAACGACTTGATGAGGTTAGAAGTAAAAGAGAAGGGAGGATTGTTGGCCAGTCTGGAGGCGAGATCTTCTTTTCTTGACAAGATCAAGGGGAAACAGTTTGATGATGAGAAGCTAAGCCGAATTCGGGACAAAGTATTCCGAGAAGAGGCGAAGGAAGCACAAATCGATGAGGAAGGTGTTTTGAGAATTAAGGGAAGGGTATGTGTGTCCCGTGTTGATGATTTAATCCACACCATTCTTACAGAGGCTTATAGTTCCGGATATTCTATACATCCTGGTTCCACCAAGATGTACCGTGACCTAAAGCACCACTTTTGGTGGAGTAGAATGAAGCGCGACATTGTTGATTTTGTTGCCAAATGTCCAAATTGTCAGCAAGTAAAGTATGAACACCAGAGGCCCGGAGGAACACTTTAGAGAATGCTCATTCCTGAATGGAAGTGGGAAATAATTGCAATGGACTTCGTGGTTGGTTTTCCAAAGACATTGGGGAAGTTTGACTCTATTTGGGTAATCGTTGATAGGTTAACGAAGTCTGCCCACTTCATTCCGGTCAAGGTGACATATAATGCAGAGAAGTTGGCCAAAATCTATATCTCAGAAATTGTTCGATTTCATGGAGTTCCACTTTCCATCATATCAGATAGAGGTACGCAGTTTACTTCTAAGTTTTGGAAAACATTTCATGCGGAATTGGGTACTCGGTTTGACCTTAGTACTGTGTTCCATCCTCAGACAGATGGTAAGTCTGAGCGAACAATTCAAGTGTTGGAGGATATGCTTCGTGCATGTGTGATAGAATTTGGTGGTCATTGGGATAGCTTCTTACCCTTAGCAGAGTTCTCCTAAAACAATAGCTATCACTCAAGCATTGATATGGCCCCATTTGAAGCACTATATGGGAGAAGATGTAGGTCTCCCATTGGATGGTTTGATGCATTTGAGGTAAGACCTTGGGGTACTGACCTTCTGAGAGAATCGTTAGATAAAGTGAAATCTATTCAAGAAAAGCTGTTAGCGGCTCAAAGTAGACAAAAAGAGTATGCAGATCGAAAGGTTAGAGACTTGGAGTTCATGGAGGGTGAAAAAGTCTTGTTGAAGGTTTCACCCATGAAAGGGGTGATGCATTTTGGAAAAAGGGGTAAATTGAGCCCAAGGTATATTGGTCCCTTTGAAGTACATAAGCGAGCATGGGAGGTGGCTTATGAGTTAGCCTTGCCTCCAGGGCTGTCCGGAGTGCATCCTGTATTTCATGTGTCTATGTTGAAAAGATACCATGGGGATTGAAACTACATCATTCGTTGGGATTCAATTTTGCTTGATGAGAATTTGACTTATGAGGAGAAGCCTGTTGCCATTCTAGATAGAGAAATTCGCAAGTTGAGATCAAGGAAGATTGCATCCATCAAAGTTCAATGGAAGAATCGACCAGTCGAAGAAGCCACTTGGGAGAAAGAGGATGATATGCGAGAAAGATACCCACACCTGTTTACAGATTCAGGTACTCCTTTTCGCCCTTGTTTTCCTTCTTGTGATCATTCACGGACGAAAGATGGGTAAATTGGTATCTATTGTAACGACCTGTTTAGTCGTTTTGAGCAGCAGGTTTTATTTCTGGAAAAACAGGCTGAGACAATGGAACCCACGACGGACCGTCATGAGCACGACGGACTGTCGAGGGGTCTCGTTTCAAAACACTTAGAAATTCTAAAAAATGGGCACTGAAATTGACTCTTTGAACATCGTAACGGAATAGCAGGACGGACCGTCACAGGCGTGACGGACCGTCACAGACTCTTCAGAGAATTTCAGTCTCTGAACTCTGTGACATAGCAGCAGGACGGACCATCGCAGGCACGACGGCCCGTCACAGGCTGCGTAATCCCAGGCTGGGTCGGATTTGAGTTAAGTAATTTAAAGGGCGTTTTGGACTATTCCTGCTTTAATTATAAAGTTAGTGGGTTAATGTTAATAAGTCTAATTACTTAGGGGTTAAAAGAGGTAACCTTGAATTAATTAATGGGTTAATTCACCATCTTTTATACTTAATTATATGCTAATTAGGGTAAAAGAGAGAGGGTTTGAATAAGAAAAAGAAAAGAAAAGAAAGAGAGGGAGAAACGAACGAGAAAGAGGAGAAACGAGAAGAAGAACAAAGCTTTGGGAACTTGCTTGCTTGATTTCTAATCTTCGGTGGAGGTAGGTTATGGTTTTTATACTATTCGTAGTTAACTCTTAATAGCGAATGATATGTGTTGGGTTGTATTGTAAAGTCTTCTATATGCTAAATTGTATGCTTGCATGAATGTGATTATATAATTGTGATGAAGTAAGCATGATGAAGCTATTGAATCCCAAATCTTGAAAACCCCTTGTTAATGATGATGCCTTGGTATAAAAGAAGGCTTGATGAACTAAAGTATTGGGATTGATGATGCCTTGGTATAAAAGAAGGCTTGATGAATTAATAGAATGAGATTAGTGGAGCGGGTGTCACGAACCGACACGTAGAGTTAGGGGATCAGGTGTCACGAACCGACATGTAGAATTAAGGGATCAAGTGTCACGAACCGACATGAAGAATTAAGGGATCTGGTGTCACGAACCGACACGTAGAATTAGGGGATCTAGTGTCATGAACCGACATGTAGAATTATGGGATCGGGTTTCACCAACCGACATGTAGAATTAGGGGATTGGGTGTCACGAACCGACACGTAGAATTAGGGGATCGGGTGTCATGGACCGACAGGTAGAATTAGGGGATCGGGTGTCACGAATCGACACGTAGATTTAGGGGATCGGAGTGTCACGTTCCGACACATAGTAGTAGGGGATCAGAGTGTCACTTACCGACACAAGAGGAATAAAGATAATGAATTTTGAAAGATGTTAATATACTCAATCTAATATACCTAATTCCCAAATGAGTATGGTATTGAGGCTTGAGTCCTCATATGTGAACTTGGCAGTACTTGGTAATGATTATAGTGCTTGTTGTTGCTACACGTTGAGTATTGTAGTTGATTTATGATATTACTTCATATATATTGTTTTCTATTTGGAGTTGGCCGATGATACCTACTCAGTACTTGTGTTTGTACTGACCCACTACTTTTATGTTTTCTTCTTTGTTATTTGTGGAGTGCAGGAAACGTGCCGTCGTCTTCAACTCAACCGTAATTCTAGCCAATCTTCAATCACACCGGATTTCAGGGTGAGCTAATGCTTCTAGCGTGGACTGGATCTTCCTCTTCATGTCTCGATTCCTTGAAGTTCCGGCATGGACTAGCTTTTTATGTATTTTAGCTTCTTAGATACTCTTAGATTAGTAATTTGAGGATAGATGTTCTTGTGATGATGACTTCCAGATTTTGGGATAATAATAGTTGTTGAGTTTTTAGAAGTTATTGAATTGGTTTTTATTAATGAGTTTTTAAGTCTTCCGCATTACTTTCTATTGATATTATATTGAAATGCTAAGGTTTAGATTGGTTGGTTCGCTCACATAGGAGGGTAAGTTTGGGTGCCAGTCGCGGCCCGATTTGGGTCGTGACAATAAATTAATTCTTTTTTGGAGCATCCGAGTTTTGAGAATTTATGGGATCTTGGGTTCCTTTTCTCCCTTAATACGATATATTAGACAATCCTTCAATTGGTGAACACTTTTCCCGCATCCATGCAAAATGCCCATACCTGCAAGACACTTACCTTCATGAATCTTACCATACTTGACACAAGAAGTTCTTCCCCCGTAGGTCCACCCTTATTTTCTCCTTGAGGCTAGGGGTAATCCTCCTTCCTCTATTTGTCTTTGGTGAATTGGAGGGTTTTGTATTAGAAGAAATCTTTTCGAACCTTTGTTTATCTTGTATCTCAAGCATATCACTTAAAAATACCCTTCATTGATCTTTGATATCTTCAACTATCCTCCAACTTGCTTAAGGTGTTACTCCTTAATTTTTTTCTGCATGGACCATAAGATGAGCGATGTGCATGCTTGGCATTAGCATAGCCGAATTACATTCATTAACCATTATAATAGCTCTACAATAACGTAGGTGAAACTAGATAATAACAAATTTTTCATGCGTTTCTAATATCCTAAAATGGTTTATAATGTGGCTATGAGGGATTGTCTATGGATTTAGGTTATTTCAAATGAAATGTTAAAGGATGACGAAGATATTTGACGTTTAAGTCCCCCATTTTACTAATGTGTTTTGATGTGTTTATGTGTTTTTTCTGAGCTAATGAGGACCTTATATGAGTAAATATAGTGTTTGTAGTCAGTTTAATGCGTTTCATGAAGTTTGGAGGTCAAAGTTCCAGGAATGTCAATGACGTTCAAAAGGTTTTCCTTGCAATAACCTTGTGTATCTTCGCGTGTTTCGTCAAGTTTACTGTGTTAGTTTTGTATGAAATTTATATAGGAGTTCCTAATATAGTAAACAAACCTATTCGAGTTTAATATATCTGGAAAAACATCCCTAAGGACCAACAAGGGGTCCTAAAAGAAGGTCTCATCTTTGAGCCAAAGGATGCAAATACCATCCCCAATAAACTAAGCCAATCGACGTCCAGTAGGTTGGTCGAAGGCCTGTCATTGGAAGGCATTGTTCAAACTTACTCTAAGGAGCTCAACCTCCCAATGTCCAGTCTCATTCCAAACGACCACCAGCCATGATTGTTCATTTAATGGCTGACGCCTTTTCTATGAGCTCCGTTGATTGAACTGTCTCGTTCGCAACTTTATATTCAACCAACCTACAAATAATAGTTTTGGAGGTTTCATAGTGGTATTAAAGGTATTTTAAGTGGGTTTATAAATCCTACACACTGAGATAAATTCATTCTTCAAAAATCAATAAGCAAAACCTCTAAAGAGCTCTGTAGAACTCCATCGAAGCTTGAAGAGAGATTGAATCTTCAAGGTGGATTTCTGAAAAAAAATTCTATCAATTTTCATGGATTAACATCAATTAAGATATGTTTCTTCTCGTTGAAATCTTTTTCATCGAGGAGCCAATCTTAAAAGTGTTTTTCAATAATTTCATAAAGGATGAGTTTTCTAAATTTAAATCTATTCATGGATAATTGAATTATTGGTTTTGAATCATTGAATATATATTGGATTATGTTTTAATTAGAAGAATAAACTAGATTCTTTAAATTGGATATATTATGGGTATTATGTTCATGTCTCAATGTTTATGTATTCTTGTGTAGTTTTACTTGGGTTATTGAATGATGTAAGAATTGTATTTGATTGATGTATAGGATATCTTAGATTGATAAATGTATATTGAATTGATTTATATTCATTGAGTATTGTGGTTTTTGTATTGCATTGATGTTCATGGCTATGGGTAAGGGACTTTTGGTATTGGATTGGATAATTAAGCTATGGATAGAAGTGGTGAGAATGGGCTGGTCGTACGCTTCCATGATTCTCTTTATTTTATGGTAATTAGGTCTTGAATTATGTTGTGATTTTTGTTGTTCACTTATCGTGGCGGTGTTGTCTTTTACCTTGTAAATGACATGAGATATTGAGATGATTTGTGTAGTCGATTATGTGAAGTATGACCATATCTATCTACATATAGTTAATGTGAAAATATGTTTTCTTTCATTAATGTTGTTAGGTGATCATGTTAGACTATGACTATGTCATTATCTGTGTAGTCTTAAGGTTGAGGCATGGATTTCCCTAATTGACCATGTGAGTCTTATGATGGTTATATCAGGTGATATTATGGAAGAACGCAGGGTTAATAGTAAATATTCTTAGTTGATGTTATGTGCTTCTAGAATGAAATGCTATATCTTGAATATGTTGTGCGTTGTTTTTGTAGATTTGTGTCCTTTACTTAATACATGTAAAATAAAAATATGACTTTTTGATTTATCTCTATAGAGATTCTTCGTCTTGTATGTACGAATGATATGTGACCTTGAATGATGCTAAGAGGGTCTTTTATGTGGAGCCTTCAAGCTAGTTGTAAGGTCATGATATCCTTGAGGTTGAAAGTCTTAGTGGTATCCTTCTTTTGTTAATGGTGGACTTATGGATTCATTGACTAAAACGACATAAAATCATCCTTAGGAAAATGATTAAGCTATCCTATTTACCATTTTAAGGTAATCCAAGGAGAACACTTTTGTAAGGTGAAGTTGATTGGGTTATGAAGTACATATCTAACCTCTTCCTGTACTTCTTTATTGAAATACTCTATGAGAATAAAGGCTAGAACCGGTGAGTTGAATTGGGAAGTAGCTTTAGTTAAGGATGAAGCTAGAGTACAATGAATCCCTTCATATTCCTTGAACATGTGCCTACATGGAATGTGTCCTTATTCAACCCTTGGCAAGTAGAACACCCTCAATACAATTATGTCCATGACTCTCGATTCCATGTTTAAATACTATGGTCTGTCTGTTATTTCCTACTCTCATCATATGGGATACCCTCTAGTATTGGAGAAGTTCTATGAAGTTTAGGTGGTGGTATGGGATACAATCTAGACATTGCACGATAAGGATTTTAAGATGTTAGTGAGTAAGTACCTAGATCTTCTCAAATATCATTACTAGAATGTCCTTATATGTGAAGAATGTTTTTTTAAATTAATTAATGAAGAAAATGACTTAAGTTAGAAAGTATGCTAAATGAATAACTACTGTTCTAGAGTAGTTTAAGGATTGTCAAGTTAATGTGTAAAGGGGGCATAGGAATGGTAACGTCATATCATACCTAGGTAAGTCTTATGAAGGACTCTAGATACGAAAGTTCTTTTATACATTAGACATGATGCTGACTTAGGTAGTCTTAAGGATTATTTAGGTAATCTTGTAAAGCTCAAGTAAGGACATTCTCTTCTTGATTTATATTGGTAAGTCTTTTGATAACCTTTCAGAGGAGAACGTCACAATATTATATATATATATAAAGTACAAAGTGAGAATGATTCTATCATAGTTAGTGTAAAGGATCTCTTAGGTACGTGTGAAAGAATTATATGAACGGTTGCTTCACAACTCAGTCAAGTGAATCTTAGAATCATCTTTTGTAGGAGTATCTAAAGTTTATGTGTTTAGTGTATTGTAAGTGTATTTATCTCATTGTAAGTGGTCTTAAAGATCAATAAGTGTTCTTAGAGAGGGTGTATGGGCGGTCTCTCTGTTTTACTTAAGTGAGTCTTAGATAACTTTTAGTGAGAGGATTGCATGCTAGAAATAATTCATTATAATGTGAATTAATTTACTGTAACTTTGCATGGTTCAGCGTAACATTTCTTAAAATGAGGTGAAATGCTCATGTTATATATTATCTGTTTCAAAGGTGTTAAATGTTTTTATTATGCTTATAATAAAAAAGATCATATCTATAATAAATGTGTATTTTCATGCTTTTATGCATTAAGCAATACTTAGTAAAACTGTTTCAACTATTTTCTTATATTTTATAATATCTAAAGGTGAAAGTAGAGGTTGAGAAGGATTATGAAGGAAAGCCTGGATTCTAGTTATCGAACAAGAAAAAATGAAGTTTGTCCTCACTTGACGCGAGGGCATAATCATCTAAAGATGTCTTGTATTTCACAGTATTGTAATAGACTAATTATTTCTATATTCATATTGTATGGGCCATATCCCAAGTATTCCTGAGTCTAAGAATGACATATTTTGAGACAAAATGTTTCTATGATTCTATTATGAAAGATATTCTTGTGAAAAATTATAATTCCGCACTACTTTTCATACAAGTTGTCACGATCCAAATCCAGGCCGCGACAGGCACCCACACTTACCCTCCTATGTGAGCGAACCGACCAATCTAAACCTTAACATTTCAATATAATATAAACAAAAAGTAATGCAGAAGACTTAAACTCATAAGTAAAATAAATAATCAACTTCTATAACTCAAAAACTTATCATTATCCCCAGAATCTGGAAGTCATCATCACAAGAACATCTATAATCAAATTACTAAACTAAGAGTACTCTAAGAAGCTAAAAAATGCATAAGAACCTAGTCCATGCCGGAAGTTCAAGGCATCATGACTTGAAGAAGAAGATCCATTCCAAGCTAGAAGCGTTAGCTCACCCTGAATTTCTGATGTAGTAAGACTGGCTTGAATTACTGTTGAGTCAAAGATGACGGCACGTTTGCTACACTCCACAAATAAATAAGAAGAAAACAATAAAAGTAGGGGTCAGTACAAAACACGGGTACTGAGTAGATATCATCGGTCAACTCAAAATAGAGAACAGTATGTATCAAGTAATGTCATAAATAAACTATAAAACTCAACATGTAGCAACAACAAGTACTATAATCATCAATAAGTACCATCAAGTTCATCCATGGGGGCTCAAGCCTCAATACCATACTTGTTTGGGAATTAAGTTTATTAGATTGAGTATATTAATATCCTTCAAGATTCTTTATCTTTATTCCCCTCGTGTCGGTACATGACACTCCGATCCTCATATACTATCCTGGTACCGGAACGTGGCACCCGATCCATATTCTATCCTGGTGTCGGAACGTGACACTCCGATCCTCATATACTATCCTGGTACCGGAACGTGGCACCCGATCCCCTAATCTCACTAGTTTCATTCATCAAGCCTTCTTTTATACCAAGGCATCATCATTAACAAAGTAGATTAGGGTTTCTTTTCAAGATTTGGAATTCAATAGCTTCATCATGCTCATTTATTCATAATTACATAATCACATCATTCATGCAAGCATACAATTAAGCATATAGAAGGGTTTACAATACTACTAACACATATCATTCACTATTAAGAGTTTACTACGAATAGGATGAAAACCATAACCTACCTCTACCGAAGAATTTAGATCAAGCAAGTTAATCCTCAAAGCTTGGTGTTTTCCTCTTCTTCTCGATCGTTTCTCTCTCCCTTCTTGTTCTTTCTATTTTCTTTATTCAAACCCCCTTTATTTTACCCTAATTAGTATATAATTAAGAATAAAAGATGGCAATAATACCCCACTAATTAACTTAGGGTTACCTCTTTTAACCCTTCATGAATTTTAGTTATTAATATGACCCCACGAAATCTATAATTAAGGAAAGAATAGTCCAAAAACGTCCCTTAAAACTTCACCAGAAATCCGACCCTGCCTGGGATTTGCGCAACCTGTGACGGGCCGTCGTGCCTGCGACGGTCTGTCCTGCAGGTCGTCGCAAAGTTCAGAGAATGGATTTTCACTGAAGTCTCCGTGACGGTCCGTCACGCCTGTGACTGTCCGTTCTGCCATTCCGTCACGAAGTTCAAAGAGTCGATTTTCAGTACCCAATTTCAGATTTTCTAAGTGTTTTGAAACGAGACCCTGCGACGGTCCGTCGTGCCCTTGACGGTCCGTCGTGGGTTCCGTCGCTTCTGCCAGTTTTTCCAGAATTGAAGTCTGTTGCTCAAAACGACTAAACAGGTCGTTACAATAGATACCAATTTACCCATCGTTCATCCCCGATTGATCAAAAGAAGGAAAACAAGGGCGAAAAGGAGTACCTGAATCTGTAAACAGATGTGGGTATTTTTCTCGCATATCCGCCTCCTTCTCCCAAGTGGCTTCTTCAACGGGTCGATTCTTCCATTGAACCTTGATGGATGCAATCTCTCTTGACCTCAACTTGCGAACTTCTCTATCTAAAATTGCAACAGGCTCCTCCTCATAAGACAAGTTCTCATCAAGCAAAATTGAATCCCAACGGATGATGTAGTTTCTATCCCCATTGTATCTTTTCAACATAGACACATGGAATACCGGATGCACTCCGGACAGCCCTGGAGGCAAGGCTAACTCATAAGCCACCTCTCCTACTCGCTTAAGTACTTCAAATGGTCCAATGTACCTTGGACTTAGTTTACCCCTTTTACCAAACCGCATCACCCCTTTCATGGGTGAAACTTTCAACAAGACTTGTTCACCCTCCATGAACTCTAAGTCTCTAACCTTTCGATCTGCATATTCTTTTTGTCTACTTTGCGGCGCTAGAAGCTTTTCTTGAATAGACTTCACCTTTTCCATCGAATCCCTCAAGAGATCAGTACCCCAAGGTCTAACCTCGAACGCATCAAACCAACCGATGGGAGACCTACATCTCCTACCATACAATGCTTCAAATGGACCCATATCAATGCTTGAGTGATAGCTATTATTTTATGAAAACTCCGCTAAGGGTAAGAAGCTATCCCAATGGCCACCAAATTCTATCACACACGCACGAAGCATATCCTCCAACACTTGAATCGTTCGCTCAGACTGACCATCGGTCTGGGGATGGAACGCAGTACTAAGGTCCAACCTAGTACCCAATTCAGCATGCAATGTTTTCCAAAACTTACAAGTAAACTGCGTACCACTATCTGATATGATGGATAGTGGAACCCCATGCAATCGCACCACTTCCGAGATGTAAAGTTTGGCTAACTTTTCTGCATTGTAAGTCACCTTGACCGAAATGAAATGAGCAGGTTTAGTTAACCTATCAACAATCACCCAAATGGAATCATACTTACCCATTGTCTTTGGAAGACCAACCACAAAATCCATTGCAATCCTTTCCCACTTCCATTTCGGAATGGGCATTCTCTGAAGTGTTCCTCCGGGCCTTTGGTGTTCATACTTTACTTGTTGACAGTTTGGACATTTGGCAATAAAATCCACAATGTCACGCTTCATTCTACTCCACCAAAAGTGTTGTTTTAGGTCACGATACATCTTGGTTGCACCCGGATGTATAGAATACCTTGAACTATAAGCCTCTGTCAGAATAGTGTTGATCAAATCATCAACGCGGGGTACACATACCCTTCCCTTGATTCTCAAAACACCTTCCTCATCGATTTGTGCTTCCTTAGCCTCCCCTCGCAATACATTATCTTTGATTCGCCTTAGTTTCTCCTCATCAAATTGTTTTCCCTTAATTTTGTCAAGAAAAGAAGATCTTGACTCCACACTAGCCAACAATCCTCCCTTCTCATTTACTTCTAATCTCATCAAGTCATTAGCTAGAGTCTGAACCTCTCTAGCAAATGGGCGTCTAGAAGCTTGCAAGTTAGCTAGACTCCCCATGCTTCCCGCCTTCCTACTTAAAGCATCCGCCACAACATTCGCCTTCCCCGGATGATACAAGATAGTGATATCGTAGTCCTTTAGTAACTCCATCCATCTCCTCTGCCTTAAGTTCAAATCTTTCTGAGTAAACATATACTGTAGGCTACGATGATCCGTATAGATCTCACACTTAACCCCATATAAATAGTGTCTCCATTGTTTTAATGCAAACACTACCGCAGCGAATTCCAAATCGTGGGTCGGATAGTTACGTTCATGCACCTTTAATTGCCTTGAAGCATAAGCAATCACACTCTTCTCTTGCATTAGTACTTCACCTAAACCAGAATAGGATGCATCACAATAAACAATGAAGTTCTTACCCTCTACTGGCAAGGTAAGGATAGGTGCGGTAGTCAACAAAGTCTTGAGCTTCTGAAAGCTTTCCTCACATTCATCCGACCATACAAATGGGACATTCTGCTTAGTCAAGTTCGTCAATTGGGAGGCGATAGAAGAGAATCCCTTGACGAATCGGCAGTAGTAGCTAGCTAACCCAACAAAGCTCCTTATTTCTGACACATTAGTAGGTCTTACCCAATTCTTCACTGTCTCAATCTTAGAAGGATCCACCATCACTCCATCCTTAGAAACCACGTGTCCCAAGAAGGACACTGCATCTGGCCAAAACTCACACTTAGAGAACTTGGCATAAAGCTTTTTCTCCCTTAGCATTTCCAATACCATTCTCAAATGCTCTTCATGTTCCTTCTTGCTCTTTGAGTATACCAATATATCATCAATAAATACTATTACGAAGAGATCCAAATATGGCTTAAATATCCCATTCATCAAGCTCATGAACGCAGCAGGGGCATTCGTAAGACCAAAGGACATCACTACAAATTCGTAATGCCCATACCTCGTTCGAAAAGCACTCTTTGGCACATCCGTTGCCCTTATTTTCATTTGATGATAACCGGATCTCAAGTCAATCTTAGAGAAGACACAAGCACCTTGTAACAGATCGAACAAGTCACCAATGCGAGGAAGAGGGTACTTGTTCTTCATGGTTACCTTTTTCAGTTGTCTGTAGTAGTCTATGCACATTCGAAAACTGCTATCCTTTTTCTTCACAAACAAAAACGGAGCACCCCAAGGACATGCACTTGGTCTAATGAAGCCTTTGTTCAATAACTCTTGAAGTTGTGCTTTTAACTCTCTTAACTCCGCGGGAGCCATTCTATAAGGAGGTATAGAAATGGGGCGAGTACCGGGTTCAAGATCAATACAGAAGTCAATATCCCTATCAGGTGGCATACCAGGAAGATCTGCAGAGAACACATCCAGAAACATACAAACTACTGAAACCGACTCAATCGAAGGTACTTGGGTAGTGTCATCCTTGAGATGTGCCAAGAAAGCTAAACACCCCTTACTAATAATTTTCTTAGCACGAAGAAAGGATACGATGCGGACCGGATTGGAAGTGTAGTCACCCTCCCTCACTAACGGGTCTATCCCAGGCTTGTCTAATGGCACCGTTTTAGCATTACAATCCAAGATTGCAACTTGCGGAGAAAGCCAAGTCATACCCAGAATCACATCAAAATCATACATTTCTAAGATAACCAAATCTACGTAAGTGTTGCTCCCCACAAAGTTTACCAAACAAGACCTATATACCTTTTCAACTACCAGAGACTCACCCACCGGAGTAGAGACACGAATAGGCATATCAAGTAATTCACAATGTAAATTTAGACCATTAGCAAATGAGGAAGATACAAAAGAAAATGTGGATCCAGGATCAAACAATACAGAAGCCATGCAATCACAAACCAAAAGATTACCTGTGATGACAGCATCAGATGCCTCCGCTTCAGACCGCCCAGGGAAAGCGTAACAATGGGCCCTATCGTTCATCTGTCCGTTGCCCCTACCTTGTGGTGATGTAGTGGCTCCATTTTGCCCATCACCTTGGCCGTTTTGGTGACCACCATTTCCTCGACCACCACGTCCTCCAGAATAACGGCCTCTGCCATGACCACCTCTACCTCTAGCATTTGGAGGTCTGTAACTCTGTTTTTGACAATATCTCTTAATATGTCCAATCTCCCCACATCCATAGCACTCTCTGGGTTCATGCATAGGTCTCTCAGAGAAGTGTTGACCAGTCGGAGGTGGACCCCCAACTACAGTCTGTAGTGAAGACTGAATCGGTCGAACTGCGTAACTTCCCGAACCCTGTCCTTTAGTGTAAGAACCACTAAACTCACCTCTCTTTTGAAGCCTTTTTGATGTCGATGTTGTGGTGATGTCGTCTAGCTTCACTCCTTCCACTTCTATCACAAAGTCTACCACTTCTTGGAAGGATTTTGCCGTTGCCGCTATCTGTAAGGCCGAAATCCGCAATTCTGACCTCAACCCTTCACAAATCGGCGAATCCGCTCTTGAGGACTGAAACAGAGTTGAGTGGCATATCTGGATAGTGCACGAAACTTAGCCTCATAAGCATTAACCGACATCCTACCTTGCTCTAGGCTCAAGAACTCGTCCCTTTTCGTATCCCTCAAAGTCTGGGGGATATACTTCTCCATAAACAAACTAGAGAATGAGGCCCAAGTCATAGGTGGTGCCTCTATTGGTTGACACTAGATATGTGACCGCCACCACATTTTGGCGTTCCCTTGAAACTGATAACTCACGAACTCAACACCAAACCGTTCTACTATACCCATCTTGTGTAGTAGCTCGTGAAAGTCAACCAGAAAATCATAAGCATCCTCCAATTCAGCACCCTTGAAGACCGGAGGTTTCAATTTCAAGAACTTACTGAAAAGTTCATTCTGATAATTTGTCATTATAGGCCCAGTAGTCAGACGTGGAAATGTGCCTATGTCCAATAGAACATCCATGCGGGGAGCCATAGTAGCCGCATGTTGTACTTCTGAAACCGGAGGTGTTGGCGCAGAAACCACTGGAGGTGCCTGACCTTGATCAGATAACCCGCTAAGATAAGCCAGAACCTGATTGATCATCTCTGGGGTAGGTTGGGGTGGCATTTCCTCATTTTGCACTTGTTCAGTTTCCCCATCCTCCCCTTCTCTTATTACTTCCTCAGTCGGTGGAAGATTCACTGCCCTAGTACCAGATGGGCTAGGTGTTCATCCTCTTCCCCTAAAGGACGTCCTCCCATGACCTCTTCCACGGCCCCTCGCTGCTGTTCTTTCTCGAGCCACAGCCCCAGTGGCTGGCTCAGTTGTTTCTTGTCTGGCCGGTGTCGGTGTTGACGTAGTCATTGCGCTAGTTCTAACCATCTGCGAAATAGAGTGAAGATGGTCAGATACCAATTCGTATCGCCTAGATACCAATTGGACTCAAGTAGTAGCACGAAAGAATGAATGAAAGAGTGAAATTTTCCTAAAGTCTTATAGCCTCTCAAGGAAAAGTAAAGGCGTCCCCCTACCGTTCCTTAAGACTCTACTAGACCTGTTCTTGTGTGATGAGACAACGAACCTAATGCTTTGATACCAAGTTTGTCATGACCCAAAGCCGGGCCGCGACTGGCACTCACACTTACCCTCCTATGTGAGTGAACCAACCAATCTAAACCTTAATATTTCAATATAATATAAACAGAAAGTAATGAGGAAGACTTAAACTCATAAGTAAAATCAATAATCAACTTCTATAACTCAAAAACTTATCATTATCCCCAGAATCTGGAAGTCATCAACACAAGAACATCTATAATCAAATTACTAAGCTAAGAGTATTCTAAGAAGCTAAAAAATACATAAGAAGCTAGTCCATGCCGAAAGTTCAAGGCATCATGACTTGAAGAAGAAGATCCAGTCCAACTCACCCTGAATTTCCGATGTAGTAAGACTGGCTTGAACTACTGTTGAGTCGAAGATGACGGCACGTTTGCTACACTCCACAAATAAATAAGAAGAAAACAATAAAAGTAGGGGTCAGTACAAAACACGGGTACTGAGTAGATATCATCGGTCAACTCAAAATAGAGAATAGTATGTATCAAGTAATGTCATAAATCAACTATAAAACTTAACATGTAGAAACAACAAGTACTATAATCATCAATAAGTACCATCAAGTTCATCCATGAGAGCTCAAGCCTCGATACCATACTCGTTTGGGAATTAAGTTTATTAGATTGAGTATATTAATATCCTTCAAGATTCTTTATCTTTATTCCCCTCGTGTCGATACGTGACACTCCGATTCTCATATACTATCCTGGTACCGGAACGTGGCACCCGATCCATATTCTATCCTGGTGTCGGAACGTGACACTCCGATCCTCATATTCTATCCTGGTACCGGAACGTGGCACCCGATCCATATTCTATCCTGGTGTCGGAATGTGACACTCCGATCCTCATATACTATCCTGGTACCGGAACGTGCCACCCGATCCATATTCTATCCTGGTGTCGGAACGTGACACTCCGATCCTCGTATACTATCCTGGTACCGGAACGTGGAACCCGATCCCCTAATCTCACTACTTTCATTCGTCAAGCCTTCTTTTATACCAAGGCATCATCATTAACAAAGTAGATTAGGGTTTCTTTTCAATATTTGGGATTCAATAGCTTCATCATGCTCATTTATTCATAATTACATAATCACATCATTCATGCAAGCATACAATTAAGCATATAGAAGGGTTTACAATACTACTAACACATATCATTCACCATTAAGAGTTTACTACAAATAACATGAAAACCATAACCTACCTCTACCGAAGAATTGAGATCAAGCATGTTAATCCTGAAAGCTTGGTGTTTTCCTCTTCTTCTCGATCGTTTCTCTCTCCCTTCTTGTTCTTTCTATTTTCTTTATTCAAACCCCCTTTCTTTTACCCTAATTAGTATATAATTAAGAATAAAAGATGGCAATAATACCCCACTAATTAACTTAGGGTTACCTCTTTTAACCCCTCAAGAATTTTAGTTATTAATATAACCCCACGAAATCTATAATTAAGGAAAGAATAGTCCAAAAACGTCCCTTAAAACTTCACCAGAAATCCGACCCTGCCTGGGATTTGCGCAACCTGTGACGGGCCGTCGTGCCTGCGACGGTTTGTCCTGCAGGTCGTCGCAAAGTTCAGAGAATGGATTTTCACTGAAGTCTCCGTGACGGTCCGTCATGCCTGTGACGGTCCGTTCTGCCATTCCGTCACGAAGTTCAGAGAGTCGATTTTTTAGTACCCAATTTTAGATTTTCTAAGTGTTTTGAAACGAGACCCTGCGACGGTCCGTCGTGCCCTTGATGGTCCGTCGTGGGGTTCGTCGCTTCTGCCAGTTTTTCTAGAATTGAAGTCTATTGCTCAAAACGACTAAACAGGTCGTTACACAAGTATGCGATGAGTGATGTCAAAGGGTTTGTAGAAGACCTCCGAGAGGTCACGTAGGCCTTGTTGCAACCCAAGGAATGCCCTATATCGTAGGGTGTCCTCTTGGGCTGTGACAAACTTTGTATCAGAGAATAGGTTATGAAAGTTGTCTTAGAAATCCAAAAATTCTCATAAAGCCACATCTAGTAGAGTCTTGACCAAAGGTGTGAGTCGCCACACATCTCTAAGCGAGAGGTTATAGGAGGATAGAGTTTCTCTTTCTTCATCAATCCTGTATCGTTCCTATAAAGTAGAGGTTTTAAGTGTCTATACCTAATATCTTCTCTTGTGTTTATAGGAGATGAATACTAGAAGGATGGCCGCTAGAAGGTTTGAAAAAGGAAGGGAGGATGAGGAAGTTCTTCCTAAAGTTGAGCAAGTTCCTCAAGGTAGTCAAGGTGCTCAAGGTTCTCAAGGTGTTCAAGTCCCTATTGGAGGTAAAGGTAATGGGGTTTTGGTGATTCCCCTGGAAATGACTAATGGGCAGATTAGACAGGCTTTACTTTTACTTTAGGATGAGATTTGACAACCCATATCAATAGGGGTACTGAGCCTAGAGTTAAAGTTGTGGAGAGTGCTATGACATCTAGATTGAGAGATTTTTTAAGGTTGAACTCTCCTACCTTTCATAACTCTAAGGTTGGAGAGGATCCTCAAGAGTTTCTAGATGGTGCCTACTAAGTGTTGAGTGCCATGGGGGTGACATATATGGAGTAAGCGGAGTTGTCTTTGTATCAATTGAGGGAAGTTTCTCAAGTGTGGTACACTCAATGAAATTACAATATGCCGACTTAGTCAGATTCTGTAGAGTTGGAAGAGTATAAGGAGGCTTACTTAGGAAAGTACTTTCCCCTTGAGATGTAGGAGGTGAAGGTTTAAGAGTTCATTAATCTCAAGCAAGGCAATATGAGTGTTGAGAAGTATTCATTGAAGTTAATTTTGTTGTATAGATATGCTCCATTCTATGTGTCTAAATCTAGCGATGAGATGAGTAGGTTTGTGATAGGTGTTGCCCACCTTGTGAAAGAAGAGTGTCGTACGGCCATACTACATGATGATATGACCCTATCTAGGATAATAGTGTATGTTTAATCCATTCAGGATTCCAAACTTATGAGGGTCACTAGAAACTTGAAGAAAAGTGAACCAAGTAAGCAAAAACCAACTTTGATTGAAGAAGAGGGCTCAACACAAGATGAACCTAGAGATCCTAGGGTCAAACTTGGAAGAGAAAGTAATTCTCAAAATGGTAAGCCTACTTGTGCTATTTGTGGGAAGAGGCACTATGGGAAATGTCTAATTGGTATCGGGAATTGATTTGGTTGTGGTAAGGATGGGCATAAGATGAGGGATTTTCCTACTACGGCTTATAGAGGAAGAGAAGGTAATCAAGTTCCTCCAAGTGTTGTGGGTAATGATGCTCCAAAAAAGAATCATTTCTATGCATTCCGGGCAGGAGGATCAAAGCCTGATGATGATGAGGATGTTGGTAAGTTCATGTATTTCTCTCTTTATTGTAATGAGATCCTTGTAAGTTGGAGAGTGAGGTGAACAGTTGAGTTTTTATTGATTGTGTGATATCTTGTATTGGACTCAAGCTTGAGAGTAGAATGCCATAGTAGCATGTTGCATTTTGTTTAGGAGTCTTGTTGGAATTTAATTCATCGATTCCTTGCATTATGCATTTTATGAAGTTACGATTGTGTTTTAAATTGTGTTTATATGGTTTTATATTTAATAGTAGCATATTTCCATTATCAATTGCCTAAATGTTTTATTTTATGAATTTGAAACATGTTCACTGCTAGGGAAATTCAGCTTACTGTATTATTTTATAAATTTTGACTAAAGCATTCTTTGGTTGAAAATTGTTGTAGTGTGTATATAACTTATGTATAAGAGTATGATGATAAGTATAAAAAGATTCCTTGCTATTTCAAATGAAGGATATGAGTCTTATTGTCATGATGAGTTGTAGATTAGTTTCTAACTTCTTATTGTTTTGTGAGTCTCTTGATTTTGTAAAATTTATGTTTTCTCCTATATTTTATATTGAATTTGTGCTATGTTTTATGGTTATGAGTTGTAAGTTGAGTCTCTACTCTTTGAAGTGTTGAGAGAGTTGAAAGTGTTATTTGAGGACGAATGTTGTTCAAATGAGGGAGATTGTAATGCCTCTAAAATGACATAGGTGAAATTGGAGACTAACATTTTTGTCATGAGGGTATAAGGTCCTAAAATGTTTTATAATGTAGTAATGAGGCAGTGTCAAATGATTTAGGTTTATTGGAAGTGAAACTGAAAGGGAAAACCAAGACGTTCGACGACTAAGTCACCTATGTGACTTATGTGTTTGTTATGAGGTTATGAGGTCCTTATTTGAGTAAATATAGTGTTTATAGGCAGTGTCTTAAGTATCATAAAGTTTGCAGGTAAAATGTCTAAGAACATCCATGACTTTTGAATGTTTTTCCTTGAAACAACCTTGCGCGTCTTGGCGTGTTTCGTCAAATTGTTGGTGTTCGTATTAGATGAAATTGATGTGGGAGGTCCTAAACTTGTATAGGAGCATATTCGGGGTGGAAACATCAGTGAAAACATCCATAACGACCAACCAAGGGTCCTTGAGGAAGTACCCATCTTTGAGCCAAATGCTGTAAAGACCAGCCCCAATCGACTAAAGCAATCAACGGCCAGTAGGATGATCTACGCCCCATCGTAGGAAGGCGTGGGTAAAGACATATTTGAGGGTTCTCAAATCCAAATGGAAAGTTTTAGTGCAAATTGAAGTCCAGCTAGGACGGTCCATCTACAGGCTTAAGCCCCGTCTGTTAGCTCTGTTAAGTGAATTTATAAGTCCTAAACACCTAGATGAATTCATTCATCGAAAATCAAAGCCAAAAACTTCTAATGAGCTCTCTAGAACTCCATTCAATATTGAAGGGACATTGAAGCTCGAAGGTTGGTTTATCAAAAAAATTCTATAAAGTTTTGTTTATTAACATGAATTAAGGTATGGTTATTCATCCTTGAAACCTCTTTAATCATGGAGTAAATCTTCAAAGTATTTTTCAAGACTTCTCAAAAGATGAGTTTTATATATTAAAATATGTCCGTGAGTTCTAACATTAAAGGTTTTGAGTCATTTAATATTTTTTGAGTTTTTATTAATTATATTATTTTATCTTAATATCTTTATGAACCCATGTAAGACATAGGTTCTTTGAATTGGCTACATTATGGGTATTATGATCATGTCTCAATCCTTATGAATTCTAGTGTAGTATTACTTGAGTTATTGAATTATTTACGAATTGTGTTAGATTGATGTATAGGCTGTATTATATTGATAAATATATATATAATTTATTTATATTCATTAATTATTGTGGTTTTCGTATTGAATTGATATTTATGGCCATGAGTAAGGACCTTTTGGTATAGTATTGGATGATTTAGCTATGGATTAAATGGTGAGAATGTATTGGTGATACGCAACCCTAATTCACTTTATTTTATGTTAATTAGGTATTTAATTATATTATGTATGGTCCACTTATGGTGGCAGTGCTATGTGATTACTTGAAAATTATGTGGCCTCGTCTGCGTTACCTTATGTATAATGATAATCAAGGACTTGTCGCCAATTATATGAGATATTATAATGAATTTTCTGGTTGAAAATGTGATGTATGATTATATATATACATGTTATTAATGTTAAAGTATGTGTTCTTGCATTGATGTTGTAAGGTTATGATGTTAGACTATGACTATGTCATTATGTGTGTAGTATTAGGGTTGATGCATGATTTTTCCTAATTGACTATGTGAGTCATATGATGGTTATTTTGGTGATATTATGGAAGTATGTAGGGTGACTCGAAAATATGCTTAGTTGATATTATGTTCTTCTAGAATGATACGTTATATGTGAAGTATATTGTGTCTTGTTATGGTAGGCTTGTGACCCTTACTTGATACATGTATAATAAGAATATGACATCTTGACTTAGGATGCTACAGATTCTTAGTCTTGTATGTATTAATGATATGTGACCTTGAATGATGACAAGAGGGTATTTTATGTGGAGCCTTCAACCAAGTTGTAAGGGTATGATATCCTTGAAGTTGAAATTCGTAGCGGTATCCTTCTTGTGTGAATGGAGGAATAAGGAATTGATTAGCTTGAACGACATGAAATCATCCTTAGGAAAATTATTAAGCTATTTTATTGACCATTGTAAGGTAACCCTAAGAGGAGACTTTGATACTATTAGGAATAAAAGAACGTTCATACAAGAATGAAGAAAGGAAGGTTCCTAATAATAATACAACCTCCAATTAATATAGGTGATGCGCTTCATATTTATGAAATAGACTTTACTTGATGTGGTTTGTGTAACATCAACCTACTATTATAACAAAGCCTTATACTCTGATACTATGTTTTTAATAACCATGTCACGACCAAACCGGGTTGCGACTGGCACCCACACTTTCCCTCCTATGTGAGCGAACCAACCAATCTAACCTTAACATTTCAATATAATATCAACAGAAAGTAATGCGGAAGACTTAAACTCATTAAATAAAGACCAATTCATTAACTTCTAAAATTCAACATCTATTATTCCCCAAAATTTGGAAGTCATCATCACAAGAACATCTACGATCAAATGACTAAACTAAGAGTATTCTAAAAGCTAAACATACATAAGAAGCTAGTCCATGCCGGAAGTTCAAGGCATCAAGACTTGAAGAAGAAGATCCAGTCCAACCTAGAAGCATTAACTCACCCTGAATTTCCGATGTAGTAAGACTGGCTTGAATTACTGTTGAGTTGAAGACGATTGCACGTTTGCTGCACTCCACAAATAAACAAGAAGAAAACATAAAAGTAGGGGTCAGTACAAAACACGGGTACTGAGTAGATATCATCGGCCAACTTAAAATAGAAAATAATATATACCAAGTAATATCATAAAATCAACTATGATACTCAACATGTAGCAACAACAAGCACTATATCATAAACAATTACCGTCAAGTTCACACATGAGGACTCAAGCCTCAATACCATACTCATTTGGGAATCATGTTCATTAGATTGAGTATATTAACATCTTTTCAAGATTCATTATCTTTATTTCTCTTGTGTCGGTACGTGACACTCCGCTCCCTCATATCCATTAATCCTCTTGCGTAGGTACGTGACACTCTGATCCCCTAAATCTACGTGTCGGTTCGTGACACCCAATCCCCTAAATCTACGTGTCGGTTCGTAACACCCGATCCCCTAAATCTACGTGTCGGTTCGTGACACCCGATCCCCTAAGTCTACGTGTCAGTTCGTGACACCCGATCCCCTAAATCTACGTGTCGGTTCGTGACACCCGATCCCCTAATTCTACGTGTCGGTTCGTGACACCCGATCCCCTAATCTCATTCTATCAACTCATCATGCCTTCTCCCTTACCAAGGCATCATCGTTAAAAAGAGATTAGGTTTTTATCAAGATTTGGGATTCAGTAACTTTATCATGCTTAATATCATCACAATTATATAATCACGTTCATGCATGCATACAATTAAGCACATAGCAGGGTTTTACAATACTACCAATACATATCATTCTCTATTAAGAGTTTACTATGACAGCATGAAAACCATAACCTCCATCCACCGATGATTAGTGATCAAGCAAGCAAATTTTTTCCAAAGCTTTGTGTTTCCCCTTCTCGATCGTCTCTCTCTCTATCGATTCCCTTCTCTCTCTTTCTGTTCTTTTCTTTTTCTTATTCCAACCCTCTTTCTTTTACCCTAATTAGTATATAATTAAGAATTAAAGATGGCAATAATGCCCCACTAATTAAATTAAGGTTACGTCTTTCAACCCCCAAGTAATTAGATTTATTAACATTAACCCACTAACTTTATAATTAAGGGAAGAATAGTCAAAAACGTCCCTTAAAACGTATCAAGAAATCCGACCCAGACTGGGATTTCGCAGTCTGTGATGGCCCGTCGCGCCTGTGACGGTCTGTCCTGCTGCCCGTCACAGAGTTCAGAGAGTCAATTTCTCTGAAGAATCTGTGACGGCCCATCACACCTGTGACGGTCTGTCCTGCCATTCCGTTACGAAGTTCAGAGAGTTGATTTCAGTACCCAATTTTCAGTTTTTCTAAGTGTTTTGAAACGAGACCCTGCGACGGTATGTCGTGCCAATGACGGTCCGTCGTGGGGTTCGTTGCCTCAGCCTCTTTTTCCAGAATTAAAATCTGCTGCTCAAAACGACTAACTAGTTCGTTACAATAGATACAAATTTACCCATCGTTTGTCCCCGAACGATCACAAGAAGGAAAACAAGGGCGGAAAGGAGTACCTGAATCGGTAAACAGATGTGGGCATCTTTCTCGCATATCCTCCTCCTTCTCCCAAGTGGCTTCTTCAACAGGTCAATTTTTCCATTATACTTTGATGGATGCAATCTCCCTTGATCTCAACTTGCGAATCTCTCTATCTAGAATGGCAACAGGCTCCTCCTCATAAGACAAGTTCTCATCAAGCAAAACTGAATCCCAACGGATGATGTAGTTTCCATCCCCATGGTATCTTTTCAACATCGACACATGGAATACCGGATGCACTCCGGACAGCCCTGGAGGCAAGGCTAACTCATAAGCCACCTCTCCTACTCGCTTAAGTACTTCAAATGGACCAATATACCTTGGGCTAAGTTTACCTCGCTTACCAAACCGCATCACCCGTTTCATTGGTGAAACCTTCAACAAGACTTGTTCACCCTCCATAAACTCCAAGTCTCTAACCTTTTGATCTGCGTACTCCTTCTATCTACTTTGCGCCGCTAGAAGCTTTTCTTGAATAGATTTCACTTTATCTAACAATTCCCTCAGAAGGTCAGTACCCTAAGGTCTAACCTCAAATGAATCAAACCACCCAATGGGAGACCTACATCTTCTCCCATATAGTGCCTCAAATGGGGCCATATCAATGCTTGAGTGATAGCTATTGTTGTAGGAGAACTCTGATAAGGGTAAGAAGCTATCCTAATGACCACCAAATTCCATCACACATGCACGAAGCATATCCTCCAACAATTGAATCGTTCTCTCAAAATGACCGTCGGTCTGAGGGAGGAAGGCAGTACTAAGGTCCAACAAAGTACCTAATTCCGCATGCAATGTTTTCCAAAACTTAGAAGTAAAATGCGTACCTCTATCTGATATAATGGAGAGTGGAACCCCATGCAATCGCATCACTTCCGAGGTGTAAATTTTGGCTAACTTCTTTGCATTGTATGTCACCTTGACCGGAATGAAGTAAGCAGACTTAGTTAGCCTATCAACAATTACCCAAATAGAATTAAATTTTCCCAATGTCTTTGGAAGACCAACCACGAAATCCATTGCAATCCTTTCCCACTTCCATTCAGGAATGGCCATTCTCTGAAGTGTTCCTCCGGGCCTTTGGTGTTAATACTTTACTTGTTGACAGTTTGGACATTTGGCAATAAAATCCACAATATCACGCTTCATTCTACTCCACCAAAAGTGTTGCTTCAGGGAACGGTACATCTTGGTTGCACCCGGATGTATCGAATACCTTGAACTATGAGCCTCTGTCAGAATAGTGTTGATCAAATCATCAACGCGGGGTACACATACCCTTCCCTTGATCTTCAAAACACCTTCCCCATCAATTTGTGCTTCCTTAGCCTCTCCTCGCAATACCTTATCTTGGATTCTGCTTAGTTTCTCATCATCAAACTGTTTTCCCTTAATCTTGTCAAGAAATGAAGATCTTGCCTCCAACAAGCCAACAATCCTTCCTTCTCATTTACTTCTAACCTCATCAAGTCATTAGCTAGAGTCTGAACCTCTCTAGCCAATGGGCGTCTAGAAGCTTGAAAGTGAGCTAGACTTCCCATGCTTCCCGCCTTTCTACTTAAAGCATCCGCTACAATATTCGCCTTTCCCAGATGATACAAGATAGTTATATCGTAGTCCTTTAGTTGCTCCATCCATCTCCTTTGTCTCAAGTTCAAATCCTTCTGAGTAAGCACATACTAAAGGCTACGATGATCCGTGTAGACCTCACACTTAACCCCATATAAATAGTGTCTCCATTGCTTTAATACAAACACTACCGCAGCCAATTCCAAATCATGAGTTTGATAGTTACGTTCATGTACTTTTAATTGTCTTGAATAATAAGCAATCACATTCTTCTCTTGCATTAGCACTGCACCCAAACCCGAATAGGATGCGTTACAATAGACAATGAAATTCCTACCTTCCACTGGCAAGGTGAGAACTGGTGCAGTAGTCAACAGAGTCTTGAGCTTCTGAAAGCTTTCCTCACACTCATCCGACCATACAAATGGGACATTTTGCTTAGTCAAGTTCGTCAGTTGGGAAGCAATAGAAGAGAATCCCTTGACAAATCGGCGGTAGTAGCTAGCTAACCCAACAAAGCTCCTTATTTCTGACACATGAGTAGGCCTTACCCAATTCTTCACTGTCTCAATCTTAGAAGGATCTACCATCACCCCATCCTTCGAAACCACGTGCCCCAAGAAGGACACTGCATCTAGCCAAAACTCACACTTGGAGAATTTGGCATAAAGCTTTTTCTCCCTCAACATTTCCAATACCATTCTCAAATGTTCTTCATGTTCCTCCTTACTTTTAGAGTATATCAGTATATCATCAATAAATACGATCACAAAGAGGTAAAAATATGGTTTAAAAATCCCATTCATCAAACTCATGAACGCAGCAGGGGCATTCGTAAGACCAAAAGACATCACTACAAATTCTTAATGCCCATACCTTGTTCGAAAAGCAGTCTTTGGCACATCCGTTGCCCGTATTTTCAATTGATGATAACCGGATCTCAAGTCAATCTTAGAGAAGACACAAGCACCTTGTAACTGATCGAACACGTCATCAATGCGAGGAAGAGGATACTTGTTCTTTATGGTTACCTTGTTCAACTGTCGGTAGTCTATGCACATCCGAAAACTCCCATCCTTCTTCTTTACAAACAAAACCGGAGCACCCCAAGGAGATGCACTTGGTCTAATGAAGCCTTTGCTCAACAACTCTTGAAGTTGGGCTTTTAACTCTCTTAATTCCGTAGGAGCCATTCAATAAGGAGGTATAGAAATGGGGCGTGTACCCGGTTCAAGATCAATACAGAAGTCAATATCCCTATCTGGTGGCACACAAGGAAGATCTGCAGGGAACACATCCAGAAACTCACGGACCACCGAAACCGACTCAATCGAAGGTACTTGGGTAGTGTCTTCCTTAAGATGTGCCAAGAAAGCTAAACACCCTTTACTAATAATTTTCTTAGCACGAAGAAAGGACATGATACGCACCGGAATGGAAGTGTAGTCACCCTCCCACACTAACGGATCTATCCCTGGCTTGGCTAACGTCACCGTTTTAGCATTACAATCCAAGATCGCAAATTGCGGAGAAAGCCAAGTCATAGCAAGAATTACATCAAAATAATCCATTTCTAAGATAACCAAATCTACATAAGTGTTGCTCCCCATGAAGTTCACCAAACAGGACCTATATACCTTTTCAACTACCACAGACTCACCCACCGGAGTAGAAACACGAATAGGCATATCAAGTAATTCACAATGTAAATTTAGACCATTAGCAAATGAGGAAGATACATAAGAAAATGTGGATCCCGGATCAAACAATACAGAAGCCATGCAATCACAAACCAGAAGATTACCTATGATGACAGCATCAGATGCCTCCGCTTCAGACCGCCAGGGAAAGCGTAACAATGGGCCCTATCGTTTGTCTGTCCATTGCCCCTACCATGTTGTGATGTAGTGGTTCCAGTTTGCCCATCACCTCGGCCATTTTGGTGACCACCATTACCTCGACCACCACATCTTCCAGAATAACTCCCTCTACCTTGACCACCTCTACCTGTAGCCATTGGGGTTCTATAACTCTGTTTTGGACAATTCCTCCTAATATGTCCAGTCTCCCCACATCCATAACACTCTATGGAGTCAAGCATAGGTCTCTCAGAGAAGTGTTGACCAGTCTGAGGTGGACCCCCAACTACAGTCTGTAGTGAAGACTGAATGGGTCGAAATGAGTAACCTCCGGAACCCTGTCCTCTAGAGTAAGAACCATTAAACTCACCTCCTTTTCGAAACCTCTTTGATGTCGATTCCATGGTGAATTCATCTGGCTTCACTCCTTCCACCTCTACCACGAAATCTACCACTTATTGGAAGGATTTTGCCGTAGCCGCTACCTGTAAGGCTGAAATCCGCAACTCTGTCCTCAACCCCTTCACAAAACGACGAATCCACTCTTGTGGACTGAAACAAAGTTGGGTGGCATATCTGGATAGTGCACGAAACTTAGCCTCATATGCATTGACGGACATCTTACCTTGCTCTAGGCTCAAGAACTCATCCCTTTTCCTATCCCTCAAAGTTCGGGGGATATACTTCTCCATAAACAAGTTAGAGAATGAGGCCCAAGTCATAGGTGGTGCCTCTGTTGGTTGACACTCAACATGTGACCGCCACGACATTTTGGCGTTCCCTTGAAACTGATAAGTGTCACAAACTCCACACCAAACCGTTCTACTATACTCATCTTGTGTAGTAGCTCGTGACAGTCAACCAGAAAATCATAAGCATCCTCTGATTCAGCACCCTTGAAGACCAGAGGTTTCAACTTCAAGAACTTACTGAAAAGTTCATGCTGATAATTTGTCATTATAGGCCCAGTAGTCAGACGTTGAAATGTGCCTATGTCCAATGAGGTATCCATACGAGGAGCCATAGTGGCTGCATGTTGTACTTCTGAAACCGGAGGTGTTGGCGCAGAAAACACTGGAGGTGCCTGACCTTGATCAGACAACCCACTGAGATAGGCGAGAACCTCATTGATCATCTCTGGGGTAGGTTGGGGTGGCAATCCCTAATTCTGCACTTGTTCATTTTCCCCATCCTCCCCTTCTCTTATTACTTTCTCAGTCGGTGGAGGAGTCACTGCCCTAGTATCAGATGGGCTAGGTGCTCTTCCTCTTCCCTTAGAGGACGTCTTCCCACTACCTCTACCACGGCCTCTTGCCGCTGCTCTTCCTCGAGCTACAGCCCCAGTGGCTGGCTCAGACGCACCCTGTCCCGCCAGTGCTGGTGTTGGTGTTGGCGTAGTCGTTGCTCTAGTTCTAACCATCTGCGAAAGAGAGTGAAGATGGTCAGATACCAATTTGTATCACCTAGATACCAATTGGATTCAAGTAGTAGCATGAAAGAAAGAAAGAAAGAATGGAATTTTCCTAAAGTCTTATAGCCTCTCAATGAAAAGTAAAGGCGTCCCCCTACCGTTCCTTAAGATTCTACTAGACTCGTTCTTGTGTGATGAGACCAACGAACCTAATGCTCTGATACCAAGTTTGTCACGACCCAAACCAGGTTGCGATTGGCACTCACACTTTCCCTCCTATGTGAGCGAACTAACAAATCTAACCTTAACATTTCAATATAATATGAACAGAAAGTAATGCGGAAGACTTAAAATCATTATATAAAGACCAATTCATTAACTTCTAAAATTCAACATCTATTAGTCCCCAAAATCTTGAAGTCATCATCACAAGAACATCTACGATCAAATTACTAAACTAAGAGTATTCTAAAAGATAAAAATACATAAGAAGCTAGTCCATGCCGGAAGTATAAGGCATCAAGACTTGAAGAAGAAGATCAAGTCCAAGCTAGAAGCATTAGCTCACCCTGAATTTCCGATGTAGTAAGACTGGCTTGAATTACTGTTGAGTTGAAGACGATGGCACGTTTGCTGCACTCCACAAATAAACAAGAAGAAAACCTAAAAGTAGGGGTCAGTACAAAACACGGGTACTGAGTAGATATCATCGGCCAACTCAAAATAGAAAACAATATATACCAAGTAATATCATAAAATCAACTATGATACTCAACATGTAGCAACAACAAGCACTATATCATTAACAATTACCGTCAAGTTTACACATGAGGACTCAAGCTTTTATACCATACTTATTTGGAAATCATGTTCATTAGATTGAGTATATTAGCATCTTTCAAGATTCATTATCTTTATTTCTCTTGTGTTGGTACGTGAAACTCCGCTCGCTCATATCCATTAATCCTCTTGTGTCGGTACGTGACACTCCGATCCCCCAAATCTACGTGTCTGTTCGTGACACCCGATCCCCTAAATCTACGTGTCGGTTCATGACACCCGATCCCCTAAATCTATGTATCGGTTCGTGACACCCGATCCCCTAAGTCTACGTGTCGGTTCATGACACCCGATCCCCTAAATCTACGTGTCGGTTTGTGACACCCGATCCCCTAATTCTACGTGTCGGTCCGTGACACCCGATCCCCTAATTTCATTCTATCAACTCATCAAGCCTTCTCCCTTACCAAGCCATCATCATTAAAAAGAGATTAGATTTTTATCAAGATTTGAGATTCAGTAACTTCATCATGCCTATTATCATCACAATTATATAATCACGTTCATGCATTTATACAATTAAGCACATAGCAGGGTTTTACAATTCTACCAATACATATCATTCTCTATTAAGAGTTTACTATGAAAGCATGAAAACCATAACCTACCTCCACCGAAGATTAGTGATCACGCAAGCAAATTTTTTCCAAAGCTTTGTGTTTCCCCTTCTCAATCGTCTCTCTCTCTCTATTGATTCCCTTCTCTCTCTTTTTGTTCTTTTCTTTTTCTTATTCCAACCCTCTTTCTTTTACCCTAATTAGTATATAATTAAGAATAGAAGATGGCAATAATGCCCCACTAATTAAGTTAAGGTTACCTATTTCAACCCCCAAGTAATTAGACTTATTAACATTAACCCACTAACTTTATAATTAAGGCAAGAATAGTCAAAAATGTCCCTTAAAATGTATCAAGAAATCCGACCCAGACTGGGATTTCGCAGTCTGTGACGGCGCGTCGCGCCTGCGACGGTCTTTCCTCCTGCCCGTCACAGAGTTCAGAGACTCAATTTCTCTGAAGAATCTTTAACGGCCAGTCACACCTGTGACGGTCCATCCTACCATTCCGTTACAAAGCTTAGAGAGTCGATTTCAGTACCCAATTTTCAGTTTTTCTATGTGTTTTGAAACGAGACACTGCGACGGTCCGTCGTGCCCATGACGGTCCGTCGTGGGGTCCGTCGCCTCAGCGTGTTTTTCTAGAATTAAAATCTTTTTCTAAAAACGACAAACCAGGTCGTTACAAACCAGGGAGCACCCTCTAGATACTACCAGTGTACTCGACCTAAAGTGTTCTTATGCAAGCCTCATAGCATAATCTTCATGGCATATTGAACTTCAAATAATTCAAAAAAATTAAAACGTTTTACATAGTAAGGTATACTTAGACTTCTAACGTATAATATATAAAGTTATAACACCTCCAAAAATTACTTAGGGTAAGATAGAGTCTACAATATTTGTAACGATGGTCTAAGGACCTATAATTGTCTAAAATATTGTATTAAGGCAATGTCTATTCTTTTAGGTGATTTGAGAGTTAAACGTCAAGGGACGACCAAGGAAACCGTTGATTAAGTCACCTATGTGCCTCAGATGTAATTATGTGCCTAGTTGTGTAATTCATGAGTTTATAAGGTCATTATATGAGTTTTTATTTTGTTTATAGGCAGTGTGTCAGGTTTTGTGAAGTTTTGAGGTCTAACGTCCAAGAACATCCTTAACGTTAGAATGTTTTGCCTTGAAACGACCTTGGATTTCTATGTATATTTTGTCCAATTTTAAGTTTTCTTTTTAGATGAAATTAATGTGGTAGGTCATTAAGTCGTATACCAACATATTTGATTGGGAAAAGTTTAAGGATGACTCAACGTAGGACCCATATGGTTCCCTAGAAGGTAAGGCCCAACTAGGAGCTCCACGTGGCAATCGTATGCCCAAACGACATTCAGTCGACACCTGTCGATCGAGACATGTGTCCTACACGTTGATTAGATGTAGAAGAGATGAATAGATCCCATAACCGGCGCGTGGTCTTACCCATAGACCATCGATGGTGCTGCTATTTTTAGGAATTTTTCTATTAGGGCTTGAGTTTTTTGGGAAAGTCAACCCATGTATTATAAAATAAAATGACCGTAATTTTGTGTGTTTAAGGTTATTTTAAAAGTATATAAGTCATAAAACTCTCATTTAAAACCTAGCAACTAAATTAAAACCCATTTCCTCCCAATGTTTCTTCAAAAACCTCCATGAGAGCTCAAGGTGAAGATAGAGCATAAAAATGGATCATCAATGGATTTTCTTCTTCAATTATCATTGGATTCTTCTAATAAGGTTTGGTAGTTCTTCATCTAATATATTCTTTCACCTTGGAACTAATTTCAAAGATGATTTTAAAATATTTCAAAAAGATGAAAAAGTCCAATTTCTAATCAAAGGCTTGTGTTCTTGCATGAAAAGTTTTCAAACATTATAATATGATATGATTGATGTATATTTGATGTTTTACAATGAAATTATCTATGAACCCTTTACCTTTACAAATCTCTTAATTTTACTAAAATATGGGTTGTGTCATCATGCTTTAATATTAATGAACTAAAATTTAGATTGTTATGGGCTTTTGATTCATGTATAGTTATGATTAATTAGTTTATAGGATGCTTAAATTTTATCAATTGAGATTTATATATTCTTAGACTATTGAACATTAAGCTTATTGAATTGATATTTACTTAAGGCTTATTTATTATGGTGTAGTTTTCTATGGGCTATGGAATGATGTAATAGTTTTACTCAATTGATGTATAATTCATATTAGATTGATTATTATATATTTAATTGACCTATATTCATTGACTATTATAGTTTATGTATTTAATTGATGTTCATGACCCTGGGTAAGGGCCTTATGGTATTGAATTGGACGGTTAAGCATTGGATTAAAGTGTTGAGGATAGAGAGTTGGTATGCTGCCCTCATTCCTTTATTTTTTGTTAATTAGACATTAAATATGTTGTGATTTGTATGGTACACTAATGGTTGCAATGCTATGTGAATTGATGTAGCCTTGTCGCCACTACTTTATGCAATATGAAGATCATCTCACTGTCGGCACTACTTGAAGTATTATGATGATTTTTGTAGTTGATTTATTTTAATTGTGGGAATATATATCCATATGTGAAGTTTTTTGAAAGTATTTGTTCTTTCTATGTATTTAGGAAATCATGTAGACTATGACTATGTGATTGTATGTGTAGTCTTAGATGTTGATGCATGATTGTACCTACTTGGATATATGATTCTTTGATGTTCATATTGATGATGATATGTTAGTGTATAGGATTAAATAATTATAATAGTGGTTATTCTTATGTGACTTAAAGAATGACATGTAAAATTTTTTAAACTGAAGTATGTTGTGTCTTGTCTTGGTTGACTTGTGTCCCTTATTTGATGCATGTATGAATGTGAATATGATATGTCTTGACTTAAGATGCTAAAGACTCTTGTTCTTGTATGTGTTAATGACATTAGACCTTGAATGATGTTAAGAGGGTCATTCATGTGAAACCTTGAACCTAATGGTAAGGTTATTAATTAAATTAGAAAGCAGTAATGGTATCCTTCAAGTAAAGGAATGGTAGACTTAAGTTTTTTTGGCTGGAATTATATCATATCAATCCTTAGGAAAGTCATTATGATCTTTTTGTCGCCATTGTAAGGTAGCCTTATTGGACCTCTTTGGTAGGGTAATGTGATTGGGTTATGAACTTTATATGAAACCCCTATATATGAACCTTTAATGTAAATTAATCTATAAGAAAAAAGGCTAGCACCAACTGAGTATGTCAAGGTAAGTAGTTCTAGTTTAAAGATGAGACTAGAATACAAAGCATGCCCTTCCTATTCCTTAACCATGTGCCTACATGGGATGTGTCCAAGTTCTACCATTTGCAAGTAAAACCCCCCTAATCGGAGTAGGTTAGAATTCCGGAGTCCATGTCTTGCTATCATGGTCTATGTGGGTTTTTCCAATTATCATTATATGGGATACCTACTAACATAGGAGAAGTTCTATGTAGTTTAGGTAGTGGTATGAGAGGCTATCTAGACATTACACAATAGGCTTTGAAGGTTTTAGTTGGAGTCTTGAGGTCTTGTCCAAGACCATTAGTTTAATGTGTTTATGTGATGAACGAGCCTTATATGCACTTATAAATGTAATTACTTAAGTTAAGAAAGTATGTTAAATGAAAAAGTACTTATATTGAGTAGTTAAGTGTTGTCTAGTTAAGTTGTGAAGGGGGCATACAAATGATCACTTCATATCATACCTAGATAGATTTTAAGAATGACTCTAATTAGGGAAGATGGTTGATTGTATAGATATGATCCAAACATAGGTGTTCTTAAGGATTAGTTAGGTAATCTTCATGAGGTCAATAATGGACATTATCTCCTTGATTTAATTAAGGAAGTCTATTGATAGGCTTTGGTAGGAGAATGTCATAGTATCTATGTGTTGATATATTACCTGAGAATCATTCCATCTTAGGTAGTCTATAGGATCTATTAAGTTTTTGTGTAAGGGATTGTAAGGACGGTTGCTTCACGAGTCACTCAAGTCAACCTTATAATCACCTTTGACAAAAGGATCTCATATTCATGTTATTGATGTATTTGTAAGTGTGTATATCTCATTATGGGTGGTCTTAAGGATCATTTAGGTGTGCCTAGAGAGGGTGTATGGGCGGTTTCTATTTGTCTTAATTAATTGAGTCTTAGGATACCTCTTAGTGAGGGGACTATATGCTAAAAGGTGTGTAAAGTGCAGATAAGGAACTTCACTGTCACAGTGAAGAAGTTCATTGCACAGTGAAGTAAGTCATTGTGATGTTTTCCTAAAAATGTGAATAATTGCTTAATTGATTTCTTATATGTTTCTAGGTTTTTAAATATTGTTCTTATGATTATAGTATGATTGTTTAATCAATATTCTTGAAAAGTATGTTATTATCTAAATGTTCCTTTTTCAATGTTTTTGCATGGCTTCCATATTAGTGCAACTAAAGTGTTAACCCCTTCTTTTCCCTTTTTGACTAAAGTGTATGGAATTGGATGTCTTGATGTGCCATGGAGGATGCATAGGTTTCTAAGGGTTGAAGATGAAGTATTAGTAAGTCCCCATCGATTTGAGGACAATAACCACGTGTTCCTTTATGTCTTAGTCTTTATGTTATATCTTATGTGTGCTTAGTACTAAGTTTTGTATACTCCCAAGATAAATGGTTCAAGGATATGTTGTAAAGGTTTAATGTTTTAAATGAAAGTCTTCCTCTTGTGTAATGATTATGGAAGGAGATTTTCGTGTGTGAATAAAGTTTTGAATTCTTTATCATTTTAATATGTTTATTATGCAATCAGTGATATAAGTGTCTTAGATGAGACTTCTTGAAGTCTCATTTTCCAAGTGGCGCACAAGGAGTCTCTAACTTCTAGGATGTACGAGCGGGTTGTTGTAAAATTATACATAGACTCCTTGCTAATGAGGTTTACAGACTTCTAATTTCGCAATATAAGCGATTTATCATCATAGTGTAATATTGTCTCACAACACCATCCATTTATAGATGTTCAACAAAAGTCTACAAATAGGGTCCATAGCGCTTTATAAGTCTTTAGAACAAATGTAGATTAGAGAAGATTACAAATTCTATTTTATCAATAAAGAAAACATAGAGTGTACACTAGTGCGTATGTCCTAGAATATTTGACAACCTACCATAACGTCTTGGATAATAGGAGTCGATGCTTTTTTCAAGAAGCTAGGAGCAAAAAACTAGTATTAACCTATACTCCTAATATAAAAGGGAAAAAGAGGTTAGTACAATTAATGTAGTAAGTATAAAATACACATAAAAACCTTTAAATCATATTAAAAGATGTTTACATTTAAAGTATGCATTTATGATGTTTGAAAACAATTTACATCAATGAGACAACACATAAGTGAATATTTCAATAATACCTAAACCACTACACAACAGGACTTTAGCACCTCCTAGGGATTCACTTGTGTATTGTAGTCTTAGTGTCCAATTCTACCAACCCTACAAAGCATTCCCATAGAATACACCTTGTTCATACATGTTACCTTTACCTTTGTTTCACTAGACATGCTGTCATAATTATTTCTTAACTACAACAAACCACCTACAACAACCAACTACGCCTACTAGTGCAATGTATGAGTGAAGTCCCATTCCCCCATTTCTACTTAGTAAACTCATTATGAATATATAGACTAGTTAATACTGTATCATCACTTAATTATTTTAGGGAATATCAACCATAACCGACATAGACCATGACAGCTTCCATGGAATCCGATGTGATTAAGCCCCACACCGGAAAAGCTTTCTCTACTTGCCAAGGTAGAACCTACAAACCAGATACTATGTGGCTCCACTATCTATATATTATGAGGTCATGTAGTTAAAATATATGGAGATATCATGAATATCACTTGGATGGCACGACCTCTTGCATTAATGGGAGGGTCTTTTCCTCATTGGCCATATCCTTTTTGTGCTTAGTATGCTTCCCAATTGTAACACCCCTAAAATGAACTAGGTGAAGCTAGATCCAATTATGTTTTTCATGAGTTTATGAGGTCTTAATGTTGTTAATTATGGTTTTGAGAGGAAGTGTATTGGTTTTGGAAGGGTTTGGCGGTTAAACGTCCAAGAATGTCCAAGACGGTCGAAAGATAGCCTTCATACATGCTTGTGTGTTCTGGTGTACCTTTGCATGTTTTACGTGTTCGTTTTGATTCAAATTTACTTGAGAGGTTCCTAATATCTATACAAGTGTATTTAAGTTTGAAACATTTGGGCACGACTCCCCAAGGACCACCATAAGGTACGTTGAGGAGGACACAAACTTGACCTTGAAGCTGCCCAAGGAAATCTTCATATTCTACTGCCAAACGACACCTCATCGTCTGAGGATAAAACATTCCGAAAAAATTACATTTTTAAGGAAGAGCTCACTAAGTCTGTAAAAATACATATGGGGGGGGGTACATAGGACTTCCAATTCCCAATATTGAGAAATATTGGGCATAGTATGGAAAATTGGCTAAGAGGTACTAGCCAATTTCTATAAAATACCCAAATAAGAAAAATATTGGCCATATTAAAAAATATTTGCTTAAAGGTTGTTAGCATATTTTTATAAGTAATAATATGGTTGTTTAGGCAATGTACCTGCAATGAAGACCGTAATCCAAAAAAATATATTTCATCAAACTCACAAAAAGCTATGAGGTATCCAAATGTAATGCCTAGATACCATGGCACATAATCAATTAAAACAATCATGTAGATTAAGTAGTGGAAAAGGATATAGTGAGGGTCCTTCTGACAATAAATAAACATTTCCAAATGAGCCATAAATAATAGTTTATTAGGAATGTACATCCAACCCATATGCAATCACATGTGTAAGACATGTGAAGAAGCGGTCAGAGGAGGGGATGGCCCTAATCGAATTTTGTTAGGGTAGAGAGGGGGGAAAACGTGCACAAGATACCACTCCATGTGAGGACTAACTTCCTAACAAATTATAGACTCGAAAATACTTCCCTAAATATCTAACTAACATAGCACCAATCTAGTACCTGACCTGGGATGGTCCAAAGAGTTATTTAAGGTCCTAAGAACCTAGGGATACTTTAGTAATTACCCTAGGCTATTTAATTAATTAATTTATCAATTTAATTAATCAATTTAAAGGGGAAAAACCGAAATCACAAAGCAATTTAAAGATTTCGGTTAAAACAAGAAAAAAACAACCTAGTACCTAACCTAGGATGGTTCAAAGGATTGGTTATGATCCTAAATACATAAGGGTACTTTAGTAAATATATAAGGTCACCTAATTTATTAAATTAGAAATTTAATTAATTAGTTTAAATGGTCTAAAGGAAATCCTTACACTAACCAAGTTTAATTAAAGAAACATTTTAGTACTTAACCTACAATGGTCCTAAAGGGTTTATTTTACTTCCAAAGACATAGGGGTACTTTAGTACTTAAATAGGCCCCTAAATTATTTAAATTAAGGATTTAAATAATCAATACAAAGTAAAAATATTGACCGAAACCATAGTCATTCCCAATTACAAGATTTTTGGTTAAGTCAACATTCTCCAATGTTTAGTCAACTTGGGTAGGGAATTCTTGTAATTAATTAATTAGTTTATTAAATTAAATTATTACAAAAAAATTTCTATAATTCATGATAAGTTTCTAAACCTAAAAATAACTATAAAAGACTTTGAGTCTCACGACTCTAAACCGCATGAAACATAGAAAGCTAAAGATTTCTTAGGAGAATTCAAAGTTTTCTTAAAGGTTTCGTGCAAGGTGATATTCGTAGATTAAATTATATATAAGGTATGGGTTTCTATCCTGGACTTCTTTCTCCAAGAGAAATTTCTTTCCAACGATTCAATGATATTGAAAACTAGGGTTGTTCCCGTGTTCTTGTCGAACTCCCTTGTTCCAAGTATCCTTTTTTGATTCCCTATTTAATAGGTTAAAGATCATGTTGTTAGTTTGTGGTGCTGGCTTATTTTATATGTAATGGTCTTGAATTATGAATGTTGATTAACCTAATAAGTTGTGATTGTATAAAGTTAAGTGCTTAAAACTTAAATGATTAATCGACGATGTGTTAGTTACACCCGTAATTGTTTAAGTGTTCATTTGTTTTTTTGAATGTTTTATTTCTGTTATTATGAAGTTATAAAGGTGTCAAATTCATAAAATATTAATATTATGTTGTCCAATATGTCTTATAAACGTTACCCTAAAGTCATAAACCAAGATTGGTTAAGAGAATGATAGTATGTTAAGATGTGTATGAAAATGTTAAGTACGAAGATGATTACGGTTTTTTTTGTGCATACCTACTGTTAATGTGACTTATTGATGATTTTGTGTTCGTTAAACGAATAATGTATACCAATTTGAGTATGATTGAATGAAACTTTTTCTCATGCTAATAACAAAGGTTATGAAGTCTATAGCCAATTGTTTATGTCAAAATTTATCTTATGCCAATCTTATATAGCAAACATAGTGAAATGATAACCCAAGTAATTAAATAAATGTAAATGGCTATAAATTCATATTTTAAATTACTAAAAATATCGGCTAATTTATAAAATACATATCAAACCAAGCATGAAAGAATGTAAAATTGGCCTATGCCAACAAAGATAGTTGTGTAATCTATATACAAATGTTTATGCCAATATTAATCATTTGCCAATCCTGTGTAGTTAAAGTATCAAATGATACTATAAGCACTTCTAAAGTAATTCAATGAATCCATAACCAATGGCGTGTCATTCATTGCGACAACTCGCAACATGATCTAAAAGAATTGACTATGAACATATGTAACTCATTGAAAGAAGTGCTCATTATCCATAAACAATGAAATTAAGCTACTACAATAAAGTAAAGAAGTAACGTGAGTTATAATATAATTAAAGGGGTCTAAATTAAGTAAGATACCAGAATGGGGTGTTCAAGAAAGTGAGACAGTTTGACTTTTACCTAAGCTACTATGTTAAAAGAATACTCACAAATAAAGGTGTTAGAATGCGTGAGACTAGTCTCATTAACATTTAAGGATGATATGTAAGGAGAATTCACATTTCATCATTGTAAAGTAAGGATGATATGTATGGAAAATTCACATTTGATCAATGTAAAGTAAGGAGGACATGTCATTAAAAAAGTAAGTAAATCTCAATCAAGAAGTAAAGTTCCATAATACTTGAGTCAACTCTAAAAGATAAAGAAGATAATGAAAGTTACCAAAAACCGGTAGACTATTTATGAGAATGTTCTTGCACGTGTAAGTCTCATGATAAGAGTCTACCACCAAGGTTGATAAGTAGTCTCATTAAGTCCCTAGTATTCAAACTATGTCTAGCCAATATAGGAATTAGCCACTGCTTTCCACCTAAGCGAGCTAGGTATGTTCGGTTTAACTTTGGCCTGTGATTCCATCTCTTTTTAGTGTGGGGAAGACACTGGATTTAATGTTTAGCTCACATGATCTATGTCGGTTAATGCTCACGACATGTTCTTGGTTCACTATAGCCGTGAGCCACTACTTTTGGTGTGGAGTGAACAATTGAGATTGATTCACCTTAGACGGGAATCACCCCGTTTCAATGTGGGGCACACCCTTGATTTCATGAGTAGCTCACATGATCTAGATTCATTTTAAAAGGTGAATCGCCTCTTCTTGGTGAGGGTAAGACACTGGATATCTTTTTAAGCTCACATGATCTTATTCCTAATGTTGTCACTATGAAAGTAAGAACAAATGATGATGATGCAACGTATGTACAAAGTTAGAAATGAAGAAGAGCTTAAGAATGTCAATTGCCAATATCATTCTAATGAAGTTTCAACAAATAATGGGCAAAGCCGATTAAGATTGACCTATAATGACATCTTATATGATGACAATAAAGGGAAATATAAACATAAAGCTAAACAAATACCTCATAACATAATTAAAATGAAATTAATGAAATAGATGGATATTCAATAGAGAATGGCTTATGAAATGTCAATGAATAGATAGTGTAAAGAATGACTCACTATAAGGTAGTGAAATCTTTCCTTAGTTCTTGGATTACTTACATCAATTCATTGTGGGAATGAGACTACAGTAAATTATTGAAATTGTAAGTAACTCATAGTACCAAAGGAATTATTTATGTACACAAGAAGAAGAATAAAAAGACTGAAAAATAAATTAGGTCCCCAAAGAGGCGCTCCCGAGTTTGGGCAATCAAATTTTTTAAATCTTTACCCGAGTGGTTCTAAAATTATGTTGATGATACAAATGTCTTGTAATAATATAGAAAATGATTTCTGTGCTTTGAATTCACTAAAATACATCATATTCATACCACAATTCACAACTAACGAATTAGGAAAGTATAATGACTACACTTTTCAGAAATGGCATGTATATTAGGAAGAGCTTTGTGTGATCATGAATAGATTTATGTGTATCTATTAATACACCTATAATTATTACAAGTGGTGTGATGAATGCAAGATGAGGTTTTTCTACGACCTCTAAGATATCAACGATGCAGGTTGCGAATCAGATTCAAGAATTCAGGTCGTGAAAGAGGAAATATCTGTAAATATGGGCCATATCTCAACTATTATGTGTTGAATTTTAAACCCATTTTAAGGAGTCTTTGACAAAACGATGGTTTCTAGTTTGGCACGCCGTGCCTTCATCGATTTGTGTCCTGCAATATCCTATAGTTTCTTGGCCAAGGTAAGGGATGTTTAGGTTATTCAACTAGAATGCTAATAATGTATTAGAAGGTTACTTAAGGTATTTTTGGGTATACTAAGTTACTTTATATAACCATAAACTTATGTTGAGTTCATTACTAAAAATCATAACTCAAGACTCCAAATAGAATTCTTTAGAACTCCATTGAATTTAGGAGAAAGGTTGAATCTAGGAGCTTGATTTTTCAAATAAATATTCATAATTTTCGTTGATTGTCATCAATCAAGGTACGGTGTTTCATCCTTAAACTCTCTTTCTTCAAGGAGCCTAAACTTCAAAGTCTTTTCTAAGACTTCTCAAAGCATGAATCTTATAAATTGAATTGTATCCATGGGTTCTTGCATAAAACGATTTGAATCAATGATTTGTGTTATAATTGATTTCAATTGAATGATTTTATATCAAAAACTCCATTAACCCATGCAAATCATTATTTTCTTATTTTGGCTCTAGTGTGGGTGATTTGATCAAGGCTTAATAGTATTGACTTCTTATGTAGATTATGTTGGGAAATTGACATATGTATGAATTATGTAAAAATTGTATATATGCTGCCTTAATTATAGGATTTTCATATTGTCATTGTATGTTCTGTTTATTTGTTTGGATTGGTGTATATGTCTATTGGTAAGAGTCTTTGTGAATTGAATTGATTAGAATGGCTAAGGTATGGAGGTGTTTGTAACAACACATATCTAACACAGACCAAACATCAGTTTTTAAGAACTTGCAGGTGTAATCGATGGTCACTATTGACACATCGTAGTCTGATCTATGGATCGTACTACGCATCCATCGTTTAACACTGAACTCTCCCAAAACTCAGTTTAGAAAATAATTGGCTAAGTCTCGACCCACGGGCATAACTACGGTCTGTAAGTCAAAGTACAATCCGTAGTATGTGTTCGTGGATCAAGACCCCATTTACACCAGCCTCTGATAAGAACCATGATTGACCAGCACGGACCCTCATTCAATTTACAGTTCGTAGGTCTGACCATAGGTAAATATTTGCATCCAGTTAAGGGATAAATGTTTTTCGGTTCACATCAAATGCTCATAACTCTTAGAAAAAAATTGGTTATGTTCCCCATGACCTATGAAATGATAGATAATTGAATTAGCTTTCCATATCCACCGAGTTTGCTAAATACATACCTCAAACTAAAATGTTACGCTTATTTTAGTAAAGTCCTATCAAGTAGGCCAAAACTAAGGGCCCAAATAAAGAACTGTCGATTGAATGACGACCCATCATTCCAAGTCATCGTTTTGTCTGACAACAACATTTATGGGGGTCTTTTTGTCTTTGTTATATCTTTTAAACCATAAAATACGTCGCTTAAGCCCCATTTTGTTAGATTTGGGTAAGTTTAACCCTAGAAATATAAGAAGAACTTATCTAAGTAAAAATTTATACATCAAAACTTAGAAAATAAGAAGCAAGAAAGGATAAACAGATCACGAACCCTAGTTAAAGAACTCAACAAGGTTCCATAACTTTCAACTCGGAAATCTTAATATTTGGCCAATGATTTCATCACCATGTATTTTGGATTTCACTAGTTGTTTCCTTTCACCCATTATACCCCTAGTTTTTAGTCAGTTCTTGATTCTCTAATCACGATTCAACTCAGGTTTCTAGATTTACAAAAAAATCATCACAAATTAGTAAATATATATTCCTAATCAAATTATAAAGTTATTTTTAGTTCATGGCATGAATCAAGAACCCTAGATATATACTTCATTAGTTCTTGAATTACTCATGGTAGGTCAGATATTTCAGTTACTTCAGATATACATGCCTCGATAATTAATTCATCATTATTATATTAGTTTTTGCATTATCAGTTTGCATGTTCAATTTTGAGCCATCTAGTATTTACAGAAATTCAGTGATAATATGTTAATCATTTAAGCAGTTTAAAACTAAGTTGGACTAGGTTTCAGCATACCCAATAGTCCTAGAACTACTAGCCACGTAGGTTTTAAGTCCCCTCTGTGATCATCACGTTAGTGATTACACCAACATGTCTTTATAACTTTGGTAGGATATATTGGGTCCTCTCTATGGGGCTTACGCATCAGACTCAACATTTGGCTCATGTGGTTTTATTATAGGTTATTAGTAGCTCCCATAATTCAGTCAGAATCTATCACATTGACCATATTTACAGTCCAGTTAGTATTCAGTCTCATCATGTTATAACTTTTGTAACTGCATCCGATTAGCTCAGAATTCAGTATATCATGTTCAGATTTCGTGCTTGTTCAGTTATTTTTATTTCAGCTTTACTCTATCCTACATGATTAGTACCTTTCAAATTTTAGGCATAATTGCGCTACATCTTCTCATGATGTAGGTTCATCGTCTCAACATCTAGATCACACTTAGATCGATTTCTGATCTCAAGTTCAGGAGAATAAGTGGTGAGTCCTCATTTTCCGAGGTCAATAGTCATGAGTTCATTTCAGTCTTTTAGTAACTTAGTTTCACTTTTTGCTATACTTAGGTGGGCCTTGTCCCAGTATTTCTAGTCTGTAAGAGGCTTATCTCACATATTGTTAGTTTGAACTTAGTATTAAATTAATATTTTCTTTGTATTAATCTTGTAATTTTAAAAATATCTCGATTATAGTATGTGGGTATTTCCCTATATTTTGATTTTAAATTATGATTTTATCTTCCATATCAGTTTACTATCTTTAATATGCTTATTATCACTTTAGAAGTGTTAGCTTGAGATAATTTGTGTTCTTAGGTCCCATGTCCGCATGTCAGGGGTAGCTCAGGTGACGACAAACTTGGTATTAGAGCCTTATGTTTAAGTGTCCTCGGATGTGTTAAAATCCACACTAAGTAGAGTCCTTTTCACGGGTGTGAAGTGCACCACATAAAATGAGAGGGAGGCTATAAAGTGTTTCAGTTTATTGTTACTCTTATCATGCGTAAGGTATGATCCAATTATAATCTAAATCAACGTTCTACGTAGCAGATCATGCCCCCTCGTCGAGTTAATGCTAGGAATGTGAATGCGAGGAATGTAAACGCAGCTCCTCTAGTCCCTCAAGAAGTCTCCAATGTTGAATTAACAAATACCATTAAGAAGTTGGCTCTAAGTTTCACCAACCAAAAAAGTCAACGGGTTCAAGCTCATGTAAATGGGAATGATGGATCAACAGCAGCAAGGGCCCTCGATTTCCTTAGAATGAATCCATCTGAGTTCTTAGTATCTACAGCAGCCAGGGCCTTTGAGGTGATGCAGGTCACTTGGAATGATCGGGTTCAGTTGGCACCATACCAATTAGAAGATGTGGCTCATATCTGGTACACTCAATGGTAGGAAAATAGGGGTACATATGTAGCTCCTATTACTTCGGAGTGCTTTAGTGAGACCTTTCTGGATAGGTTTTTCTCAATTGAGTTGAGAGAAGCAAAGACTCAGGAATTCATGAATTTAATGCAGGGAAACATGATGGTCCGAAATTATGGGCTCAGGTTTAACCAACTCCCAAGGTATGCTCCTCACATGGTTGCTAACTCCATAGCTCAGATTAATAACTTCTTGTATGGAGTGTGAGATTTGGTGAAAATTTAGTGCTTAAATGCTATGTAACATAGATATATGAACATCTCTAGGCTTATGACTCTTGCTCTGTAGGTTGAGGGTTATAAGCTTAGGGAACAGGACAAGGAGAATAAGAAGGCTAGGACTGGGAACTATGACTTATGTCAGCAAAAATTGGGTGGTGGAAATCACTCACAGAGTGAGAAAAAGTTTTCGACCCCAACCCCTTTGTCAGCTAGTGTTCCATCCTCTAAGAATAGGCATGACCAAAAGGGTAAAGCACTAGGTTCTAAGTCTCAGGGAATTGTTTTAAGAAAAAAGACTTACTCCAATTGTCTTTAGTGTAGTAAGAACCATCTAGGAGAGTGCCTAGCAGGTATGAGAGGATGATTTGGGTGCAGTCAGTCTGGTCACATATTGAGGGATTGTCCATTTACATAGGGTCAATGAGGTGGTAATTCTAGAGATCTGTCTACCACTTCAGAAGCACCAGCAAGTCGCCCAAATCAATAGGGTAAATAATCTGGTACATGTGGTGGTCAATACAGGAACATGTTGTGTGCTCTTCAGGCTCGCCATGATTAGGAAGGTTCTCCTGATGTAGTCACTAGACCTTTACAAGTCTTTGACCTTAATCTGTATGCACTGTTAGATCTAGGGGATACTATTTTCTTTTTTTCTTGTTACATAGCAGTCCAATTTAGTATAATCTTCAAACACTCTCAAAACCTTTATCAGTGTCTATTTCAGTTTGTGACCCAGTTATAGCTAGACAGGTATACAGAAAATGCCTTGTCATAGTATCTTGGAATGGAACCTCACCGGATCTTATAGAGTTAGAAATGGTAGACTTTATTGTCATTCTAGGCATGGATTGATTAAATTCCTTATATGCCTTAGTCAATTGAAAAAGTAGAAAAAAGGTAGAGTTATTTGGATTTGCAAAATTGTGGGGTGTTAAGTTGAGTTAAGACATAGTGTAGGTTATATAGTCACTTAACTAACATAAATAACCATCCCTTAACCCATAATGAAACCCCTAACTACTTATCTAATTAACTATTTAATTGGATTCACCAAAAAGAAGACAGTGAAACACAAGCCTTACCTACGAGACCCTGATCTACGGGCCCTAAGTCAATCTACATGCCCTAAGATAGTTGATAGCCACCCTTGTCCCCCATACAACACATTCTTAGTTTTGGTCAGAGACTATGTTGTTGTCTACTTTTGGAGAAGTGTTTAAGTGCCCAACGTCGGAGGCATCAACACTTGTCGTCCAACCTACGCCACATTGATGGCAAGCTAGGTTGACACTACTTTTTGACAGCTTTTAGCAAAACTTGAAGGGTCATCCTTAAGGACCCTTAGGTAGACCTTGGGGAGTCATACTTGGAAGTTTCGACCCTAAACCCATTTAATACTATTTTTACACATTTCCAACAAAATTTATCAAATTCGGAGTCCAAAAACCACTTCATATAGGCTAAGGAACAGTAGCACCTCTTGCACTAGCCTCTGGACGTCATCGACGTTTCTTGATGTCTTGACTCTAAAACATCCTACATGATTTACAAACATTATTTTTGAACTTAAAAATAGTGTTAAAAAATATAGACACTCATGTGATGTTGTAGATTAGGTCTTGGACTTTCAGAGTGATACATTATGCCCCCCCCCCTCTTTTGGAACATTTGTCCCCGAATGACACTAAAATATTTTATAATGGAAGGATATACTCAATACTAATAGCCCAACCAATCAACAACATATCAAAATATGGTTTACAACTAAAATCAGAATAACCACATGACATATACACATAGCAACTCAAAACATCAATAACTTAATATAAGAGCTCCACATCACAGCGTGAGTAATTTCCTTCACAACAACAACATGAGCTTAACATCAAAATAAAGGGAACTACGAAAACCACAATAGAAGCACTCATCTTCCATTCATTCTACCTTAGGAAAATAATTTAGCATAGATCACGACCCACAATATATTCATTTTTTTATCTATATGAAACCACATGGACCAATCTGTATTATTGATTGGGGCCTTGAACTTAATGAGAGTGGGGATTTTCAGTTATTCAGGCAAATTGTCCACGTCTCTAATATACCTGATGGCATCTACAAATTTATCGAGCATGAGCTCACACTGTGCCTTTGCCACTCATGCAAAAAGTCATTTCAAAAACACAATAACATGGTCAATATCATTTGATTAAGGAACAACATACGAAATACACAAATAAGTGCAAATCAAGCTAAAAAGCATATTTTTAATAAAATATCATTTTAGCAAAACTTATACTCTCACATCCGTATTTACCCCTAGAAGTAACCGGCGGCGTCGTCCTTTCCAAAGACTAAGACTACCCTTTTAGTCTGATGTCATTACGTTCATTAGTTAAAAAATGAGGAAAAATTTAAAACTTTCATTATCACTACTTTGAGGTTTACTTAGAACTCTACATACACATAATATATATTCATATCGAGTATACATACACCCTTCGTAAAGGAAGGTTTCATAGCCTTATACTTTTATTGAACATACATAAACGTAAAATATAGAAATAGCCTCAACGATTGTCTCATCTCATACCATCTAAACGAATATAACAATATTGATATTGCTGTTACATTAATTCAAGAAGACCATGCATAGGTTATACAGAAGTACAATACTTGATTAAAATGAAAGGAATAAAAGAGTCAATAAGCTCATAACAAATTCTGTAATCTAGAGTATGGCATTGCTCTAAAAAGTTGAGGACCTACCCTACTTGGATGAAAGAACGAATCCAAAACTTAAACAATGTCTCCTTTTAAACTCTTCAACGATCGGAAACTAAAATGTTTGGGATAAGGGAATAAAATAGGTTTAGTACTCCACATGTACTAAGTATGGGATCTTATGCACATGCAAAAGAAAAACATGATAAAAGTAGCATTTATCAAAATAATCCAAATTACCCCTTTAGGGACTTAATACAAAGTCAAGTAAGTCATATCAGCCAACCGAACATGCTTATTATCTCAACAAATAATACCTATCCCAACATACTTGAAACCACGATTTACTACAATCCTAAAATCAAGGAAAAATATCACAATACTGAATAAGAGTCAAACATATCATAATAAGCAAGACAACTACTCGCAAGTCCTTATCATGTCAACAAGTGGAATGACCAAGCAAATCCCATAACCTTACTCAATCAAGTACCCAAAACAAGAAATCATGACCAATGTCCAACATTACATATCATGCAATATAGACTTACATTTCATCATATCTTGATATTATAACCCCATGCGTATTCATAATGAATCAACCAAATATAGTATCAACAATGTTCCATGGTCATCATATATATATAATATATAATCATATCATAAACATATATAAGCTCCTCCTAAGACCCCCCTCAAAGCTAACTAGTGCAATCATTAGGTGGAGTCACATACCTCTTCCTAGACTAAGTTCGACCCTTAGATTATCCAAGTTGAAGTTCAAATCCTTTAATTTGTTTTACCTTTTTTGAATTTCTTTCCCTAACAGAAATAGACCACATGATCTAGTGTAAAATCCGGTGTCATAGAACCCTTCATAAAAAGAAGGATGACTTCTTTCCAAGGTAGCACCAACACATGAAACAATGCAACTACATGGATTTACTGGATAGTATTCCAATGGGGGTAACATAGTTCAAGAACTAGAAGATATAGGTGGGACCCTCCTTATGCTCCATGCATAATAGTCTCCAATATAAAGAGAAAAATGCTCTTCCTACCTTCCCTATGGAAGAAAGGACACTCCTCAATCTAGTTCACTCGGATCTAAGCTAGAGTCCCTTTTTGAAATCTCTTTAAGCCTTTAATTATCAATCATAAATTAAATTAGGCCGTAGGTTCTACCCCTAGTATAATCATCATCATATGTAGCTCAATAAGAATTGTATGAGAATAAGTCCTTTCATCACAATCCATGTAAGTTAGGTTAACACATTAGCATTTTATAGCATATCATGGCACATTGATTGTTTTCACAATCCTTATATCACATATACCTTAATCGACGTCCCAACATAGTCAAGACATTTAAATTCAACATCATACCAACCTATAATCCTAGTATAAGGAATACTCCAATTTGATATCATGACTTAACAACAATTAATCACCATTGGAAGTAAAGATAGAGTTTCAAAGACTTACCAATTCTTACTCATTGTCAATCATCAAGGTCTTACCATAAACCCATAACTCAACCCAATTAAGGGATTAATATCATAGTCTTTACAATTTGTTTTGAATTTTTAAGGTGTTACATTATCCCCCTCTTAGGAACATTCTTCCCCAAATGACACTAAAATTCTTTTGAAGGAAGGCATAGACAGAAGACAAGAAGCACAACCAATCAACAATATCAAATCGGCATAAATCATGTCATTTAAATAGGAAAAATATCAAAACTCATATTACCATACCTAAGGCTCAAAATACTTCATCATGAGACATTTCCTTCTCACAACACTTATGATCTCGACATACATTTCATTAGTCAATTCGAACAAAGTTCAACTTAACAACATGCTACCTATCATTTCATAAAGACTCAGCATATCAAAATGCTCAACACAACTCAAAATATGCAAAGAGAAAAATTTCAATTATTTTAAGAGAAATACTACAGTAACTTGACTCTATGTTTTTCAAAAATGCATAATGTGAAAAACTTCACTCAAAAATCAAGAAACTTCAATTACAAGTGATATTTATATTATTAAGAAGAATTACTAACCTTAATTATAAAAAAGATAACATTAACAGGATTTCATGTCGTCCTCGGCCTCCTGTGTTTTACCATCAACTAGATGATCTTTCTATAACACCTTTACGGAAACCAACTCTTTATTCCACAACATCATGACTTGCCAATCAAGAATTTTAACAGGAACTTCCTCATAAAAGAGGTTATCCTTGTTACCAAGACCTTCTATTGGAAGAATAGAGTCGGGATCACCGATACACTTTTTCAACATAAAATCATGGAAAACCGAATGATGCGAAGCCAACTAACTAAGAATTCTCCATTCATAGGCAACCTTACCAACCGTTTGCAAGATTTCATAAGGACACATATAACGAGGACTCAATTTCCCTTTGTTGTAAAATCTAGCCATATCTTTCATTGGTGAAATTTTCAAATGCACCTTATCACCTTCTTAAAACTCCTAATCCCTTTTCCTATGATCGGCATAAGACTTTCTCCGATGATAGGCTGTTTACAACCGGTTCCTTATGATATGAACCTTTTCCAAATTCTTATAGATCTACTCGGGACCAAGAAGCGTTGGCTCACCCACTTCAAACAATCCAATAGGAGACTAACACCTCCTACTAAACAAGGATTCATAGGGCAAAATGGAAATTGATGAATGAAAACTATTATTGTAGGCAAACTCCACAAAAGAAAAATGTCTATCCCAAATCCCTTTAAAATCAATAATGCATCCCTTAAGCATATCTTCAAAGGTTTGTATCGTACGCTTCTCTTGACCATCTGTTTGGGGATAAAATGTGGTGGTCAAATTCACGTTAGTTCCTAATCCTTTTTGGAATGACCTTAAAAATCTAGATGTGAATTGTACCCCCCGGTCCAATATGATGGATAACAAAATGCCATGGTTATATACAGTATCATCTAGGATGATTTTGCATAATCCTGTGCGGAATATTTAGACTATACATGAATAAAATGAGCAGACATAGTCAATCGATCCACAACCACCCATATAGAATCATATCACTTTTGAGTCAGAGGTAAACCTACTACAAATTCCATATTGATATCTTCTGACTTCTAAATAAGGATTTGGATCTCTTATAATAAGCCACCCGACTTTAGGTGTTCGGCCTTCAATTATTGGCAATTCAGACACATAGAGACAAACTCCGCTTTGTCCCTTTTTACACCTTTTCGCAAATATATCTACCTTAGGTTATGGTACATTTTTGTACACCCCAGACAAATTGATTAGTGAGACCCATTTGCTTCTTCTAGGATCCAATCCCTCAACCCATCAACATCTAAAACACATAATCGCCCTTTGTACCTTAACACAACATCCCCTCCTAAGGAAAATGATTTATTCAACTTATCGAGAAACGATTCTTTAAACTCCATTAAGGCTAAATCAAGATGTTGTTTGGACTTCACCTCAACCATTAAAGATGACTCGTATTTATGATGAACTATAGAAGCTCCATCCGGAGAACTCTCCAGCCTCATCCCCAACCTAGTCGACCAATTTACTTCCCTTGCTAGGTCTTTCTTGGCTTCGTCAAGATGGGATACACTACCTATAGTCATACAACTTAGGTCATCGACTACTACATTAGCCTTGTCGGGGGGTGATACAGGACACTCATATCATAATCATTCAATAACTCTAGCCACCTTCTTCGTCGGATATTCAACTCCTTTGGGTAAACTCATGTTGGAGACTATTATGATTGGTAAAAAACCAAACATGAACCCCATACAAGTAATGCCTCAAAATTTTCAAAGTAAACACCACAGTCGCTAATTCAAGGTCATCAGTGGGGTAATTGTTCTCATGTACCTTCGATTGCCTAAAGGCATAGGCTATCACTTACCGTGTTGCATAAGCACATAACCCAAACCCACTAAGGATGCGTCACAATACACTACAAAACCTTTTATACACTCCGGTAAGGTCAACACCGGAGTGGAAGTAAGCCTATCTTTCAACTATTGGAATTTTTTCTCACATGCCTTCGACCACTCAAACTTCGTTCTCTTTTAAGTCAAACCAGTCAAAAGAGATGCAATGGACACGAAAACATCTATGAAACTCTGATAATAAGTCACTAAACCCAAGGAACTCATAATATCAGTTGGAGTCTACGCTAGTTTTTCACCACTCCAATTATCCTTAGGTCTACCTCGACTACCTCACTAGAGATGATGTGCCTAAGAAATGTTACCGGCCTTAACAAAAACACGTAATTACTATATTTGGAATAAAATTGATGTTCTTTAAGGGGTTTTAATACCACCCTCAAATAACCCTTATGTTCCATGGTCATCATATATACATCATATATTATCATAACATAAACCTATATAAGAACCTCCTCCTAAGACTCCCCTCAAGGCTAACTAGAGAAATCTTTAGTTAGAGTTCCATACTCCTACATAGACTAAGCTAAACCCCTTAAGTTAGAGTTCAAGTCCTTTAATTTGTTTTAGCTTTTGGGAACATTTTTCCTTCACCGACATAGACCACATGAGCTAGTGTGGAATCCCGTGTCATAAAAACCTACACCGAAAGAAGGCGGACTACTTGCAGATGTAGTACCAAAACATGAAACACATCAACAACGTAAATCCACTAGCTAGTATTCCTATGGAGGCTACATAGTTCAAGAACTACGAGATATAGTTGGGACCCTCTTTATGCGCCATGCATTATAATCTCCAATCTCATGAGTAAAGTAGTGTTCCTATCTTCCATATGTGGGAAGGGACACTCTTCAATCTAGTTCACTCGGTGCTAAGCTAGATTCCCTTTTTGAAATGTCTTTAAGCCATTAATTATCAATCATAGCTTAATTTAGGCAATAGGGTCTACATCTTTTGTAATTATCGTCATCAATATCTCAATAAGAATGTATGAGTATAAGTCTTTTAATCACAATTCATATAAGTGTGGTTAACAAATATGCATTTCATAGCATATCAAGGAACATTGATAGTTTTTACCATCCTTATATCACATACACCTTCATCAACCTCACAACATAGTCAATACATTTCAATTAAATGTCATACCACCCTATAATCCTAGTATAAGGCATACTCCAATGTAATATCATGATATTAAAACAATTAATCAAAATTGGAACTAAAGATACAACTTCTAAGACTTACCAAGTCTTCCTCATAGTCTATCATCAAGGTCTTACCATCAACCCCTTCAACTCAACCAAATTTGGGGAGTAACATCATCATAGAAGGATAACCTATAAGATAAAAGGCCAATTGAATCTCTATAACACAATTCAACTCTAGATCATAACTTGACACAAGATACATATGCTAATTTCACATAAAAATTATAACCTAAATCACATCTTAAGAACTAGCATGATGGGCCTATAATTCATCTTAATTTAATAATAATAACAACATAGTATAGTAATCAAATCAACAACCAAATTAATTGAATGATCACACAACAACATAGTGCAGATCACTACGTAGGGTAAGGGATAGAGGATGATATTCTTTAATTTAGACCAAACCATCAACAATTTCTATAACCAGTTGAATTAGATGTTAATATACTCAATATAACCTAATGAAATTATCAACAACTTAATACATAACTTTAATTTCGTAATTGGATGAAACCCATAAGAAATTTGAAACATATTTTAAAGGAACCTTCTGAGTAAAGAGTCTCACAAGTTAATAGAAACCATACTTATAAATGTGTTAAAAATATGATGGTGAATCCACCCCTTTCCAGCCCCCTAACCCTAGTCCTTGCTAGACATCAATGGTGAGTTCATGTAGAGAGAGATATAAGAGAAAAGGAAGAGAGCTTATTTCAGAGTTGTCTTTACATTAATGAGGGTTGGGTGTATTTATATTGGGACTTAATAAAAATAATTAGTGTCCCTTTAATCCCCAACTAACCCCTAAATTACTTAATTAATTAAATAAGACCAACATAAATTAGGCATAAGAATCGACCCTCACAGACGAAACGTTGATCGATGGGCCGTCTATGAGTTGACGAATAGCCACCCTCTCTCCTGCATTTTGTCATCTTAGTAAGATACTCCGAGGGCTTCCTCCAATTTTCTATGTGTGGAACGACAGTGGCATCAACGCCCCATCGATCTACACATGGACCGTAGCCTGCATCTCGACACTTCATCAATGAGTGAAGAGGTTTTGCGGGTGAAGGGGACTTCTCTACCAGCCTAAATGTGGGATGATGGTGGCATTGAATCCTTGTCGATCAACACACGAGCCTTCTTCTATCCCTTCGACGCACATTGCTAGCAAGTGTTGCATCAAACTAGAAGGGTCCTCCTCAAGGGCCCTTGGTTATTCCTTCGGGACTCGTACCCAGGTGTATTAACCATGAAATAACTAAAACACCAAATAGCTACCTTTCAACAAATTTTCCTACATTTCGACTCCTAATAGTTTGTCAAATAGGATAAGACACACAAACATCCCTTTGAATGAACTTCCCGGACGTCATGGACGTTTTGGTTTTTTAATTTCCTAAATCACCTATATTCATTTAAAATTGAATTAAAAAACAGTACTTAGACCTTAAGAAACCTATGTTAGGCTTGACAATGTGTCTTGGATTTTCGAGGTGTTACATTTACCATAATTATGCATAACATTGAAAAACAAGTGAAATTCAAATTTACTTGTAATTTGCGTTATTAATAGGAAAAACTAACCTTATTTAGCAAATATATGAGGATAACGGGACTTCATGTCTTCCTCGACCTACCACATTGCTCCCTCAACTAGGTGGTTCTTCCATAACACCTTTACGAAAGCCACCTCCTTGTTTCTTCACCTCTTCATTTGTCGATCAAGGATTTCCATTTCAACCTATTCATAGGAGAGATTCTCATCAAGATCTATACATTAAATAAGAATAATAAACTAAGGGTCACCAATGCATTTCTTAAGCATGGAGACATGGAATACTAGATTAATTGGATCTGGCTAACTAGGTAATCTTAACTCTTATGCAACCTTGCCAACCCTTCCAAAAATATCATAGAGACCAACATAACGAGGAATTAACTTCCATTTCTTGCCAAATCTCATCACTCCTTTCATACAAGAAATTTCAAATACACTATCACCTTTTTAAAACTCTCTATGTCTCTTCTCCTATTGTCGTCAGAAGACTTTTTCCGGCTATAGGTTGTTTTAAATCGATTACTGATCAGATGAACTTAATCAAAACTTTTATAGATCAATTCGGGAAATTAAAGTGAAGAGTCACAAACCGCAAACTATCCAATTGGAGACCTACATCTCCAACCATAGAAATCCTCAAGAGGAGCCATACATATAGTTCAATGGTAACTATTGATATAAGAGAACTCAACCAAACGTAAGTGTTAGTCCAAATCCTCAAGTGTTTGAATAGTACGCGCCGTTTGACCATCCGTTTGGGGATGAAAAGTGGTGCTTAACTTCATTTGTGTACCTAATCCTTTCTGGAAAATCCTCCAATATTGAGACGTAAATTGAGAAACTCTTTCCAAAATAATGGATAAAGGGATCCCATGAAAACTTACAATCTCATTGATACATATCCTTGCATACTCTTCCACCAAATAACTAGACTTAATGGTAATAAGTTAGAGGATTTCATCAACAACTCAAGAACCACCCATATAGAGTCATTTTGCCTTCGTGTCCGAGGCAAACCCACTACATAGTCTATATTAATATGTTACCACTTCCAACTAGGGACTTGCACTTATTGAGTAAGCCAACCATCTTTTGCTGCTTGACTTTTAATTAACAATTTGGACTTTTTGCAACAAATTCGGCTGTTTTCCTTTTTATTACATTCCACCAAAATAATTCTTTAAGTTAATGATACATCTTAGAAGAACCAAATGAGTTGAATAATGGAATCATGAGCTTTCTCTAAGATCCGGTTTCTCAAATCATCCATATTAGGCACACACAACTTCTTTTGGTACCTCAAAATACCATCCCCATCCCAATGAGACTGACTCATTAAGCTTGCCAAGAACCGATTCCTTTAACTCCATCAATGATGGATCAAGGTGTTGCTTAGACTTCACTTCAACAACCAATGACGATTCGGAGTTATTATGGACCATAAAACCACAATTAGAAGAATCTTCCTATCTAACTCCTAAACGAGTCAACCTATGACATATTTAACTAAATCTTTCTATATTATTACTCATGGGACACATTACCAATTATCATGCAACTTAGAGCATCTGCAACCACATTGGCCTTGCCAGGGTTGCGGAGAAACCACATGTTGTAATCTTTCAAAAAATCCTACCACCTTTATTGTTAGAGATTTAACTCCATTTGAGTAAACACATATTGGAGACGCTAGTGGTCGGAATACATATCAACATGAACACGATATAGTGAATGCCTTCTATTATCAAGAAAAACACCACGGCCACCAACTCAAGATCATGAGTTGGGCAGTTCTTCTTATGAACTTTAAGTTACCTAGAGGCATACACTATCACCTTCCCGTGTTGCATAGGTACACAAACTAATCCCACTCGGTATACATCATAATATAAAGGAAAACAATTGGTACCCTCAAATAAAGTCAAGACCGGAGCAGTGGTAACCCTATCATTCAAGATTTAGAAGCTTCTTTCACAAGCCCCCAACCACTTAAATTTCACATTCTTTTTGGTCAATGTAGTCACTGGAGATGCAATGGATGCAAAACCATACACAAAAGTCCATAGTACCCGGATAGACCAAATAAACTTCTTATGTTAATTGGAGCAAAAGGTGTAGGACAATTCGTAACAACCTCAGTTTTCTTCTTATCAACCTCTACACCCTCACTAGCGATGATATGACCAAGAAAATCCATCGACCGTAACCAAACTCACTTTTATTATACTTTTCAAATACTAGATGTTACTTCAAGACTTTTAACACAACTCTCCAATGACCCATATGATCACTCTCATTTTTCGAATACTTAATGATGTCGTTTATGAAGACAATCACAAAGGAATCTACGTAGATTCGGAACACCCTATTCACAAGGTCCATGTATTCCACCAGATCATTAGTCTACAAAAAATTTATCACCCAAACTCATACTGACCATATCTTGTTTGAAAGGCTTTTTTGGGAATATCTTCACCTTTAACCCTAAGTTGGTGATATCCCAACCTTAAGTCTATTTTTGAAAAGTAGCTTTCCCCTTGGAGTTGATCAAACAACTATTCAATCCAAGTGAGAGGATACATATTTTTAATGATCACTTTATTGATTTGCCGATAGTCAATAATAATCCTTAGTGACCCATCCCTCTTTTTCACAAATAGAACCGGGGCACCCCAAAGGAAATACTAGGTACAATGAAGTCTTAGTCTAGTAAATCCTTCAATTATGCCTTCAACTATTTCAATTCATCCGGAGCCATCCGATAAGAGGAAATTGAAATGGGGTTCGTATCCGGCAAACATCAATACTAAAGTCAATTTCCCATTTCGGAGGAATTCCAAGAAGATTATGGGGAAAGACCTCCGAAAATTCCGTCACTACAAGGACTATTTCAATGGAAGGAGTTTCGGAGTCTAAATATTTGACTATTAAAATATGGTGTTATCATCCTTTAGAGATCATCTTACAAGATTTTAGACAAGAAATGATATGACCTCTAGGAATAGAACTTCCTCCCTTCCTCTCTAATACGAGTTCATTAGGAAAATTAAACTTCACCTCTATTGTCCTACAATTAATAAAAGCAAAACAAGCATGACACCAATCCATTACCAAATTGACATCGAAATCAACAATATATAGTTCTACTAATTCCATATGACTAACTCTATTGGGAAACATAATAAGACAATTTCTATATACCCTTTTTGCAACCACAAACTCACCAACAGGGATAGTCACCATAGAAGTTTCATTCAAAATATCGCAAAAAATATAAATAATTCTAGCTAAAAAAGGAATAAGAAATGACAATGTAGTACGCAAATCAAGTGAACCCTAAAAATGTATAGAGAAGACTTGTTACGTACCGGTCACCACATCGGGAAAACTCTCTTGTGCATGCCTATAGTGGAGATCATAAATGACATTCTCTCTTGGAGAATCAACATTAGAACCGCTTTCTTGAGCTTGCCCACTCCTCTTGTCTCGCCCCCTTCACAATAGGGAAATCTTTAACCTTGTAACCACTTTTACCATATCCAAATCAATTTTCCATCCAAAACAGACACTTACCCTAGTTATTCTTGCAATACTTTCCACAAGTAGGCTTCTTTCATGGGGAAATCGTACCTCTTTCCTTTTGATACATAGAGTTAGATACCCTATCATCACGAACCTTAGGAAATTTGTAATGGACTTGATTGGAGAACGTATTCTTGAATCTAAGATTATCTTGAATTTCTTACCTTCCCTTTAAAGAACCACTTTCAAAAGACATGGCCCTCTTGGCATCTCTATTATTCTTATTTAACCTAATTTCTTCATATTGTTGAGCAGGAACTATTAGATGAGAGATATTCATATTATCATGAAGAATAACAAAACGACATTATATCACAATGTCGTCAGACACTACTGTAAGGAAATGAGCCATCTCGTCCGTTGGGTTAGACACCAAGGATGGAAAAAACATAGACAATTTAGTAAACTTCAAGGAGTAATCAATTAAACTCATATCTCCTTGACGAAGGTTAATGAATTCTTCCACCTTAGATTAGCTCAACTGTCTAGGAAAGAACCTATCCAAGAAAGCCCTCTTGAAGACCTCCCGTGTAACGGGACCACCTCTTAGCAACCTAATATCCCTCCATAGAGTCTACCAAGTACGTGACACATGTTTGAGTAGATAGGCGGCAAACTAAGTCTTTTCATCTGTAGTCACACCCATAAAAATAATATCATATAGACTTCATCTTGAAAATCTTTAGGGTGTTAATCCGCCATTGACCCGAAGAACATAGGGTGTTCATCCAAGTAATGTCTCTTAGACGAGAAGCCATAGTGCTACCATGTGAAGGCATACGAGTTCCAACTTCTCAATTCACTTGTGCCGTCATAGTTTCAACTTGAGAAGTTATGGCATTATCTTGTGAAGTCATGGCTTGGGAAAAATTGAGAAAAACTTCGCTTATCTCTCAATCCTTCACGTATGGAGCAATAACCAATACTTCATCACCCATAGAAATTTTCTCAAGTGGGGAAACTTGATTGTCTTGTGGAGGAGTTTGGTTTTCATGAGCTCCCATTTTATCCATCCCTTCCTCGACCCTTCTTGTTTCTTCCCTTCGAGTATTCATACTTATAACAACAAAAAGGGTTAGGTTAAAAGAACAAATAATGTAAATTTGTAGAGGTACAACATTGGAACATAAAAAGATGAAGATTTCCAAAGCATCACATAGTCTCTCATTTATAAGTGTGGTGCACTTCACAATATGAATAAGACTCTTCATAGACGTGCTTTAGTGAGAAATCGATCCTAAAGATATTAAATCTTATGCTTTAATACCATGTTTGTCTAATCTCGGGAGCACCCCCTAGAGGTAACCAGTTTCATCGTCCTCAGACTGGACTAAGACGAACCTCTTAGAATTCGTCATTACATTTCATAGGTTAAATCGTGGAAAATTCAAACTTATTCATATGAATATATCCTGTGAGATTTACATAGACCTCTCACTTAATCATTATATATATATATATATACATATACATATATATACATATATATATACATATACATATATATACATATATATATATATATATATATATGTCGCGCCCTATTTTCGTAGAAAACGGGTTTTCTGCACGGCCTAACAACTCTTTTGGGATTTTGAGTTTGGAGTTGCCACCTAACGAATTAAGGCACGTTAGGGCAACTATCTAACCTAACTAGGTCTAGCTAAAGTCAACGAGCTAGAGATCGGGGTAAGGGTTCAAATTACCTCGAGAGGAAGCTGTTAGACATCCCTCGAGGTCCACAAATGTGGGTCTCGGCCGTGCCTCATGCAATCTATGTGGGGGTTACAAGTAGCAATTAAGGTCACTTCATTTATTAATTTATTTAAACTTTCTAAATGATAACAAATATAAAAAAATTAGGCCTATTTTTATTTTATTAATTTAAACATGCAAGGCTAGGTGATAGCGATAGTAAACAATCAAGTTTTTCTTTATTTATTTTAACATACGAGACTATGTTATAAAAAAAATAGGCACATATTAAGCAATTAATATGTGTGAAAGTGTAGTTTTGAAAATTGAGCATGTTTTGAATAGGAATTTTTATTTTATAAAATGTTTGTTTCTTTATAGGGGTGATGCCACGATATTGTTGATCGCGCTCCTCCACCATAAAAACAATTTTGTTTTGAGGTCGGTCTTAAAAATATTAAAAGTTTATATTTTGAAAAATGATTTAAAAGATTCAGTTTGCATATAGGCACATAAATATTTATATATAAACACACATAATTCCTTTTAAAATTCATGGATAGGTGGTTTTTCCGGGGACGCGTCGTTTTAATTTAAATTTTGGAACTAGACCTCGCAGTTCCTTTGACTTTCCCACTAACGATAGGTTAGGAGATAGTGATTATAATTTATTTTTAAAAATAAACAATGTCATAATCAATCCAATGTTTTAAAGGAAGACTGAAAAATGACTTTTAAGAAAATTATGTTGCAAAACTTTGTGAGTAAGAAAAAAAACTAGTAGAACATTAAGGTGGTAAATTTATTAAATGCAAAGGTCTTACTATGAAATATATTCAAAAGCCAAGTGATTTGTAAAATACATGAAATGATTTTATTTTTATTTATCACTATTATTTTAAGAAAACAACATATTGCATCATAAATCCGGAAATATTCAAGAGGACAAATAAGATTACTAATTAAATAATTTTATCTAATTTTAGGGGGAGGGCACAAATACGCACAACAAATTTTATTTTTATTATGGATATACTAAAAATTTATTTACAAGCCTATAGACATGATTTCTAGGTGTTAAAAAAATGGAGTAACACATATATGCATGATTTTGGAAATCTAAATGATATAAACATTTTAATCCCTAGGCATGGTTTCAACGTGACAAGACAATGCTAAAAAGTTATAACATTTTTAAAACACCTAATCAGCCTACTAAATTATTATGATTTGATTTTAACATTGAAAAATTAATGGAATCTAGTTATTTTTTAAAACTTATTTACAAAAGCGTCAAGCAGATTTAAAATTGGTTGGATTATAACACCTACAAACAATAATTCTAGGTTGTTAAAGCTAAAGCCTATAAGCATGATTTCTAACTTTTTTTAGAAATTATAATGAACAAGTAGCATGTAAATCCCCTTCCCTTAGAAGATCCCCGAAATAAATTTATATATGAGAGCTTTAGAGTTATACAAATGTTACAACATTCAAATAAATAAAAATAAGAAAAAAAATATAGATTCAAATAAACAAATAAATCTTTCTTCATTTCTAATCTTCAACTTTAACTTCAAGTTTGAAACCTGTCAAAGCAATCAAATAACTACACAAGTAATCACATTTATTTAGTCAACGTAAGACAATATGCAATTGTTTAAAAATGAGCAAAATGTACGAATACGAAAAATAACGTAAGTGCTAATTTCGAATACTAACCGGTTAAGTAGATTAGGAATGGTAGCAATGTAAAAAAAGTTGATCCAACCTTTACTCGAACAAAAGCAAAATAGCAAAATAGCGAAGAAGAACACTTGAATGTTTACCGGAATCTTAATGTACTTTTAGAGTAGCAAGAGAGCAATGAGAGAAGGAAGAGTCATGAGAGAACTTGTGATTGAGAGTGAATGAGTGTATGAGTTTATGAAATAATGTAGGAAGGGGGTCTTATTTATATAGCAAAAAGGGGTGCACTTAATAAGGGAAATAAATAAATTAAGGAATCAATTATTAAACCATTTTCCTTAAATTAGAGGGGAGCACAGAAAATTATAAGGATATTTCATTACCAAAACTAAAATAAGTAAAAATAATCTTTTACTTTGAATAAGGAAGAGACAAAATAAGATTTTATATTAAAAATTTGTTACCAAATATAAACATATAAGAGTAAAATATTTCCATTAAATAAATAAGAGTCAAATATAATTTTACAAAAGATAGACAAGTAAGAAATCAGTAAACTTACAAATAAGGAAAAATAGATCAATTACACATATTTTAACTTTAAGAGAACCAAACCAGAAAATTGAAATTATTCTTTTTACCAAACTAATAAAGATTTTCCTAAAATACAAAGGTAAGAATCAATCTATTATAATTAAAAAACGGAACCAATTCACAACATCATATATTACTTAAAACGAAAGGAGTAAAAATAACCAAATAAGATATATATTTAAACAATTATTATTCAAAGGAACAAAATAATTCATCCCCCAAATCAGTTATCATATATTTAACACGAATTTATTTATTCATTATGGGGCTATTCTGAATAATAAACTAAATTAGCCTGAGAAAAGACAATTCTTTTGTCATTAATTAAGAAGAAAACGATTAGAGTTGAGGATATTCATATCACATCAAGACAATCCAAATAACCAAGAGCATAATAATAAGCAAAGACATCTTCTGACTTTTCAAATTAAAATGATGATATTTTACAAACACACCTAATCATGTAAAAAAAAGTTACAGAGAAGGCATGATAAAAATCAACTCACCCAAATGAAATTTATAGCACTTGTTAATCTCACAAACACATAGAAAATAATTCTTCGTAGAAATCATGAGAAGATAGAGGACCTCAATTCGTCAATGATAGGATATGAATGATAATAATCTGAAAAAAGAATAAACCTTGACGAATATGTCGAGATCCATCTTCTACTGATCGAAACATTTTCGAATGGTTTGAATCTCTTTGTCTGAACCGTTGGTAGAGTCGCTTGGTTGTCGAGATGATGTTGTTATCGCCGGCTTGGCTGCTATTTTTTGTTCACGCTGGCAAGAACTATTGTTTGCTGTCTCATCGAGATGCTGCTGCCGGTTGTCCCTACTGTCTTGTGTCTTCTTCGCCTGTTGGGGCTGCTGGTTGACGTCAGCGTACTCGCCAGGTTGTCTTGTGGCTGTTGGAACCTTCAAAAAAAGTAAAGGAAGGAGAAGGGGAAGGGGAAAGACCAAAACGAGAGGAAGTAGAGGAGAGAAGGAGGGGGATGGCGGCTGTCGACGGTGGCTATGGAGAAGAGAGATCAAGGAAAAGGAAAGAGAAAGGGGTCGCAAGAGAAAGGGAGAGAGGGAGGAGGAGCGACGGAAGAGGGAGAAGAAAAGGGGGTGAGGTGGCTGGTCAGAGGGGGAGGAGGAAGAGAGAAGGTGAGGAGAAGAGAGAGAAGAGCAGCGGTGCTGCTTGGGTTCCCGTCCGGCTGTCTCCCTGGCAGGAAAAAATGGAGGAGAGGGAGAGAAAAGGGAGAGGAGAGGCGGCTGGAGAGGAAGAGGAGGGAGAAGAATAGAAAATTTTAGGTTTTGATTTTTTTAGTGTATTGAAATCAAGAAGAAAAGGGAATTTAATCACAATTGTTGATTTAAAGGGTTAGGATTCGATCTTGGATTATTTATTTAAATGGGTGAATGAGATTAAAAGATGACATTTTAAAATCAGATTTGGTTGGATATGAAATGGCTAAAATTGCAATAAGATTTGGCTAGAATTGGAATGAAAGAGGGGCTATGATTGAAATAAAATCGAATTCAAGTGGCTAGAATTGAAAGAAATTATGACATAATAGGCTAGAATTTAAAATTTAGGGAAAGTGTAGAAATTACTATTTGTATATGTATATAGTGTTGACACCCAATTTTGACGGACCATTAACCATTTTTAGGATTATATTCGACTAAATACGTATTTTAAAATTTACTTAAAGTTTTGACGTTTTAGTCGATTTTTCTCAAAAATTAAATATTTTAGTACCGTTTACTTTATAAAATAATTATAAATATATTTATATTTTAAATTTTTAATGAATTTCAAATGGTTTACTAAGCGAATAATCACATATTCTTTAAGACAACATCATATACAACACAAGACAAAACTTATCAAGTATAATAAAATAAACACGCACCATAATATATTTGACTACATAATCAAAGCAACTCCGACATCCTGATATATCAACAAAACATGTATAAGAGTTCATACCATTACAACATATGCAAGACCATTACTCATAGCCCACTATAGAGTATAATTGTTCAATGGTCACGTAAAGCCCCATAACCTTACTCAACCAAGTAAACAAAACAAAGGATCATAAGTAATGCCTAACTTCACATAACATAGTATCAATTAATCATCGTATTTAACAATATAGACCAATAAAATGTTCAAAAATGAAACTATCATCATATCAAATCATCAACATGTAAAGTCAACATATGAATACCATTTATATAATAAGACATAAGAAAAACCTTCTAGGACTTCCCTCAAGGCAAAATAGTCAATATATAGGTAGGGTCTCATACCCCTACCTAGACTAAGTCAAACTCCTTATGTCACCCTAGTTAGTGATTATTTAATTACTTCATTTTTCTTTTGGGAAAAGTTGTCTTAACCAATATAGAACACATGAGATAAATATAGAATCCGGTTCATGAAATCCTACAATGAAAGAAGGTGGACTACTTGCCAAGGTAGTACCATAACATGAACATAAGATTCTAGGTGGATCCACTAGCTAGTATTCCTATTGGGGAAACATAGTTCAAGAACTAGGAAATACACTTGGGACCCTCTTTAATCCACATTGAAATATAGTCTCCAATATCATATGTATAATAGTGGACCTACCGTCCTACCTTGGGAATATACACTCCTCACTACTAGTTCTCTAGGTTCTAAGGTAGAGTACATTTTTGAAATGTCCCTAAGCCTTTATTAATCATCATAACATAGTGTAGGCCATATGAGACTAACCCCTTGTATATTCATAACATTATATCTTTAGCAATTGCATGATAATGTCCTTTCAATACAACCCGCATATGTGAGATCAACATATTATCATCATCATGTAATAATAATGGACATAGGCAATTCATAACCAACCTTATATCATTACGTCATAACATAATCTAACATCTTCACATAATAAATATATTTTAATTGAATCATTATACAAACACCTAATTAATATAATCATAAGATATGCTTTAATTGAACTTCATCTCCAAGTACAGGCCATCAAAATTGAAGTAAAGGTTTCAGATCAGAAAATCATATAGTTCTCCTTCAAAAGCCATCATCATTGGTCTTACCCTCAACAAATCCAATTTCATACATAAATAGGTTTAATAACATTATTCAGTAGTAATTAACACATGAACTAAGTAAACTGCATAAATACTAATCAATTTAACATGAGTTCATAACCTAGGGTTAGGGAATTCGGGTCAATTCATGATATATTCCACATAATAGGTTATATGATCAAGAGTAGAATAATTTAACAATAATAAATCATAATGTAATCATAATAATCAAAGGAAATCATACATAATTCAATTTAGAATATCAATTTCAGAATTAGAAATAACCCTGCAGGAAATCATCTTTTTGACACCAATTTTTTTAGGACCCTTTGAGGGAAAGGAATCCAAAAGGTGAAAGGTTACCATACCTTGTTAATCTCAAGATTGATAGATAAAAGTAATATCCTTCAAATCCATAGAAACCTTAGACATTAGTCTTCTATAGAGTTTTCTGTGGAGAAAGAAAGTAGAGAGAAGGTAGAGTGGATTGGGTTTGGGAAATTATTGGGTGTTATATTGAGTTTACACTTAGGGTAGGTTATATAGTCTCTTAACTAACTTTATTAACCACCCGTTATGCCATAATTAAACCTCTAAATAACTAAATAATAAATTGGATTAACCTAAAACAAGATAGTGGAATGCAGGCCAGACCTACGAGACCCTGACCTACAGGTCATAGGCCAGTTGACGACTACCCTTGGCCCCCGTACTGCACACCTGTAGTTTTGGTTAGAGAGAATGTGTTTTTCCAATTTTGAAAAATTAGCTTAGTATATAATGACGGAGGCATCAACGCTCCATCGTCCAACCTACGCCACTGTTGTTGTCAAGCATAGGTAGACACTGCTTTTTGACAGCTTTTGGCAAAAATTAAAGGGTCCTCCTCATTAACCTTAGGGTGGTGCTTTGGGAGTCATACCCGGGAATTTCGATCCTAAACCTACTCTAGTACTATATTGACACCATTCCACCAAATTTAGTCTAATTCGTACTCCTTAAACCATGTGAAATAGGCTCAGGCACACTAGCACCTCTTTAACTAGTCTCCGTACATCATGGACGTTTCTTGACGTCTTAACTCTAAAACTTCATATATGTCTTAGAAACATTATTTTATACCTTAATATAATTTTCAGACACTCATGTCAGGTTCTAGATTTAATCTTTTATTTTTAGACTGTTACATTAAATGACCTTAATAAGCTCTCTAACTAATTTTAGGAAGGCTATGTGAAAACCCCAAATTTCCCTCACTTGGCCGAGACCCTTCAAAAAGGTGCAGGTCACATCAACAGCCACCCATCGACGCCTCTTAGCCAAACCAATGGACCGTCTTGTTTGTCCGTGGTTTGGGTCAGAGGCTGGCTAAATGTGAGAACAAGATCCCAAGCCTAAGTGTCAACCTACTCCACCAACCGATGCGACATAGACCAGCCTACTGGGCTTCAACTTCCTTCCATATGAGAGGCATGTTTTGACAGCTTTTGGTTAAAACAATGGGTCCTCCTCAAGGACCATTGGTTGGTCCTTGGGGAGGTTTTCTTGAACTTTTCCAATCCAAATATACTCGTACACATGTTAAGCACCTCTCACGTCAATGTCATTTTACACAAACACATAAAACTTCATGAAACACACTAAGGCACTATGAACACATAATTTTTTACCAAAATATAAAGATTTAACACCAATTAAAAAAAAGTTATACTTAAAATAAATAAAATGAATAAATTGTGTAAATTACTTTAATAATAAAAAACTTATGAATTCATGGTATTTCTTTTAAATCATCAACTTTTAATTAGTTAAAAAAATAATGGTAGAAAAAAAAGAGTCCTAAATATTCAAATTACCTTCCCCTTATCTTAATTAACCTCAAACTCCCAAAAACTAATTTTCCTATTATTGTATTTAGTAGGATAATTATTTAATTATTTCTCAACCATAATTCCCTAAACAATATTTCAAATTAAATCCTAATCCCACTTTATTACGTTCCTTTTAATTAGCACCATACTCTCAGTCAAATTTATTATAAAAGACACGTTCAGTTGAAAAATATATATAGAGAGAAATGTAAAAAAAATGTACAGAGAAATATAGAGAACACATAGAGGATACAGAGAGGATACACAGAGGATACAGAGGGAAAACGAGTTATTTCTTTTGAGAATTATGTTAGAGTTAGAGATTTGATCGTGATTCCGAATTCGTGGATTACAACTCGCTTTTGTGGTATCAATTTTCGCAGCGAGGTAATTACAAATTCTCGCGTGATTTAAATAATATTACTTCAATGAAAAGTTTATTCCAATACCATGAAAACTTCAAATAACATGTATTATATTGATTATTGTTACTTTATTTTTATTATTCTGTTTTTTAGATAGATTTTGCAATTTAATTCGCTTCATGATATTGAATTGTTGAATTTAAATAGATTAATATATCTTTCCGTCTATTTTCACGTTAGAAGATTTTTGTTGAATTTATTGTAGACTTGTTAGATTAGGATCTATATATAATTAGTAATTTTTTTTGTCTAAGTAGAATTGTAAATTTCATCTAGAGATTCATGATAAAATAGTGATAATTACTATAAATAATTATAATAAAAAAATTCAAATTTGAGAAATTGTATAAATAGAACAAAAGAATAAAAAAATAATAAAATAAAAAAAAAAGAATGCATAAAGAAAACAAAAGTGATACAATGAAAAAAAAAGGGGGAAAATAACATAATTTTTTTATATATAAAAAAGTAACACATAAAAAAAAGAACGTGAAAAATGAAAAGAAGAAGAAGAAGAAGAAGAGAGGAGAAGAAAAAAATATATAAAACAAGAAATAAAAAAAATGAATGAAAAAAGAACGTAAAAAAAGGTAACAAAAATTATTCAAAAAATAAAAAAAGGAGAAGAAGACAAATTTTATAAAATAATAATAAAATAAAAAAATGAATAAAGCAATGTCACGACCCAAACCGGCTTGCGACTGGCACCCACACTTACCCTCCTATGTGAGCGAAAACACCAATCTAAACCTTAACATTTCAATGTAATATCAACATAAAGTAATGCGGAAGACTTAAACTCATTAATAAAAACCAATTCAATAACTATTATTTCCCAAAATCTGGAAGTCATCATCACAAGAACATCTATGATCAAATGACTAAACTAAGAGTATTCTAAAAGCTAAAAATACATAAGAAGCTAGTCCATGCCGGAAGTTCAAGTCATGGAGACTTGAAGAAGAAGATCCAGTCCAAGCTTGAAGCATTAGCTCACCCTGAATTTCCGATGTAGTAAGACTGGCTTGAATTACTGTTGAGTCGAAGATGATGACACGTTTGCTGCACTCCACAAATAAACAAGAAGAGAACATAAAAGTACGGGTCAGTACAAAACACGGGTACTGAGTAGATATCATCGGCCAACTCAAAATAGAAATCAATATATACCAAGTAATATCATAAAATAAACTATGATACTCAACATGTAGCAACAACAAATACTATATCATTAACAATTACCGTCAAGTTCACACATGAGGACTCAAGCCTCAATACCATACTCATTTGGGAATCATGTTCATTAGATTGAGTATATTAACATCTTTCAAGATTCATTATCTTTATTTCTCTTGTGTCGATACGTGACACTCCGCTCCCTCAATATTGATTAATCCTCTTGTGTCGGTACGTGACACTCCGATCCCCTAAATCTATGTGTCGGTTCATGACACCCGATCCCCTAAATCTATGTGTCGGTTCGTGACACCCGATCCCCTAAATCTAAGTGTCGATTCTTGACACCCGATCCCCTAATACTACATGTCGGTTCGTGACACCCGATCCCCTAATACTACGTGTCAGTTCGTGACACCCGATCCCCTAATACTACGTGTCGGTTCGTGACACCCGATCCCCTAATACTACGTGTCACTTCGTGACACCCGATCCCCTAATTCTACGTGTCGGTTCGTGACACCCGATCCCCTAATTCTACGTGTCGGTTCGTGACACCCGATCCCCTAATACTGCGTGTCGGTTCGTGACACCCGATCCCCTAATACTACGTGTCGGTTCGTGACACCCGATCCCCTAATCTCCTTTCATCAATTCATCAAGCCTTCTTTCTTACAAAGACATCATCAATCCCATTATTTTAGTTCATCACGCCTTCTTTTATACCAAGGCCTCATTATTAACAAAGAGATTAGGATTTTGCAAGATTTGGGATTCAATAACTTCATCATGCTTATATAATCACAATTATATAATTACATTCATGCAAGCATACAATTAAGCACATAGCAGGGTTTACAATATTATCAATACATATCATTCTCTATTAATAGTTTACTACGAATATCGTAAGAGAAACCATAACCTACCTCCACCGAAGATTCGTGGTCAAGCAAGCAATTTCCCAAGCTTTGTGTTTTTTCCTCTAGTTCGATCCTCTCTCTCGTTCAACTTTCTCTCTTTTTCTCTTGTTCTTTCTATTTTCTTTATTCAAACACTGTTTCTTTTACCCTAATTAGTATATAATTAAGAATAAAATGTGGCAATAATGACCCACTAATTAACCTAAGGTTACCTCTTTTAACCCCCAAGTAATTAGACTTATTAACATTAACCCACTAACTTTATAATTAAGGCAGGAATAGTCAAAAACGTCCCTTAAAACGTATAAAGAAATCCAACCCGGACTGGGATTGCGCAACCTGTGACAGACCGTCGTGCCTGCGACGGTCCGTCTTGCAGGTCGTCGCAAAGTTCAGAGACACAAATTTCCTCCAAGGGTCTGTGACGGTCCGTCCTGCCATTTCGTTACGAAGTTCAGAGAGTCGATTTTCAGTACCCAATTTTCAGTTTTTCTAAGTGTTTTGAAACGAGACCCTGCGACAGTCCGTCGTGCCCATGACGTTCCATCGTGGGTTCCGTCGTCTCAGCATGTTTTTCCAGAAATAAATCTGCTGCTCAAAATGACTAAACAGGTCGTTACATTAGAAACCAATTTACCCATCGTTCGTCCCCGAACGATCACCAGAAGGAGAATAAGAGCGAAAAGGAGTACCTGAATCTGTGAACAGGTGTGGATATCTTTCTCGCATATCAACCTCCTTCTCCCAAGTGGCTTCTTCAACGGGTCGATTCTTCCATTGAACTTTGATGGATGCAATCTTCCTTGATCTGAACTTGCAAATTTCTCTGTCTAGAATAGCAACAGGCTCCTCCTCATAGGACAAATTCCCATCAAGCAAAACTGAATCCCAACGGATAATATAGTTTCCATCCCCATGGTATCTTTTCAACATCGACACATGGAATACCGGATGTACTCCGGACAGCCCTGGAGGCAAGGCTAACTCATAAGCCACCTCCCCTACTCGCTTAAGTACTTCAAATGGACCAATATACCTTGGGCTAAGTTTACCTTGCTTACCAAATCGCATCACCCCTTTCATTGGCGAAACCTTCAACAAGACTTGTTCACCCTCCATGAACTCCAAGTCTCTAACCTTTCGATCTGCATACTCTTTCTGTCTACTTTGAGCCGCTAACAACTTTTCTTGAATAGATTTCACTTTATCTAACGATTCTCTCAGAAGGTCAGTACCCCAAGGTCTAACCTCAAATGCATCAAACCACCCAATGGGAGACCTACACCTCCTCCCATATAGGGCCTCAAATGGAGCCATATCAATGCTCGAGTGATAGCTATTATTGTATGAAAATTCCGCTAAGGGTAAGAAGCTATCCCAATGGCCACCAAATTCTATCACGCACGCACGAAGCATATCCTCCAACACTTGAATCGTTCACTCAGACTGACCATCGGTCTGAGGATGGAATGCAGTACTAAGGTCCAACCTAGTACCCAATTCCGCATGCAATGTTTTCCAAAACATAGAAGTAAACTGCGTACCTCTATCTGATATGATGGATAGTGGAACCCCATGCAATCGAACGATTTCTGAGATATAGATCTTGGCTAACTTCTCGGCATTGTAAGTCACCTTAACCAGAATAAAATGAGCAGACTTAGTTAACCTATCAACAATCACCCAAATAGAGTCATACTTACCCATTGTCCTTGGAAGACCAACCACAAAGTCCATTGCAATTCTTTCCCACTTCCATTCCGGAATGGGCATTCTCTGAAGTGTTCTTCTGGGCCTTTGGTGTTCGTACTTTACTTGTTGACAGTTTTGACACTTGGCAATAAAGTCAACAATATCACGCTTCATTCTACTCCACCAAAAGTGTTGGTTTAGGTCATGATACATCTTGGTTGCACCCGGATGTATAGAATACCTTGAACTATGAGCCTCTGTCAGAATAGTGTTGATCAAATCATCGACGCGGGGTACACATACCCTTCCCTTGATCCTCAAAACACCTTCCTCATCGATTTGTGCTTCCTTAGCCTCTCCTCGCAATAACTTATCTTGAATTCGGCCCAGTTTCTCATCATCAGACTGTCTTCCCTTAATCTTGTCAAAAAAGGAAGATCTTGCCTACAAAGAAGCCAACAATCCTCCCTTCTCATTTACTTCTAATCTCATCAAGTCATTAGCTAGAGTCTGAACCTCTCTAGCCAATGGGCGTCTAGAAGCTTGCAAGTGAGCTAGACTTCCCATGCTTCCCGCCTTTCTACTTAAAGCATCCGCTACAACATTCGCTTTTCCCGGATGATACAAGATAGTGATATCGTAGTCCTTTAGCAGCTCCATCCATCTCCATTGCCTCAAGTTCAAATCCTTCTGAGTAAAGTCATACTGAAGGCTACGATGATCCGTGTAGACCTCACACTTAACCCCATATAAATAGTGTCTCCATTGCTTTAATGCAAACACTACCGCAGCCAATTCCAAATCATGAGTTGGATAGTTACGTTCATGCACTTTTAATTGTCTTGAAGCATAAGCAATCACATTCTTCTCTTGCATTAGCACTGCACCCAAACCCGAATAGGATGCATCACAATAAACAATGAAGTTCTTACCCTCTACTGGCAAGGTAAGGATAGGTGCGGTAGTCAACAAAGTCTTGAGCTTCTGAAAGCTTTCCTCACATTCGTCCGACCATACAAATGGAACATTCTGCTTAGTCATGTTCGTCAGTTAGGAAGCAATAGAAGAGAATCCCTTGACAAATCGGCGGTAGAAGCTAGCTAACCCAACAAAGCTCCTTATTTCTTACACATTAGTAGGTCTTACCCAATTCTTCACTGTCTCGATTTTAGAAGGATCCACCATCACTCCTTCTTTAGAAACCACGTTCCCCAACAAGGACACTGCATCTAGTCAAAACTCAGACTTAGAGAACTTGGCATAAAGCTTTTTCTCCCTCAACATTTCCAACACCATTCTCAAATGCTCTTCATGTTCCTTCTTGCTCTTTGAGTATACCAATATATCATCAATAAATACGATCACGAAGAGGTCCAAATATGGCTTAAAAATCCCGTTCATCAAGCTCATGAACGCAGTAGGAGCATTCGTAGGACCAAAAGACATCACTACAAATTCGTAATGCCCATACCTCTTTCGAAAAGCAATCTTTGGCACATCCGTTGCCCGTATTTTCAATTGATGATAACCGGATCTCAAGTCAATCTTAGAGAAGACACAAGCACCTTGTAAATGATCGAACAAATCATCAATGCGGGGAGGAGGATACTTGTTCTTTATGGTTACTTTTTTTAGTTGTCTGTAGTCTATACACATTCGAAAACTCCCATCCTTCTTCTTTACAAACAAAACCGGAGCACCCCAAGGAGATGCACTTGGTCTAATAAAGCCTTTGTTTAACAACTCTTGAAGTTGGGCTTTTAACTCTCTTAACTCCGCGGGAGCCATTCTATAAGGGGGTATCGAAATGGGGCGAGTACCCGGTTCAAGGTCAATACATAAATCAATATCCCTATCTGGTGGCATACCAGGAAGATCTGCAGGGAACACATCCAGAAACTCACGGACCACCGAAATCGACTCAATCGAAGGTACTTGGGTAGTGTCATCCTTGAGATGTGCCAAGAAAGCTAAACACCCTTTACTAACCATTTTCTTAGCACGAAGAAAGGAGATGATACACACCGGATTGGAAGTGTAGTCACCCTACCACACTAACGGATCTGTCTCAGGCTTGGCTAATGTCACCGTTTTAGCATTACAATCCAAGATCGCAAATTGCGGAGAAAGCCAAGTCATACCCATAATTACATCAAAATCATCCATTTCTAAGATAACCAAATCTACATAAGTGTTGCTCCCCACAAAGTTCACCAAACAAGACCTATATACCTTTTCAACTACCACAGACTCACCCACCGGAGTAGAAACACGAATAGGCATATCATGTAATTCACAATGTAAATTTAGACCATTAGCAAATGAGGAAGATACATAAGAAAACGTGGATCAAGGATCAAACAATACAGAAGCCATGCAATCACAAAGCAGAAGATTACCTGTGATGACAGCATCAGATGCCTCCGCTTCAGACCGCCCAGGGAAAGCGTATCAATGGGCCCTATCGTTTGTCTGTCCATTGCCCCTACCATGTTGTGATGTAGTGGTTCCAGTTTGCCCATCACCTCGACAATTTTGGTGACCACCATTACCTCGACCACCACGTCCTCCAAAATAACGGCCTCTACCATGACCACCTCTACCTCTAGCCATTGGGGGTCTATAACTCTGTCTTGGACAATTCCTCCTAATATTTCCAGTCTCCCCACATCCATAACACTCTCTGGAGTCAAGCATAGGTCTCTCAGAGAAGTGTTGACCAGTCTGAGGTGGACCCCCAACTACAGTCTGTAGTGAAGACTGAATTGGTCGAACTGAGTAACTCACCTCCCTTTCGAAATCTCTTTGATGTCGATGCCATGGTGAATTCATCTGGCTTCACTCCTTCCACCTCTACCACGAAATCTACCACTTCTTGGAAGGATTTTGCCGTAGCCGCTACCTGTAAGGCTGAAATCCGCAACTCTGACCTCAACCCCTTCACAAAACGATGAATCCGATCTTGTGGACTAAAACAAAGTTGGGTGGCATATCAGGATACTGCACGAAACTTAGCCTCATATGCATTGACCGACATCCTGCCTTGCTCTAGGCTCAAGAACTCATCCCTTTTCCTATCCCTCAATGTCCGAGGGATATACTTCTCCATAAACAAGCTAGAGAATGAGGCCCAAGTCATAGGTGGTGCCTCTGTTAGTTGACACTCAATATGTGACCGCCACCACATTTTGGCGTTCCCTTGAAACTGATAACTCACGAACTCAACACCAAACCGTTCTACTATACCCATCTTGTGTAGTAGCTCATGACAGTCAACAAGAAAATCGTAAGCATCCTCAGATTCCGCACCCTTGAAGACTGGAGGTTTCAATTTCAAGAACTTACTGAAAAGTTCATGCTGATCATTTGTCATTATAGGCCCAGTAGTCAGACGTGGAAACGTGCCTATATCTAATGAGGCATCCATACGAGGAGCCATAGTGGCTGCATGTTGTACTTCTGAAATCGGAGGTGTTGGTGCAGAAAACACTGGAGGTGCCTGACCTTGATCAGACAACCCACGTAGATAGGCGAGAACCTGATTGATCATCTCTGGGTAGGTTGGGGTGGCAATCCCTCATTCTGCACTTGTTCATTTTCCCCATCCTCCCCTTCTCTTATTACTTCCTCAGTCGGTGGAGAAGTCACTGTCGTAGTATCAGATGGGGTAGATGCTCGCCTATTCCCCTAGAGGACGTCCTCCCACGACCTCTACCACGGCCTCTTGCCGCTGCTCTTCCTCGAGCTACAGCCCCAGTGGCTGGCTCAGACGCACCCTGTCCCGCTGGTGCTGGTGTTGGTGTTGGCGTAGTCGTTGCTCTAGTTCTAACCATCTACGAAATAGAGTGAAGATGGTCAGATACCAATTTGTATCACCTAGATACCAATTGGACCCAAGTAATAGCACGAAAGAAGAAAGAAAGAATGGAATTTTCCTAAAGTCTTATAGCCTCTCAAGGAAAAGTAAAGGCGTCCCCCTACCGTTCCTTAAGACTCTACTAGACTCGTTCTTGTGTGATGAGACCAACGAACCTAAGGCTCTGATACAAAGTTTGTCACGACCCAAATCGGGTTGCGACTGGCACCCACACTTACCCTCCTATGTGAGCGAACCAACCAATGTAAACCTTAACATTTCAATGTAATATCAACATAAAGTAATGCGGAAGACTTAAACTCATTAATAAAAACCAATTCAATAACTATTTTTTCCCAAAATCTGGAAGTCATCATCACAAGAACATCTACGATCAAATGACTAAACTAATAGTATTCTAAAAGCTAAATATACATAAGAAACTAGTCCATGCCAGAAGTTCAAGGCATGGAGACTTGAAGAAGAAGATCCAGTCCAAGCTAGAAGCATTAGTTCACCCTGAATTTCCGAAGTAGTAAGATTGGCTTGAATTACTGTTGAGTCGAAGATGACGACACGTTTGCTGCACTCCACAAATAAACAAGAAGAGAACATAAAAGTAGGGGTCAGTACAAAACACGGGTACTGAGTAGATATCATCGGCCAACTCAAAATAGAAATACATATATACAAAGTAATATCATAAAATCAACTATGATACTCAACATGTAGCAACAACAAATACTATATCATTAACAATTACCGTCAAGTTCACACATGAGGACTCAAGCCTCAATACAATACTCATTTCGGAATCATGTTCATTAGATTGAGTATATTAACATCTTTCAAGATTCATTATCTTTATTTCTCTTGTGTCGGTACGTGACACTCTGCTCCCTTAATATTCATTAATCCTCTTGTGTCGGTTCGTGACACCCGATCCCCTAATACTACGTGTCGGTTCGTGACACCCGATCCCCTAATACTACGTGTCGGTTCGTGACACCTGATCCCCTATATCTAAGTGTCGGTTCGTGACACCCGATCTCCTAATACTACGTGTCGGTTCGTGACACCCGATCCCCTAATACTACGTGTCGGTTCGTGACACCCGATCCATTAATTCTATGTGTCGGTTCGTGACACCCGATCTCTTAATTCTACGTGTCGGTTTGTGACACCCGATCCCCTAATAGTACGTGTCGGTTCGTGACACCCGATCCCCTAATTGTACGTGTCGGTTCATGACACCCGATCCCCTAATCTCCTTACATCAATTCATCAAGCCTTCTTTCTTACCAAGACATCATCAATCCCATTATTTTAGTTCATCACGCCATCTTTTATACCAAGGCCTCATTATTAACAAAGAGATTAGGATTTTGCAAGATTTGGGATTCAATAAATTCATCATGCTTATATAATCACAATTATATAATTACATTAATGCAAGCATACAATTAAGCACATAGCAGGGTTTACAATATTATCAATACATATCATTCTCTATTAAGAGTTTACTACGAATATCGTAAGAGAAACCATAACCTACCTCCACCGAAGATTCGTGGTCAAGCGAGCAATTTCCCAAGCTTTGTGTTTTTTCCTCTCGTTCGATCCTCTCTCTCGTTCAACTTTCTCTCTCTTTCTCTTGTTCTTTCTATTTTCTTTATTCAAACCCTCTTTCTTTTACCCTAATTAGTATATAATTAAGAATAAAAGGTGGCAATAATGACCCACTAATTAACCTAAGGTTACCTCTTTTAACCCCCAAGTAATTAGACTTATTAACATTAACCCACTAACTTTATAATGAAGGCTGGAATAGTCAAAAACATCCCTTAAAACATATAAAGAAATCCGACCCGGACTGGGATTGCGCAACCTGTGACGGGCCGTCGTGCCTGCGACGGTCCGTCCTGCAGGTCATCGCAAAGTTCAGAGACCCAAATTTCCACCAAGGGTCTGTGACGATCCGTCACACCTGTGACGGTCCGTCCTGCCATTTCGTTACGAAGTTCAGAGAGTCGATTTTCAGTACCGAATTTTCAGTTTTTCTTATTGTTTTGAAATGATACCCAGCGACGGTCCGTCGTGCCCATGACGTTCCGTCGTGGGTTCCGTCGTCTCAGCCTGTTTTTTCAGAAATAAAATCTGCTGCTCAAAACGACTAAACAGGTCGTTACAAGCAAAAGTTAAAAAAAAGAAAGGAAAATAGAAATAAAATAATAATTAAAAAGTTAACAAAAACGTAAGTTTTTATAAAAATACAGTAAAAAAAAAGAAGATAAAGAGTGAGTTTAAAAGAATGTCAACCAAAAGAAAAAATTATTACTTTATTATAAAAATTAAAAAAAAATACCAAAGATGATTAGAAAAAAGTGCAGCATTAAAAAAAATTAAAAAAAATTTAAATTTTTCTTCGTAAAACTAATAGTAAATCTTTTACAATTTTACCTTTTATTTAAAATGTAATTAAAAAAAATAATCTTAAAATTACTCAAACAGTAAAATCTCTTTCCTATATAAATTCTACTTTCAAAATAATAGATATTTATATACATTGATTAATATATATATATATATATATATATATATATAGATACACACAAATACACACAAATGTTAATAAAAATAAATTAAAATAAACTGATTATAAATAAATAAGTCAGTTTAAAATTAAGTTAAACAATAAATTTGGGTAAGTAAAAATTTATTATAAAGTTTAAATAATATAATATCCAAAAACTAAGTCAAGTCATATAAAAGTTAATAAAGTGACCGTACTAGAACCACGGGATTCGAGGGGTGCCTAACACCTTCCCCTCGTTCAATAGAATTCCTTATCCGAATTTCTAGTTCGCATACCAATAAAAAATAGAGTCAAATTTCCTTTTGATTATGGATTTAAATAAGGTGACTTGGAACACCAAAACTCAATTCCAAGTGGCGACTCTGAATAATAATTATCCCTTTTCAAAATGTCATTTTAATTGGAAAAACTTTTTTTTTGAAACAAATAAAAATATTTAAATTAGAAAACAAAAGATTCAAGTTCGAATAAATAAAAAATATTGAGAGAGAAAAAATAGGGGCGTGACAGGAACAAAAGCACATTTCAAGGCAAAACTTAACATCATTCACGTTCTTGAACGTTTAACCTCCAAATCACCAAACATTATACACTGCCTATCAACATTATAATAAATCATTTTAAGACTTTAAACATCATGAAAAGCCTTTGGCTCTAGTTTCACATATGTCATCTTAGAGGTGTTACATTCTCCCCCTCATGAACAAAATTCATCCTTGAATGACTCTTGCTTAATTTTAAACACTATGACGAGATAATAAACTACGAAGTAGAAGCTCATGACCATACCACACAATACACATATATAGGAAGAAAATCAATTTAACATACTTAAGATACTCAAAACACAACAAGAGGATCGAAAGTAATGTACGACTCATTATGCAATAAGACTCACATTCTTTCATTATGCCTTATACACTCATTATCTTACTTATATACACCCTTTTTATACACATTATAATAATTTTTAATGAGAACACAATTTAGTTATTTTTGCAAAATTCTTATTGTAAACACCAAAATAGTATAGTGAATCATGCTCAAATTTCCAAAAAAAAACACCTCTTAAGAATTTAATGATAAAATCATGACAATATGGGAAATAAAACCATATAAACTCATTTTACTTCATAACTATAACTTTCATAAAATTCACAATTTAATGACTCAATGAAATTCAATTCCAACAAGACTCTTAAAAACAACGCAACATGCAACATGCTACTATGAAATTCTCTCTCTTAAGCTTAAGTTGAATAGAAGAGAAGAGACAAGTCACAACTCAACTACTCACTATACTCCCTCACTTAGAAGTAACTCATAAAACTAAAGAGAGAGCACAAGAACTTACCAACATCATCATCATTCGTATTTGATCCTTTTGGCCGGAGAGCATACAAGTGATTCTTCTTTAGAGCACTACCTTACGGAGCACTACGAGGATCTTTCTTAGCCTCACTTCCTCTAGCCTTAATGTAAGGAAAATCCCTCACCATATGTCTATCCTTACCACATCCAAAGCAAATCCAGGTACCATCTAGACATTTCCCATAGTAATTCCTCCCATAAGAGATACAAGTAGGATTACAATATTAGGAACCATTATTCTTCTTATGTTAGACCTAATTGGATCCACTCCTCTTAAAGTCCTTGAGATCCTACTAAGTTTGGACTCTTCAATGGAATTAGCATACACCCTAAGCCTAGACAAGTTCATGACATTGTGGAGCATGGTTGTACGACACTCTTCATTCACTAGGTTGGCAACAGTGGTCATAAACCTACCCATGTAATCTCTAGGGTTAGACACCAAGGAGGGAGCAACCATAGAAAACATGGTAAACTTCAATTTCATCCTTTTTCAATCTTCTCCACAAGAGTTTGGGGTAAGGAAATGTCACGACCGGGGGGCACCGCGTACATGTAACCGGCATATTCCTCCCCCAAGAGGACGTAGAATAGCCCTTATAATTCATCATTGCATATCATAGGTCAAAAATGCGGAAAAATAAAAATTTTAACATACTTAAGTATATGTAGACTTCTCGATTATCATATATGGAGTATACATAGACACTGCGCTTATGATGTTTACATAGACTTCTCATTTAGAATAGTCTATAGATATAAGATACTAATATATTCGTATCATATGTAAATCATGTAAAGAGTATTACAAAGTTCGGTGTAATCCCATACACAAGCACAATATGTCATTATATGCTTATAACAGTAGTTTCAAAACACAAAGGAAAGAATGAGTGTCTTTAGATATTAGCAACATCATAACTAGAGTACAACAATGGCAACACCCCTGAACTAGTGGACTGAACAATAACATGGGGAAAAGTCTAAATTTTATTTCAAATGGTCTAGAAGCTCTTCGATGACAGAAACCTACATTGTTTGTGAAAAGGGAAGAAGTAAGGGTTAGTACAAACCACATGTACTAAGTATGGTTCCTGTGCATAAAATCATCAATGCATGATAAACTCACAATTTAGTCAAAACAATGCTTAATATGAAATAAATCAACGTACACACATATGGAACACCATAATTCAATCCAACATATAAGCAATTCAACCAACACTTCTGCAATGCCAAAAATAGACTCCCATAACCTATCCAAAGCTAAGTATCAAATTGACCCACCTACTTTATACATACCTCATAATTTCATATTTAATCATACCATGCTTAAGTCATAAGATCATACATTAGTTGAAACACATAGAATATAATCACCTTAATCATACAAGAAAATTACTAAGATCATCCCTTAGGATCCCACATGTGCAATGTGTAAGAAAAGTCTCATACCCTACCTCTCACTACGTAGTAGCCTATAACACAACCCTAATAAGTGTTCAAATACTTACCTTGTTCACTTATTATAATTTTAGGGAAATAAATGCTATAACCGACATTAGATCATGTGAGCTACATGGAATCCAGTGTTCTCGTCCCATATCAAAAAGAAAGGGTTAACACTTGCCTAAGCTATAACCGTTCATGCATAGGTATAGTCCTATGTGGGAACATAGTTACAAGTCAAGGAAATTGCTACTAAAAACCTTGGCTTGCTAGACGTGGAGGTTTCCATCTCATGAGACAACACATATCTTGGGAATCCAAACTTGCTAAACGTGAAGAAAACCATGTGGGAGGCCGTACATACTAAACGTTAGACCTCCACAAAATTTACATACTCTTTCAGTGCTAAGCCTTTATTCCCTCTAGGTAATTATATTTATTCAAAATACAAGTTCATATTAGTCTCTTCTAGACTCCTATGTAAAACTGTTATCATAATTACTCATAGGTCATCACAAGTGAGAATAGTCCATTCACTTTATAAACCATTTCATCAAGTGAGTAAAACTCTCACTTTACATTTCATTATAATCATGAGAAACTACTTCCAATTATACAATAATCATATCATAACATGCATACATACTTCATATCTAATTAATTGTCCAGTATTAAGGATCACGAATGATTTTCACTGACAACACAACAAAACATTAGACATAAGAGCATTACTATCTAAGTAACTCATATTTTATAATTGAACTCAAGAAGAATTAATCTTCATACTTTCTTGCCCTTTCATTGGCTTCATACTTTAATAAAGAAAGAATACATAATCAATGCATAAAAAAGGTAAATTGAAGAAGTAATACATACAAATTAACATTCTACATAATATTATACTCATTATGTTCCACAACTACCATTGAATTTGAATACATAATGAGTTTAGGCAAGAACAAGGGTTCAAGGGGAAGTTTCTAGTGATTACCAACAATTTACCTACAATACTGAGTTAAAATAAGATAAAGAAAATAAGCATTATTGAATATTTTTTTTAATGAGAACCCATCTCTAGATTGAAATCGTAGTCTTGGGGATGCTTTAATACCACAGTTGAAGGAGCCTCTTGGGGAAAGGATCCAAAGAATGAAAGAAATTATACCTTAGTGATGATCTTTCCATGAATTTGAGATGAAATCCTTGGTGAATTCGTCCTATTTTTTGAGCTTTAGTGTTCCTTCAATGGATGTTTGAGTTTGTGGAGATAGAAACTAGATAGAGATTAGAGTAATTTGGATTGTTAATTAATGAGGTTCTAGGTTAGTTAATTGTCCTAGGGTACTTAATTAGTCGTAAATTTACCAATTATAATAGAATTATGTCCTTAATTAATCAATTAATCAATTCCCTAACCATCCCTAAATATAACATTTTTGGACAGTAAAGTGGGATCTACATTGAGGAGACCATGTGGACACCCCATAGTGCAAACCACATAGTTGTACTGGTGCTGCATGGTTTCGGTAAAAGAGGGATATATTTTTAGATTCTTGTTGATAGAATAAGTGTCAATTAATGAGCCATAAGGACGGCTTTTCAATTGTGCTCATGGTGCGCAATGTGCACTTGGTAGTCTTAAGTTCAAAGGATGGGTCCTCATTAAGGACCCTTACGGTGGTCTGTGTTGAGTCGTAATCGGATGTTTCGACTTTCAAAATACTCTAATACATGTCTAACACGACTTAGATCGTACTTGGACTTTTGGACTTTAAAAACACTCTAATACATGTCTGACACCACTTAGCCAAATTTGACTAAATTTCGAGGTGTACTTCATAACTCCATTCAGTACATAACATAGTTTTATACATTGCAACTTATTTCACAATTCATCATATATAATATTTTAACCATTCACATTTTATAATTAGGAACTACATTCTCAAAATCAACATGAGCTTCACATGAACATCAAGAGTTAGCATGTAACTAACATGCTCACTACCATTTTTATGAAGCCAACTATACAAATACATATAAGTGCAAGTTAATTAAGAGAGCAATTTTCAAGAAAGTTCACTTTGAGCATGAACCTCTACAAATATATTAATATATTTAGACAAACAAGTCATTAACATTATTCATGATTTTCTTTATTTAAAGAGAAAGTACTAAACTCAACATGGACTAGGAATAAGAGGAAAGATATGAGGATAGTTGGAGTTCCTTGTCGGCCTTGACCCCCCATATTGAACCCTCAATTAGATGGTTCTTCCATAGTACATTTATAGAGAACACATATTTGTTCCTCACACTTTTGACTTGACAATCTAGTATCTAAATCGGTACCTCTTCATAAGAAAGGTTCTCATTCACCCCCAACTCTTCAATATGCAGAATAGAAACCGGGTCGCCTATACATTTCTTGAGCATGGAGATATGAAATAATGGATGAACCCCTAGCAAGATCACTTGGTAGTTTTTACTCATAGGCAACATTCCTAACCCGTTGCAATATTTTATAAGGACCCAGATACCGAGGAATTGTTTCCCCTTTTTACCGAATATCATCACCCCATTCATAGGTGAAATCTTCAAATACAACCAATAAGCTAGTTTGAATACAAGGTCTATTCTTCTGTTGACGGCATAATATTTTTGCCTACTATAGTCTATTTCAACCTATCTTTTATCACTCAACTTTTTAAAAAGATTCATAGACCATCTCAGGACAAAGCATTAAAGAAGCACCTACCTCAAACCACCCAACCAGAGACCTACATCTCTTACAATAATGTGCTTCTAAAGAAGCCATGAAATACTTGAACGGTAGATACTGTTGTCAGAGAACTCAATCAATGGTATGCATTCATCACAGATAATATTTTAACCCTTCATATTTCATTATGAGGAACTGCATTCTCAACATCAACATGAGCTTCACATGAACATCAAGAGTTAGCATGTAACTAACATGCTCACTACCATTTTTATGAAGCCAACTATACAAATACATATAAGTGCAGGTTAAATAAGAGAGCAATTTTCAAGAAAGTTCACTTTTAGCATGAACCTCTTCAAATATATTAATATAGTTAGACAAACAAGTCAATTTCACATTATTCATGATTTTCTTCATTTAAAGAGAAAGTACTAAACTCAACTTGGACTAGGAATAAGAGGAAAGTTATAAGGATAGTGGGAGTTCGTTGTCGGCCTTGACCCCCCATATTGCACCCTCAACTAGATGGTTCCTCCATAGTACATTTATGGAGGTTACATATTTGTTCCTCAAACTTTTGACTTGACGATCTAGGATCTCAGTCGGTACCTCTTCATAAGAAAGGTTCTCATTCACCCCCAACACATCAGTATGCAGAATAGAAACCGGGTCGCCTACACATTTCTTGAGCATGGATATATGAAATACCGGATGAATCCCTAGCAAGAGCACTTGGTAGTTTTTACTCATAGGCAACATTCCTGACCCGTTGCAATATTTCATAAGGACCCACATACCAAGGACTTATTTCCCCCTTTTACCGAATCTCATCACCCCATTAATAGGTGAAATCTTCAAATACAACCAATAACCTATTTTAAATTCAAGGTCTATTCTTCTGTTGACGGCATAATATTTTTGCCTACTAGGTTGTTTTGACCTATATGTTATCACTCACCTTTTTAAAAAGATTCGTAGACCATCTCAGGACAAAGCATTGAAGAATCACCTACCTCAAACAACCCAACTAGAGACCTACATCTCCTACAATAATGTGATTCAAAAGGAGCCATGAAAATACTTGAACGGTAGATACTATTGTCAGAGAACTTAATCAATGGTATGCATTCATCCCAATTTCCCTTAATATCAATCACAAAAGATCGTAGCATATCTTCTAGGGTTTGAATGGTACATTATTTTTGGCCTTCTGTTTGACGATGAAAAATAGTGCTAAGATTCACTTTAGTACCTAGCCATTATTGAGAAGACCTCCAAAAACAAGAAGTGAATTGGGAACCTCTATCTGAGATGAAGGATAAAGGGATCCCATGCAAGGTCACAATCATGTTAATGTATATTCTTGAATACTCTTCTGCACAATAAGTAGACTTAACAGGGATAAAGTGATAGAATTTCTTCAACCTATCCATAATAAATCTTATTGATTCATTTTGTCTTCTTTTATGTGGCGAACCAGTATGAAGTCATATTAATGCCTTACATCTTCTTAGTAGGAATACTCATTACTTGAGTCAAACCTACCGACTTTCTATGCTGGGTTTAACTTGTTGGCAACTTCGGCATCTTGACACAAACTCTGCTATGTCTTTTTTTAAATAATCCCACCAATAGATCTCTTGAAAGTTACGAGACATCTTGGTGGCACCCTGAAGAATAGAATATTGGGAACCATGAGCTTCATCCGAAATTCTCTTTGTTAATTCATCAACATCCAACACACACAACCTACCTTGGTACCTAAGGACCGCATCCTCTTTTGAGAGAATAACTCATTAATCTTACCTTCTTCCGCATGTGACACACTACCAATAGTCATACAACTTAGAGCATCCGCAACCACATTGTCCTTGTCGGGGTGGTTTAGGACAATACTGTAGTAATCCTTCAATAATTCCAACCATCTTCTTTGTCGGAGATTCAACTCCTTTTGGATAAACACTTTTCAGTAAACACATATTGAAGATATTTGTGATCGGTAAATACACCCACATGTACCCCATAGAGATAATGCCTCAATATTTTAAAAGCAAACACCACGGCTGATAAATTCAGATTATGAGTTGGATATATCATCTCATAAACCTTAAGTAGTCTGGAGGCATAAGTTATCACCTCACCATGTTTCATGAGAACACAATCCAAACCTACTCGAGAAGCGTCACAATAAACTACAAAACCCTTAGTACCCTCCGATAAGATCAACACCGGAGCGATGGTCGACTTATTCTTCAACTCATGTAAGCTTTGATCTCAAGCTTCATACCACTCATATTTAACTTTATTTTTGGTTGATGTTGTCACGACTGGAGTCTAGACCCCAAACGAGACCCGCATCGTTGACTCTCAGAGGTTGCAGACAAGCCTACTTACGTCATTCTTAGTTTATCTAGGTTAAATTTAGGGGAATAAATGAACCTTTTTTTTTCTTAAAATACAGACTAATCATTCTATTAGATTCATAATTGTTCACCATCAACCATATAATATTAAGATAATCAAATAAAAGAAATAGTTTAATATAAAATTAAATGTATACTTGCCAGAATGGAACCAATACATTGTCTGAACAAAAACGGAATGAAACGCTAGTGGAACATACTCCACTAGCTAAATCTTGTAACTTAGCTAGAATATAATGGGTAATCATCCTCTAAAGCATGAGAACCTACCAAATCTGGATGAATGCTCCACGTTTTGTTAGTTTCTATGTCAACCTGTAGCTCTAGTTTCCACGTGTGTGTACACCTAAAATTATAGAGTTCTATAGGTTTAATTACATTTGTACTAAGTATGGGTATATGTAAGCACACACCAAGGACATTCATGAGTAAGAATAGCTCTTTCTCAACAACATGAATGTAGAAGGTAAAGTCAGTGGACTTGCCAAATTGAGATTAGGAAAGTGCGTGAGCTTTTAAAATTTGGATTAGAAAAGTTTATGAGCTTTCCAAATTTGTATTAGGAAAGTTATGCCATGAGATTAACATGCATCATCATACTTGATATTTTGCACACAGCACACAACAACTTACACATAGCACATATTATAACTCCTATAACACATAACGTTGTTCATATCATTCATTTGTATGCCATGAGATCTTGGAATCATGGAATTGACATTAAGACATCAAAAAAATGAGGGATACACATACGGGACCTCAACTAGGGAGTCTGCTTTAGCAAACATAGAGTCTGCTTTGTTCATTCATACGTACTTCATTTCATTTCATTCATGGGCCAATGTAAACACCAGCTATACCTAGGATGTAATTTAAGAATTTTATCAGGTTCGTTGTGCAATGACCAAGAATGACCTAATATCATCACTTGAATGTAACCCACCTATTTATTATCCTATCCTTACACCTTTGGTATCATTCGTTTCATTATGTGCATCATTTGAGGCTGACCTTATTCATTCATTGGGAACTTTAACCTTAACCGATATAGATCATGTGAACATCATTAAAACCAGTGTTATGAAACCCCACACCGAAAAGAGGTGGCATAATCAGCCAAAGTGACCAAAAACATGCTAGCGTACATGGGGATTGAACCCCGCCAGATCCCTATATTGGAAGTATAGGTTCGAAGACTAGGAGATATAAGGAGACCCATAACTGACATGCCGAATAGTCTCATCTCATGATAGTTATATGAACCTCTGTCCTTCCCTTAAGAAGGCATCTCCGCTCATAGCTCAATAGATTATTTATACGTAATGGAAGCAGGCTTCTAGTATGAAGACATCATAGCTCAATAGATTATTTATCATCTCATTATTAGTATTAAGAGTGTTAATATTAATACTTTCTTTAGAGTGTTCATAGAGAATGATCTCTTCATTAACTTTACACTCTCATAGCTGAGTACATTTTGGTAACATTTACTTAGGCTCATTTGAGATTGCTCTCATCTTTTATATTAGCCTCATATCATGTTGTCACCACATTTATTAACTTTAGAACATTTGTTTTTCATAATTACTCACCCCTTTTTACGTGAATGTTCAATTTATCATATGCTAATGTACTTGACCATTTGTATATTTCACACTCGTACTTAACCCTTCTAGGGTTTAATCATTTCATTACATAATATTCATTTCTTCATATGACAATGCACTGGGACATTCAGTGTGTTTTACACTCTGACTTGACCCTTCTAGGGTTGCATCATTTCATTACATACATCTTGGGTTCACTATTTTTTAAACGTATGTTAGACGAATGGATTTATACATACAAGCCATGAGGATTCATTCATAGTTCGTTTAAGTGATTCATTTCTTCCTAAGATTATGTGGTACAAGACTTATGCATCTTGCATGTTTGCCAAGATCTCAATTTAGATATAATTAGGCAGTATTATTCTTGAACATTTAATTCACATATGACTTATGTATCAATACGGAATTTAGGCAAGATAACCTGGTTTTCAAATCCCATGAACAACACTTATATTTTTTTATTCATTTTTGTTTGGTTAATATGACTTGGGGACCCATGTTTGAGCCCCAATGCCTTCATTTTATTTTTCCCCTAATATCTCTTTTCATTTTTCGCTTAACGGAACTAAGAGGATGTGGGATCGAACCTCCACAACCTCATTTACTTTTTATTTTCATTGGCTTTAAATTTCTTTCCTTTAGACGAGGGGTTGTGGGTTCGAACCCTACATCCCCTCTTTAATTTCATTTAATTTTTCTCCTTAAATCTACCTAGGAGGTCGTGGGTTCAATTCTCACACTTCTCTCCCTTTATTTTTCTTTTATTCACCTCCTTAAACTGCCTATGAGGTTGTGGGTTCGAGTCCCACATGCCTCCCCCTTTAGTTTTCTTTTATTCTCATCCTTAATCTTCCTAAGAGGTCGTGGGTTAAATTCCCACAAACCTTCCCCTTAATTTTTTTTATTCTCCTCCTTAAGTATCATCGAGATGTGTTGTGTTCGAATCCCACTCCTTTCATTTCTTATTTTTTCTGTTAAAAAACATTTTCCATCCAATACAATGGTTCGAATCCCCTTCACCTTATTTCTTTTTACCATGATGCTTAACATGATTAGGTCACGGGTTCAACCCTCCATGACCTCACTAGTTTTATTTATTTTTTCAATATTTTGGACCCTCTTTGCTGAACGAAATTCATCACTAGAAGCAGGAAATATTCATGTAATTTTTCAGCATCCTTTCATCAAGTTACGCGTTAGTACTAAGGGGAATATCGTAGTGCATTTAGAATGTTTAGTTGCGTTATCATGGATTCATTTAGACAAGAGATTATCCCTCAAATCAGCCACATTTCAACTCATATGAACATCACATTTACATCAACACGTGTGCATGAAATATAAAGAACTATCATGCAATTTCAAGTCCTAAACCATGAACAATAGCCATGGAAATACACACATACACACATAGATACATTTTTTGAAATATAACAACAAGTCACATAATTGTAAACATGCATATGAACAAATAATAGTCATTTAAAAACGTTTCATACCTATTTTTCTAATTAAAAATATAAGCAACATATAATCCAATGGGAGCTAGTGACAAGGACATTTGATGGGGAACAATCCTAGTTGTTGTAATAGATCCGTCTGAACCATAGGGGGTCTCTTGAGAAACGGACCACGAGAGAATAGAACCCATACCTTTTTGACGTTCAATCCTCGACTTGCTGCCCAAAGAACTACTCCAAACACATGTCCAACACCAAAAGTTCAACACCAAACTTGACAGAAAAACTTCTCTTTGCCTACGTGATTGATTAATGTTTGTTTTTCTTATATTTTCGTGTGAGTTCTTCAAGTGTGAAGAAATTTGGTTCACCTACTGTTTTTGGAGTTATTTTGGCAGAGAGAACGTGACTGGGAGTGATAGAGACGTGAGAGAGAGAGATGAGCGTGGGAAAGAAGAGTTTTCTTAGGCTTAGAAGTGTAGTTTAGGATTTAGTCAAATAAGGTTTTATTTAGTTATTAAAAAGGGAAAAAGGTCTGATATACCTCGCAACTTTGTCATTTGGAGCTGATATACCTCTCGTTATAAAACTGGCTCATATATGCTTTTACCACTGTATAAACGGCTCACATATACCCCTGCCATTATAAAATGGCTCACATATACCCTTTATTTAACGAAAGTTAAAAAATTAGTTTTAAATTTATATTTATTACTTATAATTTTTTATTAAAAAAAAGTTATTTAGGGGTATATATGATTCTTCTATCAAAGTTCAAGGTATATTTTAAACTTTTTCATACATAAATTATTTTTTGACTTCTTTTATTATAATTATTTGAGTTTCTTATTCTTATTTTGTTTTTTTTCTTGCATTCCTTAGTTTAAAGAAATAAATTAAATTATTTTTTGTGTCTATTGTAATTTAATTTCATATTCGAAGAAAAAATTTGGTCATCTACCATAAGTTTTACAAGAATATTAGTGAAACATAAATAAATTTATTATAAAAATAATAATAATAAATTAGTCATTGAAACAAAAGAATGTCAAAAAAAGTATGTTTGACGAGGATTAAATTTACTCATATAGGATTATATTTTTTAGAAAAAAATAATTAAAAATTTAGATTAAACTTAATATTTTTTCATTTCCGTTAGAGGAAAAGGGTATATGTGAGCCATTAGTTTACAAGTAGGAGTATATATGAGTCCCTTTCATAACAAAGGATATATCAGCTCTAAATGACAAAGTTAAGGGGTATATCAGACCCTTTTCCCAATTAAAAATATGATTTCCTTTTATTTAAAATATGTAATAACTAATAAATATAAATTAATTAGATTAATTGACCAACTTAAATTAAAAACAATTCAATTCATTGCTTCCACCTAGGTTCGAACCCGGGTGGAGCAAGTCTTCACTTCAAGTTCCCTGTTTTGGACCTCTCTCCCCAAAATGCCCCTCCACCTTATTAATTAAATAATTAATTTTGTATTTAGGTTAATTAAGATACGAACCTTAGCCTGGAAAAAGACCATTTTACCCGTAGACCCTCAAAACCTAAGATTTTTCCTTTTTAAATCCGGTAAAGACTCCTTCAAGTAAATCTTCGTATTCAAGAGCCCTACATAATTGGACCCAACCTTTCCTTGATCAACTGACTCTCCAAGTTATTTTTCTTGGATTTAGCAGGGGTTCCTAGATCAGTTTCTATGCGCATCAATTCATGTGAACCCGGTCTAATGATTTGCATTCTAGACTCATTAAGCATTACTTTGCATATCCATTATTAGTGTTGTTACATTATCCCCCCCTTTAAGAACATTCGTCCACGAATGACACTACTCTCTACTAACAATAAATAATTCATCTATAGAATTTATGCATACATAGGTAATTCAATACTCCAGAATGATGAATATGTAATTCACATATTAACATAATGGTGCACATCCTTGAAACCTTTTAGTAGCGTCATATTAATAGACTAAGGAACTCTTTCCTAAACCAGTAACATCAAAGCATACAACATAAGTTAATATGTAATTCAAATAAATCAGCAAGAAACATGATGACTCAAACATATTAACCTTATACTAGTGCATAAACCCCATACACAATCAAATACATGAAGGACTAATAAGGCTACCCACCCGAGACATCACCAGAGGTGCCTTCCCCTGCATCCCTAGACTTGAGTGCGAAGAATCGTTGCCTCCTTGGATCCTGTTCACTTAGACCAGTAGGTTGAACTCTCTGTTTCTGTTGTTCTTGACTTCTCCTATTCGGACAATCCTTTATCATGTGACCCAGTTTACCACAACTGTAACAAGTGTTAGAGTCCATCATATATTCTCCCCCATTTTGTATGCCACACTTTCTACAAGATGACCTCTCCTGGACTGTAAAGTCTTACGAACCTCAGGGAGTAATCCATGTATGAGATCGATCCCTACTTAAGGTTGATGAGTTTCTCAACCCTATCCTCTTGTATATATCTGGGAAAGAACCGCCCTAGAAAATCCATCTTGAAAAGATCCCAAGTAATAGGACCCCCTCCTAAGCCTCTGCTATCCTGCCACACCTTATACCAGGATAGAGCTACATCCTTTAGCTTGTAGGATGCCAAATCATACTTCTCCATATCAATCAAACACAATAGCCTGAGCTTATAAAGTGCTAGCTTGCTACATCTGTACCAAAGTTGTCTTTACTTCTCCATCTGTCAGCTCAGCTGACTTAACATGCATCTCCATTTCAGCAGCAGGGGCCTGGGGAGGAACATGGTTGCCCCCAACAACTACTTCTCCTCTTTCCTGACCAGCGTTCCTCATTTTGTTCATTTTCTAAAAAAATAAAATTAATGTTAGATATGCTCATAAAACCAAGGAATAAGACATTAGAGAATGCACAATAATATTATAAGAAGGGAAATTTCCTACACATCATACAATCTCTAAATAAGGATAGTGGTGCACTTCACTACCATGACTTACAAACTAATCAATGTGGTTGATGTGAACTTATTAGTTCTGTAATTTAATCTATGGCTTTGATACCAACTTTGTCCCGATCGGAGTTTAGACCCCAGATGAGACCGGCGCCCGTTGACCTCTCAGAGGTCGCATATTAGCCTACATATGTCATTCTTAGTTCGTCTATCTTAATTTTAGTGGAAAATTTGAAACTTTTTGTTTCTTAACAGATATACTAATCATTGTGATAGATTCATAATTGTTCACCATCAATCATCTAACATTAAGATCATCAAATGAAAGAAATAGTTTATTAAAACATTAAATGTATACTTGCCAAAATGGCATCAATACAATGTTTGAACAAAAATTGGAAAGAAATGACTAACATAACAAGACCCTGTCTACAGACCGTCTGTTGATCAACGAACCATCTATGGGGTTCGTCGATGGCTAACTTTAAATCTGCTTAATTGTGAAACAAGGAAAGTGGACTATGGTCCATCGGTTGATCAACGGTCCGTTCTGGACGTCCATCATTTCTAACTGATACTATGATCCTTGAGAAATTTTAAATTATTCTAATAATCAGACAATGGAAAAGCACTACGGTTCGTTGATTGATCGACGGGCCATTTTGCATGTCAGTCATTTCTAACTGAGAGGTTTGTGAAATCTAAACTTCTAAACTTTGCTATGTTTCCATCGACTATCGACGGTCCATCGATAGTGCCCATCTCCCAAAAGTGCATTTCTGCACTGGCTTGAGTCTTGTGTATCAAACCTCTGTTTTGATCATTTTTCTTGTGTAATTTTTTTACATAGTGACTAATAATTTATTTTTCAAGTACTTATAGTCCCGAAACAAGACGTCATTTGTTCTAGGTGTACGTCCAAGTCTGTGGAACCTTACCGGCGGTTGGTAGGCATGTACGATAAAGAGCAGGATCCTAAATACGTTCCCCCGGACCCTACACCAGCAGCTAGAGCTACTCGAGGCACCCCCAATAAGGTGGCGTCTGGCGAATTCACATCCTCCTAATCTGATAAGGACCGCACATTGACCGACACACCGTCTAGTTCTTTCTTGGGTTCTAACGGAGCGTTTAGCTCTAAGGATACTTCTGGTTCCTATTTGCCCCACTCCACGGGGTCGAATGAGGCCACTGCCTCAAGTTCCAAATTAAAGGAAGCAACTATCCAAAATTTGTCTGCCTGCAATGCCTTGTCTTATAAAATCTAGAGTTCGCAATCTGCTCTGGCACCCCAGTATGAGGTATGGTTTTGATGAGGCTAACCAGTGGTGCGTATATGGCCAGTACCCGATCTACATGTATGAAAATATATCGAAAGATAAGGGGCTGATAAGTAGGTCGGTGAAAGTCAAGCGGCGAGTTCTTACAGGTATCCTGCACACATTCCCTGAGGTACATAGCTTATTTACCAAACTACAAGCTCGAGTGGATGGTGAGGAGTGTGGGGTCCTACGTTGAAGATATTGTGAGAGAGCTCTACACCTCATATTTATTGACTCTACTAAATGCTTTTGGCAGAAGGTGGAAACCCACCAAACACAACCCACTTACCGATGTTCGAGTTTGAGGCTTCCCGGTGCACATTTCTTCTAAGGTGGGTCTACTGATGTCGTGAGGGTTCCCCTCACTCCGGAGTTTTACCATAGATGGGATTTGATCAAGAGTGTCTCGTTTTAGCGCAGCATGGATAAGAGAGAGTCCACAAAGAGATGGATTGCACAGCATCACACCATTGACTGTGAGGGAGCAGACTGGGTATTGGACCCCATAGGCCTTATCAAGAAGGAAAACCTCACCTTTGGAGAGAAATTCTTTTGGTTCTTAGTCTGCCACCCCCTTTCCCCTACGGCAGCAGAAGATATCCTTACCTTGGATATAGTGGTCCTGGTAGCAGCACTTGTAGCTGGGTTGGACATCCACTTTGAGAGGTTGTTGATCTTCGTGATACATGATAGGGCCTTTAAGACCTCCACCACTTACCCGTTCGCCTGTATGATTTTCCAATAATACTGGGACGCTTGAGTGCTCTTCTTACATTATGATGTTCTTCGTACTTCAGCCAAGATTGTGAATATATCTCTTATCAGGGATTAGGCCAATATGGCACAACCAGGGCATGGTCCTAGAGTTGATTCGCAGCCACTGAATAAGAACATGGCGGCTACATTAGAGAAAAACCAAGGGGATGATCCTGCCACTTTAGCACCTACCGAGTCTGCCCTTGGCATTAGTATGGAACCTAGTTTCTTGTGGTCTATATAACCATCAGCAGAACGGGTCCCGATTGCTACGGTCCAAAAGCTAGAGGCTAGATGTCTACCTTGCTTCATCATATCCATCGTTGGATGCAGAAATCCATTGCCGAGGTTAAGGATCAGATTGATTAAAAGAAGGCTCAGCAGATGGAGAGGAAGATTTCGGCTGTCATACAACGAGTAGATGCATTTGAGCTGTGAGTGCTATCACGCCCAACCCCCACCATTGATCTGACTATTTTTCAAAAAGTTTTTGCGAGTCTGCGGGCAGATATGGACAGCATACTGGACCTAAGGGGACCCAAGCATGAGACAACACCAATTGAGACAACGGAGGACACTGTGTTTGTGTCATTATACACTACTCCTATTGAGTTACCGCCTGAGCCATGTGAGCGTGGAAATAAGCACTATTCCAGCCGTACCACTGAGGGAGATGAGGCATATCTAGGAAGAAGGCGCAGACTGATCTTGAGGCTCTGAGGTGAGCCTCTTTTGTTGATGAGGAGACCCGTTAGATGAGAGCTTGAGAGTGAGCTAATGGGGCTTCTAGCTCCAAATTGGAAGTTGTTGGGATGAGAACCACCGAGGGTGCGGAGACTGGTGTGGGCACTACTAAGGGTGACCCTACAAAGGATACCGGTTTCAGGAAGCTAGACCCTTCTACTTGTTGATCTTCGGTGCTATGCGCCGCAATATTCTTCACCTACCAGCCTATCCTTATATCTCTTATGCATTGGGACAATTGCATGTTTTTTGTTAAGTATGTCTTGAATAGAATGTGGGTGATTGGGTGAAGTCTGAGTCTCCAAACTCACAATTCTCTCTTTGAGGTTGTCTTTCCTCTGTTCTTTTGCCCCAAGAAATTGTTACTTTATAGTTGATCCAATATGTGTCACAACTTGTACAAAGTATGACTGTGAATGACGAAGCATGATGCATAAACATGAATGATATCGCGTCTAAGAAAGTTCTTGCATGAATAGGTATGATGAATGTTAAATGGTGTCTCTAATTATGACATAGAGATGCACCAATTGCATGACCCTCAATGTAATACTCAAAAAAGGTGACCGATAATCTGATAGTGTAATGAGGTGTCAAGAGAGTGTGAGCAAAGTCTGATTGTTCCCCTAATGTTTCCTAGATAGAACTTGATTGGTTGGTCCTACTAAAGGAAGATGTGTTAGGCAATTAGCAAAGGATCATAGGCCTTTGTTTAAACTATTAAACATCTAGCCTAAAGGAAATTGAACCAAATGAAATTGTTATCCTTTTTTTAATCCAAATATTTTGAGACTATAATAGACCTTTCTTTTCTTCACCGATTAATCTTCCCTAGGTATAATGTGTTGGCCCTGGTCCTTCTTTGGATATGTGCACTTGAACTTAGGCCAAAAGCATAAGTGAAGGGTGCATAACGAAGAAACTGACCTTGTATTGGCCCTGACCCAACATTGGGAAATGTGTACCTTGACTCATGACAAAGACATAAATTGAGGTTGGATATTATGAGTGATGACCCGAAAAGTGGGTATGAAAACAATAATGTGGAAAAGAAAAGGAACATCGAACAAGAGAACTGACTCACTAAAAATTGTCAATTGAATTAAAAAAGAAAGAGATAGTGTTGAACAAAAAAGTGTAAGAGTGACTTCCACAAAAGAGAAAGAAAGGATAAAATAAGGTAAAGATGACAAGAAAAAGTAGGGCATAATAAAAAATGAAAGAGGTAGGATGCTTAGTCATAATTTCAAGGAGGTCAACAAGTCACTAAAATGTACCTGTATGTACCATATCTGACCCACAGCCTACGTTACGAGTCAAGAAAGTCCTATCATTATCCTAAGAGTCTAATATGGTGAACTTAAGAAGTAAAATAAGGGTAAGCTATAGCAAAAAGTACCATTAGGTGTGAATTTTTTGGTGCGTGAGTGCTAAAAAACATTCCTTATAGACAAAAAAAAATCACTGTAGAAAAAAGGAGGATACGTTTTGAAATGAGGGCACTAGTTCCAATATCGGAAAGTTGGTACTTTGGCGAGAGACAAAAGAGTAGAGGTGTCAGCGCATTGTGAGTCTGTTTCATGGTCTTATTCACATGAGTAAGCCTATCAAGCCTAAGAGTAGAAAATATGCACTAAAGCAACAAAAAAAGTTGGGATTGATAACAATGTGATTGCAAAAGATTAACAGAGAATACTAGTCGACAAAGTGTTGAGTTGAGTCATAATGCGTCCCTTGAGGAAAAACAACGAATTTCAGTATAGCGTGTTTATGTACCTTGTTTTCACGTTAATTTTGAATGCTTTTTCCTTAAGATTGGTGTGTGTTTACAGTCTTTTGTAGTAAATTTAATAGGTTTTTATCTTTGTTTTGCAGGAAAGTTGTCCATAACCAAGATGAATCTTTGAAGAATTAGCGCAGAGGTAACCCACAAAGGCCATCGATGGCCCCTCATCCCATCAAAGGATCGTAGGTGGTGACCATCGATTGGAGGTTCGGGCATCTAGAAGCAACTCGGAGAATTTTGACCAAGTGTGGGGCTACAGAAGGATCGAAAGTCCGTCGGTGGATCGATGGACCATCTATCAAAACGTCGATCTTATTAGAGAATGTTCCAGTAACGATGTAGAAGAAAAAGCTAAGTATGGAACGACAAGAAGAATCGATGAACCATGTTTTCGGCCCGTAGATTAGATCATAGGAGATGCAAAGAGAAGGTTGAGAAAAGATGCTAAGTATGGGCTTATTGAGGCATTCAATGATCCGTCGTTTGATCGATGGACCGTTTTTGGGGGTCATCGATTGATGTCGTGTTTTGGAAAAACTATTCTTTTTTTAATTCCTTTTAATTTAATATTCTTTTATAATAAATAGGGTGTAAAACTTCATTTTTGGGGTTGGATTCTATTACTAGTTTCTTAATTTTTGTCTGGGAGATTTGTCTTTGCAACTTTGGCATTAATTCAAATTTCTAGATTTGGTTTTTAAGACAATAGTGTGAATTCAAGTTGAATTTCTGGATTTTCTTTGAATTCGTCAAAGTAAGTTCATGATTTATTATTTATCAACTATGAATTGTGTTCTTCTAAGCATGAGTAACTAAATCCACAACTAGGGTTGTGGTAACTATGGGAAATTAACAGAATAAACCTACCTAAATAACAATTACGAAATAGGTTATCGATAATTCTTCCATTTAGAAGTATTTTTAACTAGTGCACGCATTACAACTCGCCTAATTGGTACTTGCCAGACTAAAGGGGTAGTGACTAGTAAAAGAATTGTCGACATAGTTTTAGTGGGACACTATCTAATAGGCTAATTTTATTAGTGCGATGTAATAACTAAGTCATACATCAAATATGATGTGTAATATAAAGTACATGTAAGGGTTAATAACATAGACACACGTAGTCGGACCAAGGTATGGGGTGAAATCCTCTAAATTCCGGACCAAGTATTTATAGATACATAACTTATAACACTATGGAAGAATATTTATAGCTAGGATTATGGCGTTATGAACCTATGGGGAACACTTATACCCTTTCTTCTCTCACAACTTGATAATCACCAATAATTAATTCTTGATACTTGTTTGGATTCTCAATATTACAACCTTTTTGTTTCACAATCCCCACACACTTTAATTACTAGTTTTTGAAAAGGACTTCACTAAATAGATGAAATCGTATGTTGAAGTTATGTCTGAATCATTTTCCTCGTGGGATCAACCCATAACTAATACTTGGGTTCTTTACATGATACAACCGCTTATAATTATTTAAGGAATGTTCAATTTGAGAGTATCACTCTACATGAAATAGAATCCAGCATAGCTTTCTTGAGACAAAATACAGGTGGTTTCATATTCTGATCGAGTTGTTGTGTTTCTTTCATAATACTAATGACGTTTTTTTGTTGTATATTCAAGTTACTTCTCTTCTTCATCATCTTTAACATTAATTAGCCCAATGATTTCATCTGTAAAAAAATTATTGCGTGTTTTTGTAATCTCAACGATGTTCATCCATTGAATTGATGGTTGTGTCTTCCTCCTGGTGTTGTAGTTTTCTACCCTAAGCTCAACGACATTCTTCTAGTGATTTGGTAAAGGTGTCTTCTTATTCCTCATGTTGTTGCAGCTCTGGTTGAAATAGAATCCTTCACAGCTTTCCTCGAGACAAAATTTCAGGTGGCTTCATTCTTCTCATCGAGTTGTTTCTGATTTGCTAGAAATATAATCCAACACAACTTAGTTGATACAAAAATTTCAGGTCGGTCAATCTTCCCATTGAGTTGTTGTGTTTATTTCATAATATTAATGATGTTCTTTTTCTATATTCAAGTTACTTCTCATCTTCATCTTTTTTAAAATTAACTAGGTTAATCATTTCATTTGCAAAAAATATTGTGTGTTTCCCTAATCTCAATGATGCTCTGCCCTTGAATGGCCAAATGTGTCTTGTTCCTTCTGTGTTGTTTTCTGTCCTAATCTCAATGACATTCTTCAAGTAAATTGATAAGGTGTCTTCCTGTTCTTCGTGTGATTGCAGCTCTTGTTGTAATATAATCCATCACAGCTTTGGTCGAGACAATTTCAGGTGGCTTTATTCTTCTGATTAAGGTGTTGTTGCTCTATTCGAAATAGAATCCAGCACAGCTTACATGATCCAAAATATCAAGTAGGTTCGTCCTCCGATAGAGTTGTTGACTTTTTTTCATAAGTAATATCAATATTTTTCTCTGGTGTATTGAAGTTACTTCTTCTTAATCTATCTTTTTTAAAACTAATTATAGATTAACTGTGCAAAAATTTATTGGGTGTTGAGATTTTCCGATCCACATACATGATACATACATATACATATACATGACTTGTATTTCATTGTCTCATATCCGTTGTTACAAGTAATCATCAGAAACTCGAAGTATAAAATCAGATATGTGAATGATAGATTTGGTTCATTTAGAATCATAGGTTGAATTAGGATTATGAATTACCTATCATTTAAATTCGGAATTATTCTGATTCCCTATACTTATCTATTAAATGTAATGGAGTATTAATATATTCCGTATGTTAACTATTAAATGACATTTCTTTGAGTATAAATATAAATTATGAAGGGATTTATTTGATTGATTAGTTTAAATCACTAAGATGGATATCATTTGTGCCTAATTAGGTATTTAAATATTTACTTAATCTTGAAAATATTTCGATAATCAACTGTTAAAACATTGAAATCCAAGTGTAATTCTTGGGAAAATCTTATCAAAAAGTTAAAGTCGGTACTGTTAGATGAACCATCATACCGTAGAGAGTTTGCACAAACTTTCAGCTTTTGTCATATTTTTGTTTTTGGTTGAAAAACCAACATATTCTCATTTAAAAAATTAGCATTAGCATTACATCCTCATCAAAACCTTTAAAAAAAAGAAACAAAAGATGGTAACCTAGCTAATCTCGATTACCTATCTTGTTTGCATCTCCAAAAAATTTATGTTCATCTCCCACTCTTTTAAACCAATATTTTTTATAAATTATCTACACATATGTTTTGTAATTAGTACCTAAAGTTTCTTTTGTTTACATTTCAGTTATATTTTCTTGCAAACTGTTCTTGAATTTTGGACTCATTGATTTTAGCAGGCTTCATTTCTTGCACCCCGTATGTGATATATAATTGTTGTTGTTATTATCCATAGGAATGCTTTGCTTACTTTTCCAACCGCCTTTCTAGAAAATCTACTCCACCACCAATTTTTATCTTGATGAACTAATTTAATTTGGATCAAGTTTATTATGTTTGTCATACATGAATGAGAGAAAGCAAATTTAAAGAAAAGATGCTCTATGTTCTCATCATTTCTTCCATGCAGTTCACATTTCATATCATTGATCAAATCCATTACCTTCAGTATTTATTTGATTAGTAATCTTCCATCAATAGAAAACCAACATGTTATTTGATGCTTAGGATACTACTGTTTTTCCATACCGCTCTCCAGAATTACCATTCTTCTCCTTGTCCCCTTCTCCACATATAGCCACTCTTAATACTGTATTTCCCTGCTCGTTTTAGCCACTCATTCTGAACATATCTAGATTTATATTTCATTTTATTCCACATAGTTTCTTCCTATACCAATATGAATCTTGTGGAGTATTATACCACCACCAATCTGTACCTTACAGATAAACATGCTCTATCCATTTCACCCACATATTGTCTTCTTTGTTTAAAATATGCGAGACGTACTCCCTCTTTCTTAGATATGCACACTAGTCCTAGGCTATGAGTAGGGTTTATTTGTGTGAAACTGAAACTTCAATGATTTTATTCATTACTGTCTTAAACATTATATGTGTAATTTATTGAATTTGTAAGTTGTATTCTACCTACATAATATAGGTTTTTTGAACCCCATGTGTTCACTATACTACTCAACTTGTTAATCATATCATCACAATCCATTGTAGTGAGCCTCTTCGTTGATATGGGGATACCCAAGTATTTATAGGGTTGTTTTACTTTCATTTCCTGTTAGTTCGTAAGTATCCTTCAATTCCACTTTACCCATTTTTGCTGAGATAATGCTTGATTTCAAAGTTTGTCTTTTGTGTTGGCCTTCTTTATCATGGGTGATACTTAACATTAATAAAGTTGGAAAAAAAGTTATATGTATTATTTCTATTAGTTTGAAGGTATATCTACATATATATACATATATATATATATATATATATATGTATATATATAAAAGAGAAACTAAACCAAGACTTGGCTATTAATCCAACAACTTAAAATATTAATGAAAATTAGGAATCATTATAGGAGGTGTTATTCATTGGGGTTTACACAGAGAATATATGTTCATTTTGTCTTATAGAGAGAATTTGTGTGGAAATCTGATTGTAACTAGTAACTATGTGGATCTAAGTACATTACTTATCCCATATTTTTTAATCTAAATTTTATGTAATGTTAAAGGTTATGGCACCTTGTAATTAGTGGATACAACTTGTTGATAATCAACAAGATGAAACCTACTTACTCGGCGTTAAAAAGTTTTTGGTTTATGCTTTTCTGAATATATGAGAAGAATATGAATTATGATGTCCATTTGTTAAATGTTACAATACAAGTTTGGAAACTCATAAAGTAGTCGAAACACATTTGATTGTATATGGAATAATTAATGATTACACTTTTTGGATCATTATATGCTTCTTGATTGTATATTGAATTTCAAAATCGTTGAAACCGTCTTGCTTCAATTACATGCTTCTTTATTATGGAGAATCAATGACTTTCCAACTTGTGAAAATTTATCTGGAAGGAGTACAAAAGGAAATTAGCATGCACATGTTACAATAAATACACTTCGTCAATAGGATTGACTAATGGTAAGAAACAATATTTTATGCATCATCGGCTTTGTCATTCTCAAAATCACAAATGGAGAACTGATATAGACTCATTTGATTGTACAATGGAGAAAAGGTCCCCACTAAAAGTGTGTTCTGGTATTGAGATACTTTATAAAGTTCAATATCTTGAAGGGAAATAACTATAAAAGGATCCTAATAAAATAAAAAAGATATCTCATAAAAAACGAGAGGATAATTGGAACAAGAAAAGTAATTTTTTAAATTCTATATTTGAAGTGTCTTTTGTTGCGATATAATTTGTATGTTATGCATATTTAGAAAAATATATGTGATAATATCACGGACAAAATCATGAATGTCAAAGGTAACACCAAGGATACAATTATAACCCGATAAGACTTGAAAGAGATGAAGATCATTCCGGAATCGCACCCCATCTAAAAAGGTGAGAAAATTGAAGTTCCAACAGCATGATACATATTGTCTTCAAAAGATATGCACAATTGTGAACTTCATTAAAGAATGTAAAGGTTCATGATGGTTTTTCATTGAATATTTTCAATGTGTGAACCTCAAAGATCAAAAGATATATGAATTGAAAAGTCATGATTGTCATGATTTATTGCAACATCTATTCCCTCTTGCTCTTCGTGGTAAGTTGTCCAAAGAAATGTGTGAATCACCTAATGAATTATCTATATTTTTTTAGTTTCTAGGATTAAGGGAGTGTAGAATTGATAAATTTGAACATATTGAAGCGCAAATACCCATAAGACTTAGCAAGTTAGCAAAAGGTCTTCCCTCCTTCATTTATTGATGTCATGGTGCACTTACCTGTTCATTTAGATACTCAAGCTAAGATTGTTTGACCAATTCATTATCAGTGGTTGTTTGTTGTGGAAATATGGTTATATATTTTTTAATCTCTCATTAGTAATAGAGCTTGTCTAGAAAGTTGCATTGTAGAGGGATATGTTGCAAATGAATGTATGACACTCTGTTCAAGTTATCTGCATAAACTCCACACAATATTCAATCGGCCTGAAAGAATATATGATTGTGGTTTAAAAATTTGGGTGGTGGGCTATCTTTCTTTATTAAAGCAGGAAGAGTGAGTTAATTTTAATGTAATTGGTTTGATATTTATGATGAAGCAAAAGAAGTAAAAAAGGACGAGTATTATTTTTTTTAGTGTTAATCCTGGTAGATTTTTCAAATCAAATAAGCCATTTGTTTTACTGGACCAAGCATCTCAGGTGTTTTATGCTACTGATAATCAAAACAAAGGTTGGAAAGTAGTGAGGAACACTCAACTTCGTGATGCTTATTGAGATTGTGGAATAAATGAATGATGATATTATAGAATTTGGAAGTGATTCACAAAAAAAAAACAACTAATGAGGTGAAGTATTTCTTAAGAATTAACATATTCATTGTTAAGCATTACGAGGGAACAATTTCTTTTACTACATTGTTACATGTTTTTCATGATAAAATTTAAGTTTTGACTCTTTTTGCATGTTAAAGATAAAATTACTGAAGATTGAAAATGAGATCCGTTCTAATATGAAGAGTACTATCAGATATACATTTGTCGCATCTGGTGCTATAGGAAAGGGACAAGGACGAGGGCTTAAATCATTGGGTGACAAAGAAAGTACACCATCTAAGATTTTATTGCCTAAATCAAGTGATCTAGTTAAGAAGTACATCAAAGAAATTTAACCAAGTAGGATATTTTGTATTCTTTTACTTTAGTTCGAAAGAATATCCTTAACTCTGTTGAAGAGAAATATCTTTTTCCTGCTTTCATCATTTTATCTTGAAGAAGGAGGTGTGGAATGTCAATCCTTGAGTGTTGCGTTTAATTCAAAACTTATTGTTTACTGGTCATTTTGAACAATTGGCTGTACCTTTAAACTAATTGTTGACTGTTTTGTTTTATGCACAACATATTCTTTACTGGAAATCTGAAACAAATGTCACTTTTGTATTAATCCTTCCATTTGAGTGTTAACTTTCAAATCTCAAACTGATGCGAAACAAAAAAAGTTTCACAAGTTACTTATGATGTAGAATTACCTTTAGAAACTGTTAACATTTTTTATCCATTTCATTTCTTCTAATAGATTGATCCACTGATAAAATAGCAAAGTTTCAAACGTCTCTAGTCCTTTTAGCGTCATGTGATATAATCCTTGATTGGTGTGTTTGATGCAGACTATATTGTTTATTGGTAATATGATTTGTCTTTCTTTTTCAGGTTCTATCGAGAAGGGAAGAGAGCAAAGATAAAAAGTCTACCTTTTTTTGTAGTGAAGGAATACAAACAATACATAAAAACTCAATGGTTTCTGAGGAAGAGAACATGCAAATTAATACTTCATTTCCTCCATCTTCTATTCAAGTTAAGAAATATACCCAAGGAGTCAAAACAAGGAAGAATTTTTCAAACACATATTTTTTGGAAAATATGCTATGTTTTCAATTATTTTGATAAACTCTTGAATTACACTAGTGGGACCAACTACTATAGGAAATTGTCTAAAGAAAAAATATTGATCTATGAGGTCATCTGGTAGGAGTTTCAAAATATAAAGTGGGATCTTTAAACAAGACTGTCTTTTGTGCTAATAAACATATGGAAACTCCTTCTAAAAACACAAAATCAAGTTCTTCCATCTCCTCTAGTAAAGAAATGCAAAAATTAAAAAAATTATTCTCTAGAAAGAGGATATGCAAACAAATGTTTCATTGCCTCCATCTAGTGATCAAGATATTAAACACTATGAAAAAACTAAAAATGGTATGATATCTTAATTAATTTATATGTGATTAAGTCTTAACTTGAATTTGATTGCAATAGTTATCCTTTATAAAATTATGCAATTGTAGTTTCATCTAATCCCACCAAGGTAAGAAAAGTTTTACGAAGCAACAAGTGCAAAGAATTTACTTTACATGAAATTTGACAGAATCTGAAAGTAACCGTTTACAATAATCAAACAGGTTGAACAAATATGTAACAACATGTTTAGTCGTTTCGAGCAGTAAGATTATTTTTGATAAAAACTGACAGGATCAACGGATCACGCGATGGATCGTCATGGTCACGCCAAACCGTTATGGACTCCTTCATCCCATACTTGTGAAATTCTCCTGCTTCTCTCCTCATTACCCTCAACGACAGGTAGGAAGAACCGTCATAGGCACAATGGTCCGTCTAGGGTCTCCATTCCAAAACACTTCAACTCTGGAATTTAGGTACTGAGATCGACTCTCTGAACTTCACGACGGAACTGCAGCACGGACCGTCGTAGATACGACGGACCGTCACAAACCTCTATGCTGAATTTAACTCTCTGAACATTGTGACGGTCCTGCAGGATGGACCGTCGTAGATACTACGGACCCTCACAAGTTTCATAATCCCGACTTGGTCAGACTTTCAATAAAAGTTTTAAAGGGGTGTTTTGGACTATTCATGACAAACTTTAAGAAATTAGTGTGGTAAGTTTAATAATTTATTTACTTGGGGGTTAAAGGAGATAACCTTGAAATAATTAGTGGGTTACTTTTATCATCTTTTATAATTGATTATATGATAATTAGTGTAACAGAAAAAGAATCTGCGGAAGAAAAATAAAAAGAACAGAAGGAACGAGCGAGCGAGAGAGAGAGAATGAAGAGGAAAGCAAAGGCATTGGGGAAGTAGCTTGCTTGATCACGATTCTTCGGTGGAGGTAGGTTATTGTTTATGCTATTTCATAGTAAACTCTAAATAGCGATCCATATGTATTGGGTGGCATTGTAGAGTCTTCTATATGCTTAATTGTGTGTTTGTATGTTCTGATTGTATTATTGTGGTGGAGTAGAATGATGAGACTGTTGAATCTTCAATCTTAAATCCTTTCTATTAAGATGACGCCTTGACATAAAGAAGGCTTGATGAACTAAAATAATGAGGTATATGGATCAGAGTGTCACTTTCCCACACGTAGTATTAGGGGATCGGAGTGTCACGTTCCGACACGTAGTATTAGGGGATCGGAGTGTCACGTTCCGACACGTAGTATTAGGGGATCGAAGTGTAACGTTCCAACACGTAATATTAGGGGATCAGAGTGTCACGTTCTGACACGTAGTATTAGGGGATCGGAGTGTCACGTTCCGACACGGTAGTAATATTGGATCGGAGTGTCATGTTCCGACATGCTAGTATTAGGGGATCAGAGTGTCACGTACTGACACGATAATAATAAAGAGAAGTAATTTTGAGTTATGTTAATATACTCAAATTCGAAGAACCTATTTCCTAAATGAGTATGGTGTGGAGGCTTGAGTCCTCATAAGTGTGGTTGGTGTTGTTGCCAATGGTTCCTGTACTAGTTGTTGTAAACTGTTAAATATTGTCGTTTATTTTATATTATTAGTCAATATATATTGCTTTCTATTTTGAGTTGGCCGATGATACCTACTTAATACGTGTTCCTTTTACTGACCCCTACTTGTAATTTTCTTCTTTGGTATTTGTGGAGTGCAGCAAGCGTGTCATCGACTTCGACTCGCCCGCAACTCTAGCCAGTCTCCAGCATATAAGATTTCAGGGTGAGCTATTGTTTCTAGCTCGCGGATTCTCTCATTCACTTCCTGATGTCCTTGAAGTTCGGACATGGACCATCTGTTTACTTATTTTAGCTTCTTAAATACTCTTAGATTTAAAAATTTGAGGATAGATGTTCTTGGTGTGATGACTTCCGATTTTGGGGATAATAATTGATAAACTTTAGAAGTTTATTTATTGGTTATAGTAATAAGTTTTGGGTCTTCTGCATTATATTTTGTTCATTATGGTTGCGATATTGGTAAATGTTGGGGTTTAGATTTGTTGGTTCGCTCACATAAGAGGATAAGTGTGGGTGCAACTTGCGGCTCTTTTTGGGTCGTGACAAAATAACAATCTATTTTCATGGCATTTGGGGAAAAATTTTCGTGATCGTAATATTTGTCCCTTGGTAGTATCATTGTGGCATGAAATTAAGCAAGAAAAGTTTAATCACATGTTGACAACTGTTGATGGAACAAATATTCAACTGATTCAAATTATGTACTGTTACCATTACGATGTGTGTTTTCTTAACATAGTCAAGTTCCTGATATTAATAGTCTATCTACAATGTCTAGTATCGACAATCAATTGTACCAAATAGATAATCAATAATGAAGAACATAGAGTGTTTTAAGATTCGGAAACAAATTTTTGAGAAACAGAGAAAAGGCCGGTAGATAAAGTTATTTCTTAATTGTTGTAGCATAAATTTTAGAGTGTTGATATGAATGACCATCTTGATCATATTTTTAGATGCATTAATGAGTTATTGAATAAATGGAGAGGACACTTTCATGAAAAATATATGAAGGACAATCCAATTAAAAAATCTCTCAGAAATGTTCCAACAGGAATAGAGAAAAAAGATAGGGAATGGTTAGTAAAATAACATTTTGCTTCTGAAGGTTTTGAGGTATGCCTACTTAATTAATACTTTACTTTACTACTATTGTCGGCAGTTTTATTCCCTCCTTAGCACCTTATATATCTTAAAACAAACATATGTATAGAATATGTCTTGCTACACAAATTTATAATATTCTAGATGCTTTCTAACCTATGCCTAATTTAATTTTTTTAAATTTTAAAGTGTTCACCACATTTATCTAGTTTTAAAGATCAAAAATTTTCTGTAGGCATACTGTAGGTGTCTTGGTATACACAAGTTTTGTTAAGAGTGAATCCCTATTTGGAGACTATGTCCGCAACTTTACTAACTTTTTTGTCTCACGATATTTCCATTTATCCTCCTAGAATGCAACTCACTTCTTTCATTTCTAAGAAACATCCATGATCATAATGTTAGTGGTTTGTATATCCTTTGGGAAGTATATTTTTATAATTACTTGCATTATAGGCTTATTTTGAATAAATAATGGCAAGATGGAACAGAAATGCAACAAACACAACTAAGTTGAAGATGCTTCATCATATTTATATCAAGCCTATTAGAGAGATTATCTATCTGAAGGTAATATTATAACATTATTAACCTAAATAGACTATATATGAGGTGTGTTTTGACATAATTTACTTTGATGTAAAGGGAGGAAAATATGGCAATCCATCAAATATGGGGACAATTTTCTTTGAGACTCGCAAGAAAGATAACATGCTTGTTGAATCTAAAGCAATTGAAAAACATGTTCATTTGATAAACTGAATATGTTAATCACTTGAAATTTATGTATTATGATAGAAAATGTTCTTTTGCATACGTTGTAGGCTCAACTCGAAGAAATGGTTCAAGAAGAGTCATTCCTACCTACTATAGAGATTGTTGAAAAATGTTGTGGACCTCAAACTTGGAACCATGTATTTGGATTTGGGGTTAGAGTAAAGGCAAAAGACTTGAAAGGTGGAACTTCTTCAAAGGCTATATTTTTATCCGCGCTACACTCAACTCGAAAGGATATCAAATCCTTAAATGAAGAGAACAAATTCCTCAACGAAGAAAACAAATCATTTAATGATCGCTTTTCAATCATAGAAACTGTGATGAAAGAAATAATTAAAAGGAAAGAATTCTTCGCTGTTCAGCAATCACAAGTCCAACCAATAACATTTTTTTCAACTGAATGACCACTACCTTTTCAACTGACCAAGTAAGTAATATTATACCTAACTTTGTAATTCATTTTATTGAGATGTCACATCATAATGAATGTGTGATTAATATCGATCTACTTGTCTTTCAATATGTAGCCTTGTATCCCACATTTGTATCCTATCGCTCTGCTTTTTTTTTTGTACAACTATATAGCGGCAAAAACTTATTTTTAAGAAAAAACTGTACTGCTACAACATTGCTTCAAGCTTCTCTGTTTTATAGTTTTATGCACTACTGCAACATTTCATGATACAGAGTACTTTCCTACTGACAAGAACATATATTCTTTGACATACTATTCCCTGATATATACTTACTAGTCACACGTGAAATATGAACTAACGAAGAATCTATTCTAAAATGAAAAAAGCAATATACTTCTCTTGTATTCATATTCTTCGTCTTGATACATGAACATTTTAGCTGGTTACATGATATTCTCTGCTTTAAAAGTGCAATCTAGACATTATGTACATTCCAAAGTTCTTTATTCATTTACTGTTGTTATTGCTTAAAAATGCTCCTTTCTTTCTCCTTTTATCTAGATTCACATAAAAGCAACAGTATGCCCTCACAAAGTACTCTGATTTTGAATCCAATTTAAGCATTTCACAAGGATTACAAAAAAACATAGAGCAGTCACCGTAGCAATAGTAGTCGTAACCTTGGATAGGTTATTGAAAATTATGAAAATGTGGTTGGTACTATCTGCCGAGTTCTCTCGCTATACTATCTAGTTACACCATGTGTTATGGTCAACATTGTATTATCTTCTTGGGGTTTTTGTACACAATGCCTCACATTGCAAGAACCCAGTAGTCTGAGAAATATTAATGTCACACAATCGAAATGTGGCAGATTGTGTACTTAGAGTCGTCCCCCTTCGATCCTTCTCATTTTTGATAAGTTTTATCCTTAGCTTAGGTGTTTTTCATTTATCTAGATTTAATATTCTTCTTCTTGCACAAGGTTGTAGCATAGAACAACAATTTCTTTCCCACCATGTTGTTGTGTTTATCAACAAGTTAGTTCTTCGTGATTTGCATGGTTTTCTGTTGTTCTGATTGATTGCTACACCAACACATTTACACAAATACAATTTCTGTAGGCCATGACTATTCATCTGTATGTATTATACATTTTCAGACTCTCTAGCGAAAACATACAAATTTGAATGAAATCCATGTATCCTGCATATGCATATTTATAGCTCAATTTTTTTTTCATCACAGCTACATAATGACACATACTATTTATAAAAAATTATGTAATGCTGCAACATTGCGGCAAACCTGTCCAAGTTATAAACACAAACTTTAACGTTCTAACAACAACCAACTATCAAAACAATTGTGTCTGCTTGCAGTGAAAATAGCTAGCAGCTAATATCCTCACATCTCTTGTGGTAAAGCATATTATGTACATAGTATATCAGATAACATTGTTAGGCCTCAAAAACTTCTTGATAAAATTCAATTATACATGCATCATTAAATTTGTACCATTAGTTTCTCAAACACAAGTAAGTCACATAGTAAAGAGGTCATGCTTTGTTCTTGAACGTGCAGGGCCAGCCCTGCAGAATATGATCCCTATCTCTGTGGGTGCAATATAACGAGCATAACTGCAACATTTTCTTACTTATGTTAGGCTCAGTTTTTGTTTTCTGACAACTTCATAATGGCACAAACTTTTTCTTAAAATTTTCTGCACAAATTGCTCCAGCTTCGATGTTTTCCCATTTTGTAATGTTTTTCATCAAGATCATACTTATTTCCTGTTTTACCATTGTTGTGAAGTTGTTTCACTATATATTATATAGTTATGGTTTTTCAAAATTAATGTTGGTTTCTTGATTAATGTTTCTTAATGTTTTTCTAATAGTATTTCTTATTTCTTGCTGCTTTTATAGATGATTCTTTATATCACTTGACAAAGACATAACATGTAGTTTTTGCCCAAATTTTGTTCATTCTTATGTGAAGATATAAGTTAAGAAGATGCACTAACTCATTAATGTTATTTTCTATAAATGTTATGCAAAACCTTAAAAGTTATCTATGTTTTTTATTAATTAAGAAAATCATGAAAGTATCATCATGGTATGCTAACAAATTTATCGTTATCAATCGCAATATTTATTTATATCATTCTGTCCCCTCTATCGACACCATCTTTTTATTCTGTATGCAGATTTTTAATAGTAATTAATTTGATATTTGTTGATGAGTACAGATTCTTGTGATATCAAGAGTTGTAGAATCAATTGTTTTCAATTAGAGACCAAAATTATTGTCTCTAAAGATCAATTTATGACTAAGTTTCTTGTCTCTAAAAAATAATCTAGGACAAGAAATGATGCTTGTCTATGAAGATATTTTAGGACAAGTTTGTTGTATGTCTTCACAACCTCTTTAGGACAATTTTATTATTGTTGCTACAACTATACTAGGAGAAGATTGTTAATGGTCTCTAACAATATTTGAGGACCATGTCACATACTCATCTCTAATGCATTATTAGAACCAGATTGCGGAAGGTCGCAAAAGAGGTTTAACGACCTAAATGATAAGATAAAATTGACCTATTTGAGAGTACATATTCATTTCTTGAAAGGATTTCATGACCAGATATTTTCTTGTCTCAAAAACCATTTAGGGACTAATTACTTGAAATCCTCTTTATTGACCAGTTGTGAGGGTAATGTAAGTGATGAATGTCAACCAATTCAGGGACTAACTTCTCGAACACATCCTTACTGATTGTTTTTGTTGTACTAATTGTTTCATTGTTAACTCTATTTATGAAATGCTCTTGAGTGGTATGGTCCACTTTCTTGGAGGCAGTGTTTACTTGATGAATTTGGATATACTTGGTATGTCTTGTAAGTGTGGCTTTGAAGGCCTAATGTTTGAATTGAAATGATAATTAACATGGTTCTTGTAATGTGTATTATGTACCTTGAATTGTATGTCTTTCTTAGATTATGCCTAAATGAAGTATGTGTATCTGTTGAGCATGTTACTGTGTGAAAAATGATGAATGAAGGTGTAAAAATGTCTAGAATTCAAATGGTGATTATATGCATGGTGTGTTGACATGCACACACACACACACACTTGAATGAATAAATGAAGCTAAGTTAAGACAAAAGAGGAGTTTTTGAGTGAACACTCTTCGTTAGTTGAGATGAAGTATTTAGTACATACCTCACTACACCATCAGAGCTTTATAAGATATGTCGAAATATGAATTTCCATCATGAGTTGAGATGTCGTGCTCACTAGTTATCCTTAACCAATAGTATGTAATGTTTAGAATCTATGGGATGTTATTATTAGACCTAAGAGGATATGAAGAAGGGTTGGTAATACTTAGTGAGTTCAGATGTTGTATTGTAATATACCTCTTGATATGAGTACTCCTAGTTAATAGAGAATGAGTTACTTAGTAGCGATCTCCTTATCCCTTAACTATGCGCCCCCATAGGTGTAGCTATTGGGAAAGCCATGTAAAACCTAAGAGAATGACCTTACTCTAGGAAAGTGAGAATCCCTCATTCGGTAAGGGTTAATATAAGGATTCCATGTCTATCTCTCAGGGTCAATGTTGGTTCAGCTTACACCCGCAAAAGAATGAATGAATTAAGTCTCCAAAAAGAACATACTACTTGGGTTAAGTGGTTGTATGGGATGATGTCGATCCATCGCAGTAGATAGACCTTCCAATATGGGAATCTTGGTGGGTTTTATATGATTTTTATGAATTAAGTCTCCTAATAGAATGTACTAGTTAGGGTAGGTGGTGGTATGGGATGTTATCTATCCATTGCATTAAGTAGACCCTCCTAAAAGGAAGTCTTGGTTGGTCTTTATGAATTGAGTTAGATAAGTCTTCTAAATGAGTGTACTACTTAAGGATGGTGGTGGAATGGCATGCCATATCTCCATTTCACAAAGTAGGCATTCGAAAAGGGAAGTCTTGGTGTATCTGCTGTGAATTGTTTCAATGTTCTTCTAATGTCGTTTCATTGTGTGAGGACTTGTTCTCCATATCCGAGTAAGCCTATAATGAGTAGTCTTAGAGATCACCTAGGTGTGTATTGAAGGATGTGGATGGGTGTTTCATTCATGTCTTACCTTGTTGAGTCTTTGGATAACCTTATATAGGGAATCTCCTACGGAAATGAGTTCATTTCCTCTTGGCTTGACATTAGGGATTCACTGTTTTAAAATAAAATGTGTTCACTGTAACATTTTGTAACTTACTATAAAATGGTTCCTTTTGTTAAAAATTATGGAAATCCTTTCCTAAAGGTTAAATGATTATCTATATGTTGTTTTATTTCTATATTCATGAATGTTATACTTATTTGGCATGAAAGTTTATTTTACTAAAATGTCCCTTTTCTCATGTTTTTGATTATGCCATACTGATTACATTTTTTTGTACCAACCTTATACTTTTCTATACTCTATAAGTGTAGGCTTGGAAGAAAAGAGAAGTATAGAAGGCAAAACTTGGTAAATCTACTCTCTCAAGACTTGGTATGTCCTCATATATTCGAGGATGTCATGACCCGGATTCTAGAACCGAATCACAACCAGCGTCGTTGAGCTCTCAGAGGTCGCAAATAAGCCTCATCTTGCATTCATCACATTCATATGGTTAATTTTAGTGGAAAATTTTAAATTTTTAAATGTATAAAGTATACATAGACTTCATATAGTTATATCATGAATTCATCATACACTAAGCTAAAAATAAACGTAACAACTATCTACCATAAGAATCAATTCGAAACAAAATAAGAATATATCATAAATATGTTTTCCAAACACGGCCTTATTACAAAATCTTTGAAATGAATGTAGGAAAGAAACGCTAGGGAAAACATCCACTAGCTTTGTCTAAAACTAAGGCTAGAGTAAAACTGTAGCATTCTCGAAATCAAGAGGACCTACCAAATGGTCTGGACAAAAGTTCATGTCAAAACCATTGTGAAAGTCTTCAATTTGACCCTTAACCTGCATCTATAAAATTGTAAATAGTAGGGGTTAATACACCTCTTGTACTAAGTATGTGTGTATACACACATACACATAAGGCTATGCATGATCAATGAAAGCTCTTCCTAAACAATATGCTATTTCTGGAAACCCTAGTCACTAGACTTTCCTAAATCATTAGTTGTGAATTGTGGTATGAATATGGTGTATTTTAGTGCATTCAAATCACACAACTCATTTTCTATATGATTTCAAAACATTAGTATCATCAACATAATTTTAGAAAAACTCAGGCGAAGATTTCAGATTTTTTATCCTCTTAGGACCAGAGCTCCTCTTTGTACACTTGGATTATTTTTAAGTTATTTCCTTCTTGTTGTTGTGCTGTTAAATAATTCTTTTGGTCCTATGTTTTAATTAAAAGTGCAATGATTCATTTTAGTCCCATACCCACAATGAATCGATGTAAGTAATCCAAGGACTAAGGAATGATTTCCCTACCTTATAGTGAGTCATTCTTTACACTCTATATTCATTAGCTTTCATAACCAATTATCTATTGATCATGCATTTGATTTCATTAATTTCATGTTTTATATATTATAAATTACATATACACGAGACTTTGGAATCGTTGATGTAGCATAGGACATCTCAAGTTATGTCCCAACATATGAGTCCTCAACCCGAGGGCCTTCTTTAGCAAACACGGAGTCTGCTTCATTCGTACTTCAATTATTCATTTCATTCATTTGTAGGCTGATGTATACACCAGATATACCTAGGATGAAGTATAAGACACTCATCAGGATCATGTAGTGCAATGACCGAGAATGACCAAATGTCATTACTTCAATCTAATTTCATCTCCTGATTGTCTTGTACAAAAACGTTCAGTATCGTTCATTTCATTATCTTTCATACTTTAAGGTTTGCCTCATTGTTTCTTTGGGAACATAAACCTTAACCGACATAGATCATGTGATCATCGTGAAATCTAGTTTTTACCCCACACCGGAAAGAGGTGTAATCACGGGCAAAACTGACCCGAACATGCTAGCATATATAGGGAGTCGAACCTTGCTAGATCCCTATATTGGAAGTATAGGTTCAAATACTAGGAGATATAAGGAGACCCATAACCGGCATTTCGGACAGTTTTATTTCATGAGAGTTACGTGAACCTCCGCCCTTCTTGAAGGAAGGCATCACCGCTCATAGCTAGCCTATCGGTGCTCAATATGAAGTTCCATTACATTCAGATCATACATAATGGAACCTAGCTTTTATCATGAGGGCATCATTTCTCATTATATCATTTCTCACATCATCATTACTATTGAGTGTGAATTGTCCTTACACTTACATATAGAGTATGATTGGGCCTCGTCTCTTGATATTCAACACTCTCTTAGGTGAGTACATTTAGTGACCTTTAAAAAGGCTTGGTTGAGACTTGTCTCACCATTTATCATAGTCTTTTATCATGTTGTCACCATTTTCATTGGCATCATAGATTAACATAACTACTAGCCTCATTACGTGAATGTTCATTTCTTCTTTATCTTTCGGTGTTGACTCAAGCATTATGGAGTCTTGCTTCTAGATTTAGATTTACTTACTTTAATTATGATTGGTTATACTCACTTTACATTGATTAAATGTGAATTTTCCTTATAAACCTTTGGTGTTAATGAGACTGGCTTACACATTTTAACACCTTCATACGTGAGTATTCTTTTAACATAGTAGCTTAGGTGTAAGTGAGACTTGTGTCACTTCCTTTAACACCCCATTCTGGTCATTTACTTACTTATACCCCTTTAACTATTTTATAACTCACGTTACTCACTTACTTTAGCGTAGTACATTTATATCATCATTTATGGACGATGAGCACTTCATTGGATGAGTTTAATGAGTTCATGTCCTTCTTTTAGATAATGTTGGGAGTTGTCCTAATGAGTGGAATGCCCTTGAATATGGGTTCACTGAATTATTTTAGAAGTGCTTATATTATTATTTGATACTCTAACTACACAATATTAGCATATGATTAGTATTGGCCTCAACCATTGAATATTAAACTACATAACCATTTTTGTTGGCATGTGCCAATTTTACGTATATTCATATTTAAATTTAATATGTATGAAACATTGTCCAATCTTTTAATTATTTAACAATATTATAGCCATTTACACGCATCAATTTTAGACAATGTATCGTTAGCAATTTTATTGGCATACAATTATTATTTGCATAAACATTTGGGCATAAATTTCATAACCATATTTGTTGGCATAAGCCAATTTCATGTTGGACATGCTTAAGCTTTTATATATTATACATTAGCCAATCTTTTCGTTATTTAACATAATATTATAGCAAATTCCCTACAACTTGTTTAACAATGTAGTGTTACCCAATTTATTGGCATAAGATTAGTACTGGCATAAGCAATTGGTTATCAATTTCATAACTGTTTTGTTGGCATAAACAAAAGTATCATTCAATCATGCTCCATTTGGAATACATTATTTATCAGCCAATCTTTTACTTATTTATAGATAACATTATATCAAGTTCCATTTAAAGTTTGAACACTGTTTTAGTTAGCCATTTTATTGACATAAGGCAAACATTCATTCAAATTATGATTTCATGGAGATCTTTTTAGCTAACCTTATAACATAAGTTAAAGCATAAAATGTTTTAAACATCTTGGACAACATCATATTAGCATTTGATAAATAAATCATCTTTACAATGTCATATTAACAGCAAGTATGCATCACCGTAACATCTTAATACATAACATTTTCGGACATATGTTTAACATAGTATTATTCTTTTAATTCACATAATAACACATAGCATCAAATGGATCAAATTAATAGGTTCATTCAATCATTATTTAATCAAAACCATACACATTAAGATCAGTCAGCAACACATACCAACAACATGATTTCTATCCCATTAAACATTTTAATCATCACAAGGATACAAGGGAAAGGAGTTCGACAAGAACGACGGGAAACAACCCTAGTTTTTAAGATCTTTGAATCATTCGAAAGAAAGTTCTCCTGGACAAATAAGTCAAGGAGAGAAACCTATACCTTATGTATAACTTAATATACTAATAATACCTTGAACGAAACCTTGAAGAAACCTAGAATCCCTAGAGAATCGATAAATTATCTACCTTTTTCTTGCGTTCGTTGCTTACTAATTTTGCGTCCTTTTTGTCTATGCGTTTGAACGTGATTTTTGAGTTTCAGAACTTATATTGAATAAATCAAATTAGTTTTTATTAATTTAATTAAATAAATTAATTATGTAATTTCTAACAAGCCCCTCCAAGATTGACTAGAACAAGGAAAATACAATACTTGGTTAAATCTGAAATTTTCACTGAGAATTTCATTTTGCCCGCATTAAGTTAATTAATTAAATGGCTAATTTAATTAATTATGTTACCTAGGGTAACTATTAAAGTTCCCCTAAATCATTGGAATAAAAATTAACCCTTTTGGACCATCCTAGGTTAAATACTAGGATGTTTTATGAGTTGTAATAGGTTGGTATAAGAAATTCTTTTTGACCCCTTTAATTTATTTAATTAAATGTCTAATTTAATTTATTAAGATACCTAGGGTAATTACTAAAGTACACTTAAGTCTTTATAACCACAAATAATCGTTTAAACTATCCTAGGGTAGGTACTAGGTTGTCTTTTATTTGTTTTAACCGAAATCTAGATATTGCTTTGTGATTTCGGTTTTGCCCCTTTGAATAAATTAATTAAGTTACTAAATTAATTAATTAAGTAGCCTAGGATTATTAATAAATTAACCTTAAGTAGTGATGATCTTAACTAACTCTTTGGACCGTCCTAGGTTAGGTACTAGGTTTTCCCTTTCATGTCTTAACCGAAATCTAAATATTTCCTTTTGATTTTTGGTTTTAGCCCTTTTAAATTAATTAATTAGGTAACATAGGATAATTACTAAAGTACCCCTATGTTTTTAGGAACATAACTAACCTTTTGGACCATCCTAGGTTAGATACAAGGTTGTGTTTTTACTAGTAATTGGTTATTGTCAACCCGGTTTTTGTCCTAGGTTGTCGGGTGCACTAATGGGTGGTAATTGTTGATTGTAGTACACTTTCATAATTAAGAACTAAGTTCATCATAACATATGATCTCTATTCCCCTAGGACATCTCAAAATACACTTGTGCAATGCATGTAAATCATCCCATAATACTTCACATACTAAGTATATGATGAAATCACCCCAACTTGTTCATGTCATTTTAGGAGTCATCTAATATATGTAATTCATATTTAAAAGGAACTATCATCTGAAGACAATTATTTCATGGAATATAAAACAAGTCATTAACCAAGATAATCATACATCATGTTGGGGTCATGTCATAGGTATCTTCAAGTCATACATGTGGAATGTATAGATGGCATACCATACTACAATCCATAGTAAGTACTTCTCTAGAATAACCTAATCCAAGATAACTTAACTTATAGCCTTGTCTTTTAAGCTCAACATACTACTAAAATAGACCTAAGACCCTTGGAAAACATCTCATTATAATAACAAAGCTAACAAAAGAAGGTAACAACCATCATAACCACCATGCAACCAATCATGTTGATGCAAGTTAACCATAGAGGAGCATGAATCCGCAACCCTAAGTTACCATGACAAAATAATCTCAAGTTATTCCATTAATTACATCTTACATGCAAATCAAGCTACCATTAGGAGAGTATAGGCCTTTTTCCAAAATCTACCATGAATTTTTTTTGGCTAATCCAATTCAAGCTACCATGAAGTTCAACACCTCAAGCTACCATGAGTAATCTAACCCATGCTTCCATGAAATTTAATATCTTAAGCTACTATGAGTATTTTAAATCAATCCTCCTTGATATTCACTATCCCAAGCTACCCATGAGATCTACTATCTCAAGCTAACTTGAGTACTTTTGAACCTATCCTTAGTGTTTATCTCACCATGTCTAATACACAATAAGTGATCATACCCACCACATCCAAGCAAACCTTTGTCTATCATAAATTGATTCATATAAGGTTCTTAAATAAATCTAATGTTCCTTTATGTCAGAACTTGCTTCTTCTAATTATATTCATGTCTAGGTTGAAAAGAGAGAGGAAACATCATCATGATCATCCTCATTAATACTTTACCCACAATGTCCTAACATAAATGGAGATCATCCCTATAAAAATTACTATATTTAGTTCTTCCTGATTCATAGTCAATTACATGTTAATCTATTCAATTAGATCATTGGAAGATATGTTTAGTCATGCATGATGACATAGGTTCAATTCAAACATCCTAGGTCAATATCATCCTTAATCAAGTAAACCTAGTTCAGTTCATATATAGGAGATTCAATCATGACAAAAAAGTATCTAATACAATTGAAATTAGAATATCAACATCAAACATTAATGCCGCTAATGGCCTAAAATCACTATGACCACCTTCAAGTTCAATTACGATAACTCACCATGGAAACATCATTAAAACATCATAAAATCATCATATTAACATAATTGAATGATACACATAAGATTGGGATCACAATCAAGTGTTATCCACAATGCAATCACAACCCTCTCTTGAATAGGGTTCTTTGGTTTCTCAATTGTAGAAAACTAGGGAGGCTTTATGGATGGAAGAATAAATGAATGAATAAGATTCATATACCTTAAATTATAGCCTTAAATTCAGATTCAAACCTTGGTGAATTTTTCGTCCTACTTCTGCTGCGATTTTTCTTCTTATTTTATAGTGGTTTTGGAAAAATTTTGGGGGAGAAAGGTTTTGATTTGGAGTCTAAGGTCTTATTGACTATTGTTATTATTATATACTCCTCAAATACCTCTAATAAACACAAATAATTAGTCCCTAAAATTCCCAATATACCCTTACAACTATTATACATTTTAACCAACTTAAATGTGACTTAAAATGACGGGACCAAATTTGAGCAGTTATTGCGCGTCGCGGAGGCATTTTTGATTCTTGGTTAAGGAAACTAGTTTGGGATAGAATACTTCACGATATCCCCACAGTTCAGGAAATTATTTCCCTTTTCGTGATGGCTCCGCATCCCGCAGCCACTGCCATATCTAGGATGCCCTTCAGCTCTACTGGCATATGTTTGGGTCCTCCTCGGGGACCCTTAGGCTGGTCCCCCGGGCGTTGTTTAAAGATGTTTTGACTCTTTTAATGTCAGTATATGTATACAAACTATATATACTCAATTTTACCCTCAAACAATCCACCAAAACTCCACTACAAAACATTACGTTATACTAGTTCGACTTCAACTAGTGTCCGTACATCTTAGACGTTCTTGGTCGTTTGACCTCCAAACGCTTCCGATCATATATATTGCCTCTAAAAACCTTTAGTAACCATTTTATTACTTTAATGCCTCATGGTTTAAGTGTTAGTATCTAGTTCAACCTAGCTCATTTTGAGGGTGTAACAGGGCATGTAAAATGAGATGGAAGTCTCAAGTTTAGTATGTCCAGCCTCCCACATGGGTTTCTTCATGTTAGTATGTCCAATTTCAAAATATATGTGTTTTCTCAAGAGTTTTAAACCTACACATTTACAAATTCAAGATTTCAAGTAGAAATCTCCTTGACCCTTAACTATGTGCCTATGTAGGACTATAGCTTAGGGGATTCACCTAGATATCTATGTACGAAAGATTACATCTTCGGCAAGTGTTAAACCTCTATTTTTGTTCTAAGAATAAAACATTGGATTCCATGTAGCTCACATGGTTTCATATCAGTTATTGCACTTCTTTCCCTAATGTAAAAGTAAATGGAAAAGTTAAGTGTGTGAACTTGTATAAGGTCTTATCCTAAAGTTTACTACATAGTGTGAGGGAGGGTATGGGACTTCTCTTACTCATTGAACATGTGGGTTCCTAATGGATGGTTTTAATGGTATTCTCTTATGATTAAGCTGATTTAATGTTATGTATGTCAAGCATTATATGAACTTATGAGTCAAGCAAGTTATCGTAAGAATAAGATTATTTTTTACGCATGTCATGACTTAATATGACACTTAGCCTTGGATAGGGTTATGGGTATCTATCCTTTTTTTCAATTGAACAAATATTGTTTTGGTCTTCATATGCGTTGGTTTGATATCATGTTGGGTTTGCTTATGATTTTCGTAATATGTGTATGTAAATTATTTGGTATGATGTGTTGTTTTGACTAAATTGTGTCCTTTCTCATGCATTGCTGATGTCATGCATAGGAACCATACTTAGTACATGTGGTTTGTACTAACAAATATTTCTCCTTGAAGGCAATTATACTATGTATATATATGTGATGTGATAATGTCCTTGAAGGAAATTATACTACGTATGTCTATTAATGATGAAGTACCTTATGTGAAGCCTATACCTAGTTCTTATTCTAACAATGATCTATGATGTGTTTCTAATGTCATGAGCATTTAAATGAATATACTAAGACAATTGTAGGTACTTCCATAAATAAAGTTTTAAGGATTGATGAAACTTACCCAAGTACCCCTATGTGAAGGTGTAAATATCTAATGTTAGGATTCTTAAAGTGTTAGATGAAGTTAGCTTCTCTCCTACGGTAAATTCTGTTATATGGTCCATGCTTGGTTGTGCATTGTGGTCTTAAGATGGTGAATTCCTCAATGTGTTATTTAATATCCATTATGTGATCATCTTGACCAATGTACACAAACACTCACATATTATGCATGCCTACAATATAGTAAAGAGTCATATTGTCAAATGAAAGTTAGTTCTCATATTCACTAAATTTATAGTACTATGTATATAAAATAAATGTATGTGAAGTGTGATATGTGTTTCCTTAACTAGGACTACTTGATATGTTTACTAGCTTGGGCAAGGGTATGGGACCTTGTCTATGCATTTCACATGTATACCTTTATAGGATAGTTCCTAGGTTTGGTCTCTTATTAACAAGGAAAGTGAATGAATATGAATATGACTTATATGTTATGATGTTAAGCATATGATATATTGAAGTATGAATGTGTATAGTGCCTAGGTGTGTTTATATGAAAGAATTGCTCATATTGTTATACTTATAGACTTATGCATTGATATATGAGCATGTGTGACATGTATGTGTTATGTGAAAGGTTTGCTCACATATAAATATGCTCACACATATGTATGATGATCTAGTAAATAGAGGAGCCTTGAAAGGTGTGCTCAAGTATATCCTAAACTAGATAGGTACTTACATTTGTTATGTCTATGTGAAAGGTTTTCTCACATGATATAGGTTGATGAAATGATTTCCCATCTATGACCTGTGAGCTAACCATATGAGGGGATGACACTCCTAAACCTCATTTTATAAAGCAAAGTTAATAAAAGGATTTTCAATAAACAGAACATAGCTTAGAACCGAGTGAAATAGAAGTAAGGGGTGTCCCTTCCCATTGTAGAAAGGTAGGTCACCATAATCCTCATGTGGTGGATAACTACAATTCCTATATATAAGTAAAGAGGGTTTCCAAAAGTGAAAAATCATAATGCCCCATTTGCAATAAAGAGGGTTTTCACATATATGTTTCAATGTTCCATAACTATGCTTGCCACATAGTATCTAGCAAGTGAATTCACTTAATATGCTAGCATGCGTTAATGTTCTATCTTTGATAGGTAAGAACACCTTCCCTTTATGTAAGTCTCGACAACACTAAATTCCATATTTAGCACCTATAGTATTACTGTTAGTTAAGGCTATATTTTCCTTAAAAGTAACATGGACAATGCAAGTAAACTAAAGAACCCAACTAGGATAACATAAGGATAGTTGCTTAGTGTTGGTAGTGTTATGGAACGTCACCTATGCAATGCACAAGTGGATCTTGAAGGAAGTCCTAGGAAGGTGTTCTAATGCATGCTTCCTTATGCATGACTTTGTAGTATTTGTCTACTTGTGATGAAGTTCATGGTATGAGTGTATGAGATATTGTCTTGTTTTATATCCACTGCATTGGTATTAATAACTACATGATGAAGGTTGTTGACATGAATGAAGATGTTCTCACTTGCTATGTTGATGTATGAATTTGTTTTTAAGGCTTCTGGTCATATGATAGGTTCAAAAGTATTTTTGAGGTTATGGGGCTTCACATATACATTGAACTAGTATACTTAGAGTAGGATTGTGAGTAAGGGATGATAATGCATTGATGTTAAGTGAAGTTAGAATATGTGTAAGTATATGTAGCTTACTGTAATATGCTTAGAGTATTGTCTTAAATGTGTCTTTGAGGTATTACACTTCTATGATGGTATGTGATGACTTGTGTAAGATCTATGTATGATTTATTGTAACCTTAAGGTGATGCATTGCACTATGTATCACTAAAGGGTTAATTAGGAAGGTTGAGGAATTAAGAAGGAAAAGAGGTTCAATTTTAAACAAAAAATGTTCATTGTTAAGGCAAATTGCTCACTGTAAACTAACCGTTAATTTGGCTTACATTCTATATGTAATCTTATATGATAATTGGTCTTTGAATATATCTATATGAAGTATGTGAATGATATAAATGCTATTATATATAGGTTGTACAAAATTTTCACGAAAAGGCATGAAGTATGATTTAAAGAAAATGTCCCCTTTAATGCATATTTTTGTGTGGTTGCCCTAGTTAGTGCATGCTTGTGCTAACTCCATTCTTCTCTACTTTTCAATGAAAGTGGAGGTTATCTATGCTTAAATAAGGTCTTATATAGGGAAGAGCTTGGTAGATGATTCCCATGCTCAAGAAAAAGAAATCCTTAAGTCCAAGGATTCCTAAATCATGCCTTTACTGTAAAGTGTATAAGATTACTTATGTATTATGTTTTAAGGGTCGTGTCCCTAAAGTACTCTTATGGTATCGAGTCTAGGATGTAAAAAAGAGACTAGAGTCTTCAAATATATATGATGATATTTTATATTTATATGAAGTAATGTTCTAGCATATGATGATCTATTAAATTTCTAAATTTTCCACTAAATTTACTATGAAATACGATATATTTTTACTATGGGCTTGTATATGACCTGTGAGAGGTCAATTATGACATGCTACTTCTAGGGAGTGCTCCTCGGATGTGACTGGATGTGACAATCTTACTTAGTGTATATGATGTTGGATATACATGTCATGTTGATGTATTAAGAAAGTGCCAATGTTTGTGATCTCCTTGTTAATTTACTTGGTATGTGTGAGGTTATGGGGCTTCACATATACATTGCACAAGTAGAATAACATTGGAATTATGCTTAAGGTCTTATGATGTCTTGATGAAATGAACTCTAAATATGTAATGTTGACTATTCTTTCATTATGGTGATATTTATATTATTGACTTGCATGATTTCTTGATATGTGCATTAATACTAAATGGTTATGACTATGATGTCATAATTGAATGAGTTCTTATAGGAAATCCATAAAGTATGTTCGTCTTATGTCTTAGGTAAAATGCATGTGGTGTATCTTGTTGAATATCTTGTGCCTGAGTCTAGACTGACTTCTTAGGAACACTTAGTGTGAATAATCTTATGTGTTGCGACTTGCACATTGCACTACTGTGAATTGGGGTTGTCATAGGTTTTGGTTCTTATGTGAAGGATGTGTTTCATGATATTCTATATCCGTATGTATGCATATACTTAGATTGATGAAGATTTTATGAATGTTCACTTTGTTGACCTTAAGGTGATATTTTGGTATGGATGATTAAATGGAATACTATTCATGTATTGCACGAAGTACTACTTAAGGGTTGCTTTAGTTAAAAGATTTAAGGTAAAAAAATAAAATGTTATGCATTTGAGATATTTGATGTGTCTTAAATATGATAAATGACTTTATGTGTTGTAGTGAATGATATCATTGTCTATTATGATGTATGTGAACTATATTATGCTTATTGTATCAAATGTTTTTCAAGTTTACTTAAAGACATGATGCATGATTTCAAACTGAATGTCCTCTTTAGATCAAGTTTTCATATGGTAATCATACTTAGTGAATTCTTGTACTAATACCATTCTGCTTTATCTTTTTACACTAACTGTAGGTGGTGCTGGCTAGAGGATCTTTCGTTTAATGGAGATCTTGGATAATTATTCCAAAGTTCATGTGTGTCCTTAATGATTCAAGGGTCCTCATGTCAAGAATTTAAATTATGTTCATGTAATATTGTAGATTATTCTTTTATGTTTTTAACGGTTGTGTCCGAATTATATTTTATCGATGTTGTGTCTAAGATGGTTAGATTCTTAGCTACATACTTATGACTTTTTTAAATGAAGCAATGTTTTAGCATTGTGTTATGTTATGAAAAAGTTTCAAATTTTCAACTAATTTTATGAGAATGCGATTTAATAGATGTCTTATGACTTGTATAAGACCACTTAGAGGTCAAGTACAACAAGTTACTTTGGGGGAACGGGGGAGGGTGCTCCCTGGTCGTGACAATCATGCTTTGGAGCAAGGTTTTAATGTGTCTATTGAAGAGGGGTTTGGTGTTAATGCACTGCAGCGGTTATGATGAATTTTGAGTGCGCTGATATTGAAGACTATGATATGCTAGTTGCCACACTTAATAGGTACTGATGTAATTATGAAAAGAAGAACTAGAATGTGATGCAAAATTCAAAAGAAAAGAAAATATTATATAAATATATATATATATATATATATACGTACAAACGAAATGAGGGAAAAAAAGCAATCTAAGGGTATATTCAATAGAAACAAAACTTAATTCGTTGATCCAACAAGAAGCACGTAGCTTTTATGATGACCTTAAGGGAGTGGATATCCGAAGCAACAGATGTTTCTAAACAAGAATGAACCAAATGTTATACCAAGCTTTCAAATACTCACACAAGGAGTTTAAGGTTAACAACCACAATATTTTTTACACCTCGAAAAATCCAATGACTTAATTAGAGCTCTATATTTAATCTAATGACTTAAAAAATTGTAATGATGTTGGTGGTCCTATATTAAGGAAACTATCTTATTTTTAGAACTTAAGTTCATAAGGAATTAAAAATGATGATGACGTCTAGTAAACTAAATATCAAGGCTAGTATAGTGTTATTGCTAGTGGGGTGATTTAAAATAGGTGTCTAAAGGATTGACCATGAAAATATGATAAATATCTATAAATATACCTAAGTAGGGGTTTTAAGGGGGCAAGGACAAGGGAGGAGTGCCGACCTTGAGAGGCAAGACAAGGCCAAAGGCCATTATTTCCCCAAAAGGGATGACATTACCTCAACCTTCACGAGCATGACCACGACTCCTGGTCAAGACCATGATCAAGTGGGGGCTCATGGATTTGCCTTGGAAAAGGAAAAATGAGGGAATCTAGGACAAGCTATTGTTCGAGGTACACTTCACGACTCATGGTGCACTTAAAGAGATAGGAGGGTTGTGGTGGACTTCCCTTAGGCATTTGAGAGAGGCTCAAATTAGGGTAGCTACTGTTGAAGGCACCACGAGCCACTTCACAACTAGTGGTTCACTTGATGAGTAAGGGTTGTTGGTCGTAAAGGTTCCCTTGGTACAATTGGGAGATATACATGCTTAGGGAGCTACTTCCACAGTCACCACGAGCCACTTCACGACTTGTGGTGCACTTGACGAACAAGAAGACTTGGTCGTGGTCCTCAATTAATATTTTAGGAGCATGTCCTATTTTATTGGGCTACTGTGTCACCTTTCACGCTCCAAACCGTGGGTCGTGGTATCCTTCACGGCTCGTGAAGGTGGTCTTGAAGATTGGATGAGTTCTTAAAATAGAACATAAGTTGGAATTTTCAAATAAGTGAGGGGTGATTTTGGTATTTAAGGGGTTGAATATATAAAGGCATTTAGTCAATTTACACCAATTCCCGCACCAAACAAATCCCCAAATGGAAAACCCAATTGCTCTCACTTCTTTCTAGATTCTCTCACTACACAAAGATTACATTGAAAAAGCAGGTAAAATCTTCAAATATGGTTCAAGAACAAGAATTTTCTACAACAAAAATTTAGGATTATCAAGGTATGTGAAACTCTTCACTCTTGTTACTTTATTCCCCAAGAGGTTCATTCAAATTGATTTCAATGTTCTTCCAAATTTCTAGGTTTCACTCAATTTCGTTGATCACCTTTAAACATGACTTATTTGTCCTATAATAGAATAATTATGATTGAATTTGAATGTTACTGAATAAATTTAAGTATTAATAAGGTCTTTGACCTAATCTCTAAAGACCTATGAATGTTCCTCTTCTCTTAACCCTAACTATTGATTTATTTGTGAATAACAATTAACAGTAATGCAATTGAGTTATTGTATAATTGGCTTATTTATTATGATGATAAACTATTTTATGGATGATACCATGGATTTGGGATGAAATCATGAAAGGATATCTTGAAGCCCATGGGTAAGACCTTAAAGACTATGAACATTTTATTTTAGTATTGTTGGTTTTTCTTTGTAATATTCATTACTTGAACTATTAATTCAGAATATATGAATATATTATCATGATATAAATGTGAATATTTTTACATTATTGTTGGTGTGTTACTATGTTTAATTGAAGGTAATTTCTATACACATCTTATGCCTATATTTTGAAATAGTGTTCTTTCATGACTAGGTAGCACCCCCTAGAAGTAACATGGCTTACTTGACCTCTTGGAGGTCTCATACAAGCCCATAGTTATCATTCATCTCATTATAAAAAGTAAATATAAAGGAAAATATTAAACTTTCATAGCACATAATGTTCTAGAACATCACTTTCAATAAATATAAAATATCATAAAACGTGGTTAAAGACTCTAAATCTCTTTGTCATCTTAGCCTTAACATCCTTATATTATAATAGGGACATGACCCTTTCAGCATAAATAAAAACGAAGCTATTACAAGACTTTACATAACATAAATACGAACTTAAGGATTCCTTTCCTTAAGCTTGGGAAACACATATTAAGCCCTTAAACTTAGAGACATCCTTTCAGCATCCATAACCAACACTTTGTGTAAAAAGGTAAGGAAGGATCGTGTGTGTACAAAAATGTACTAACTATTGTAAGTATGCAAAAACATACATTTGAAAGGGTACATTTTACTTTGAAACCATTCATCATGCATTTTTTTGAAAACTTCATAAAACATGACACAATAAGCATTGTACAATTCACATACTTAATTTAGGCATATAAAATAATCACAACATTACATAAAATCATGCACTGCATTTAAGGAAAATTCAGAGCCACATTACAGTAACCTCTTTTCACTTTATGGTAACCCATTTTATTTTGAAATAACCTTATTACTACCTTAAATATCAAAGAAACCCCCTAATGATACTTGGTGAAATGTATAACCCTCACACAATCCATACTCAAGCATCACCCTAATACCATAAGGAAATCATGCATACAACCTCATTAACCAAGAACATACATTCTTAGAATTATTTCATACAACAAGACATATAATCCACATTCGAATCCAACATAATTTATGGACAACATAGAATAAATCATTACAATACCACACATTAGTCAAGAATTACCAATATCATCATAAGAGGCATTAGTAAATCAATAACATATTTACACTTCACGTCAATTAGACATTATCATACCTTACTCATAATATCATTTTAAGCCTACTAAGGCAATGTACAAGTGAAGTCTCATAACCTCAAACATACTAATTAAACCTACAAACAGACTAGAAGCCTAACATGTACTTTATATATTAACAAGACAAATATAGACAACTTCATACATGCCTACCAAGACCTTCATCATATGCTCAATAAGACCCACATTATTCATGTAATGTAAGACAATATCATACTATATATTTTCATTAGGACTCATCCCGTGATTTCATCTAACAAGTATAGGAAACTACAATGTCATGCATAGGAAACATAAACATGATCATATATGTTAGAACACCTTCCTAGAACTCCCTTCAAAATCTATTTGTGCAATGCACAAGTTAAGTCCCATACCCTCACCTATACTAAGAAATGCCTTAGGTTGTCCTTAACTTTACTTCCATTGTCCATTTTACTTTAGGAAAAATATAACCTTAACCGAATCTAATACCATGGGTGCTAAACATGAAATTTGGTTTTGTAGAACCTTATACCAAGGGAAGGTACTCTACCTTGCTAAAGTCGAACATTAAAATAAAGCTAGCATATTTGGTGATATAACTTGCTAGATCCTATGGGAAAGTATCATTTATGCAATTTGGAGGCATCGATCGAAAGGTCACTCTATGCCCTTTGGGCCATGAGGCTATATATAGCTGGTGAGGACTATGGTTAACCTACCTTGACACAAAGAAATGGGACACCCCTCATCTTCAAGTTTACTCTATGCTAAGTTAATTTCCCTTGATTTAAAAGACTTTATTATTAAGTACTTTATAAAATAAAGCTTTAGGAGTTTGAATCCCCATACCCTTAGCTCATACGTCATAGATTAGAATATCCTTTCATTAACCTACAACATGTGAGAAAACCTTTCACATGGACATAGCATATTGAAGCACCATCTAGTTTAGGATACCCTTGAGGACACCTTTCAAAAGAACCTCTATTGACTAGATCATTATTCATGCATAATGGACATATTTTCATGTGTGTGTGTACATATATGTGAGCAAACGTTTCACATAAACACCCTTAGACCACACATGCTCATAATTAACTTCAATTATGCGTAAGTGTATAGGTGTAACTATATTAACAATCCTTTTATATAAACACATTCAGACACTATGTTTATTCATACTTACTCATGTCATATACTTTAAATCATAGAAAGTAAGACATATTCGTAATATACTCATGAATTGATATTCATATACATAGATAGCAACCTTGGAAGTATCCTATCAAGGCACATATGTTCAATGCATAGGAAAAGTCTAATACACTTGTCCATACTAATACCTGTCAAGTAATCCTTGTTAAGAGATACATAACATACTTCATTAACATACACTCTATATTCATAGTAGTAGACAAAAGTGCATATGAGAATACCTTTTCATTAGACACCATGAACCAATACTACTTGTAAGCATGAATTAGGTGTGAGTATGTGTAAATTGGTAAACATGATCACCTAATATCTATCAACAAAACATTGAGGCAGCAAACCTCTTATGACCATAACGCATATTCAAGCATAGACCACACGTCGCAATTTAGCATAGGAGACAAGATAAATTCACATTCCATTCAAAATTTGTAAAAGTTGCTAATCACACATTAATATAGGGGTACATAGGTAGGGGTTCATTAACTATAATTACTTCATCAATGGAAGCACCTATACACACCTAACCCTAACAATTTCATTCAATTTGAATACGCATCAACAACACCTAGATCATGATACTACAATAGAAGTCTAGGCATGCAACTCCACATTGTGATCATCATAAACATACATTCATGTTACACAAAATTTACTTAAAGGATATTATCAAAACATATATATATTGAAGAGAAGTAAATGACACCACCATAAGTGGACTATACAACACAATGTCATACAAGGCCAAGTGTCTAGCAATTCTATAAAAATTAGAGAGAACAGGGCAAACTTACGATTCCACCAAGCTTTGATCATCATTGATAAATTACCATTATTCAAAATCAATACATGTATAATAAAGTATCTAAATGTACCATTAAATAAACAAAATAGTTCTTCAAACATCATTATTTAAACATCACATTAGGTGCAGTACTTCAGCAAGTCTATAGAAAGTAGAGGAATATAGATCATTTAACGGAATCCCTAAACATTTATAATCATTGATAACTCATCAACAATTCAATATAAGTTGAAAACAAAAAAAAAATCCAAAGATAAAATTACATGTACGAAATCACAATCCATAATCATCTCCACAAGATCAAAATACCCATAGTGTAGGTTCATAAGAGAAATATTACGAACATGGGTTCGTCATTAAATTGGATTGAATTTTTTTTTAACAATCACATAAAAATAAGTTCATCATAAGAATTATTTTAAAAACAATTTTATAAAGAACCCATGGATAGATTTAAAGGTCGAAGTTTGATCAAGAAATTTCAATGAAAACATTGGAAGGAACTCCTTCGAATAAAGGTTGACTAAGTATGTGTAACAACCCAAAAATGACATAGGTTTACTAGATCCGACATTTTGGTATTGATGGTCTAAGGTACTAATTATTTCTAATATATGTTATACAGGAAGTAGCTAAACTATAATGTGTGTTGGAAGTCAAACGTCAAGGGACGACTAAGCCGTTTGACGGCTAAGTCACCTAAATGTCTAAAATAGTTCTATGTGTTTATTTGTGTTTCATGAAGTTTTAAGGTTATTAATAGAGTTAATATACAATTTATAGGCAGTAGTTAATTTTTTGTGAAGTTTGGAGGTCAAACGATCAAGAACGTCAAAGGCGTTCAAAAGATACGCCTTGAGTCGACCTTGTATGTTTAGGCAAGTTTCGTCAAGTTTTACGTGTTAATTTTTGATATAATTCATGTGAGAGATTTTAAAATTATAGAATATCGTATTTGGGTTTGAAAAATCCGGAAATTATCCCCAAGGACCACAAAAAGGTCCATGAGGAAGGACCCAAAACCGTTACCATGGAAGACCCCAAATGACAGTGCAGTCAACGGCTCGTAGGCCTGTTGACGCCCCTTGAAAGGATGTCATCTATTGGGACTTAACCATGGGAGTAAAAAGATCTTGGAAAGCCACTGTAGCCAATGACGGAGGGCTGTGACGCCCCGTCGTGGTTGTGACGCCATGTCAAGGGCAGGCTTCGCACACAACAGCCTTTTTGCGCAGGCTGCTGACAAGTAAGGGGGTGAAATGGTGATGAATTCACCCCACTTCTAAATTATGTCATGGACGGTATATTAAGAATATTTTGGATATTTTAATTAAGTATATAAAGGTTAATCACATGGAAGACTTCATTCTTCAAAATCATAAATCCAAAACACTTAGAAAATATCCCAAAACCTCCATTGAAGTCCAACTTGAAGAGGCAGCTCGGTGAAGGTTTTTTTTGTAGTAATTCTTCTTCAAAGTGAAGAAATATCATCCTTGAGATATTACTTTTGATCCTTCAAACTCATTTCATCAAGGAGTCAAACTCTCAACATGTTTTTCAAAGTTTTCTAAAGTGAATTCTCCAATTTCATGATTCAAACATGTGTTCTTCCGTAACCGATTTCTAAACATTAAATTATGATATAATTTATATTGTATTTATGATTTTAAGCTAAATTACCTATGAGCCCATGAATTTTGATAAACCCTAGTTTTCAACTATAATATGTGTTACTTGATACCAAGCTAATATTAATGAATTCTTATGTAGTTTCTTATGGGCTTTCTAATTATAAATAATTATATTCAGTTGTTATCTAATTCATCCTATATTTTTAAATGTAGATTTAATTAATGGAGATTTTATTGGATTTTATGATTATTGCTTGAATTGTTTGTTATTGCCTTGGATTAGGGTCTTGTGATGTTCAATTGGGCGATTTAGCATTGAATTTAAATGTGAATAAGGGAATTAAGGTATGCTTTCTTGATTTCTTTAATTTGATATTAGTTATACTTCGATTCTATTGTGATTGGTATGGTCCACTTATGGTGGCGGTATTATGTGTTTTACTTGCAACTGTTGTGGCCTTGTGGCGTTACCTTATGCAATATTATGAGCATTGTCTTATTGGCAACTACTCGAGTTATGTGTCTATTTGTGTAGTTTGATAATGTTAAGCATGACATTATCTATCTAAGTGTGAAGTTATATAGTCATATATGCAGTTCTTCTAGTTATGTTCCCATAAGTGATCATGTTAGACTATGACTTTGACATTATGAGTAAAGTGTTAGGGTTAAGTCTTGGTTATTCCTAATTTATTTTATGAGTCTATGTGGAGTATATTAATGATTTTATGATGATATATATGATTACTCGAAGATGTAAGGTTGTTTTAGATGTGTTTCTATAATGACTTGTACTATGTGGAGTTCATAGATCTTGTCCAAGACCATTATTTGAATGTCCTTTATGTGATGTATGAGTCTTAATTAAATAATTACTAATGTTAAAGAGCATGTAAATAAATGAGTACCTAATCTAAAGTGACTTAAGGATTCCTTAGCTAATGTTTGGAAAGGGCATAAGAGATGATCTCTTCTTATATTATCTTTGGAAGTATTGAGGATGACTCTAGTTAGGGAAGTTTGTTAATTTTGTGGAAATGATTTAAGAATTAGGTAGTCTTAAGGACTATTTATGTAATCTCGAAGAGGTCACTATTGACGCTATCTTCTTGATTTACTTAAGTAGGTCTTTTGATAGGATTTTGAATTAGAATGTCATATCACCTATATGCTGATGTATTATGTGAGCATGATTCTATCTTAGGGAGTCTATATGATCTCTTAAGTGTGTGTCTAAGAAATTGTATGGGTGGTCGCTTCAAAACTCACTCATGTGAGACTTAGAGTTCAACTTTTGTAGAACGATCTTGCCTTGATGTTTATGATTTTTTTAAAAGTATGTATGTGCCTCATTATATGTAATCTTAAGGGTCGCTTAGGCACATCATGAGAGGGTGTATGGGCGGTCTCTCTTTGTGTGATTTAAGTGAATCTTAGGATGACTTTATGTGAGGCATTACATATTAGAAGTATCTTATGTGTTTTAAATTAATTAATGATGTTATTATGATTAAAATATAATTTTTAAATGAAAAGATGCATATTTCCAATAAAGTCCATTTTCATGATTTTTATGCATAAGTAATACTTAGTAAATGTGGTTTTACTAACTCCATACTTCTATATATATAATTCTTTATAGGTGAGTAGCTGTGAGAAGTGAATACTTGGACATAGAAGATCGTTCAACAAAAGTTGAAGTATGTCCTCACTTGTGTCGAGGGCATATATGTCATTCATGCTTTCATTCAAATTATCATAATAGACTAAGTATTTCTATATTCGTATTTTGAAGTATGGCCCGTGTCCCAAGTATTCTTGTGTCTTTAGATTATGAGATTGAGACTTAGTATTTCTATTACTTTTATATGAAAGAGATTTCGAAGACTATATTATGTTTTGTTAAAAGTTAAAATTCCCCAATACTTTTTTTCACTATGTATATGCAATGAATGATATGAAGGAGGCTGATCTAAGAACTCTGAGAGTTCAATGACGCAGGTTACAATCCAAGATTGTACCTTATATTCTAGGGTATGGTCTTGCGTGGTGAAAAAGCTTGGCATCAGATCATAGGATGGTGAAAGTAGTATTAGGAATCAAGAAGTCTTATCAAGTCACGTCTAGTAGAGTCTTGACCATTTGTGTAAATCGCGAAACATGTATGGGCGAGAGGCTATAGGACTATAGAGTTTCCCTTCTTTTATACTCTTACATCGTGCGGTAGAGTAAATTTTATGATTATACTTCTTATGAGTTTCCTTGTGTTTTCTAGGAGATGAATACTAGAAGGATGGCCGCTAGAAGGTTTGTATAGGAGAGGGTGAATGAGGAGGTTCCCCCTAAACTTGAGCAAGTTAAACAAGTTCCTCAAGGTGGGCAAGGAGTTCATGGTGCTCAAGATGCAAAAGTGCCTTCCCAAGGTGATCCTATTCCAAATGTGGAAGTAGGTATTAAGGTTCCGGAGATGTCTAATAGGGAGATTAGAGAGGCTTTGATTGATATAGACCGATCCGTGACTATGCAAGCTAATTTGAATATGATGCCTAGGGTTGTGGAGAGCACTATGACTTCTAGGTTGAGATATTTTGTGAGTATGAATCCTCCTATATTTCTTGGCTTTAAGGTAAATGAGGATCCCCAAGAGTTTCTTGATGGAGTGTACAATGTTTTGAGTTCTATGAGGATTTTTCTAGAGATAAGGCAGAGTTTGTTTCGTACAAATTTAGAGATGTTTCTCGAATTTCGTACACTTAATGGAATGATAATAGGCCGGAAGGATCGGGTCCTATTGAATGGGAAGAATTTAAGGAAGCTTTTCTTGGTATGTACTTTCCCCGAGAGAGGAGGGAAATTTAGGTGGAGGAGTTTGTCGATCTCAAGCAAGGCAATATGAGTGTTGTGGAGTACTCTTTGAAATTCTCAACTTTGTGTTTTGTATTCCTCTTCTCTTGTGTCCAATTCAAAGATTAAATGAGTCATTTTGTGATAGGTTTAGCCGACTTAGTGGTTGACGAATGTCGTATCGCTATGTTGCATGATGATATGACCCTAGCTAGACTAATGGTGTATGCACAATCAATTGAAAAGTCTAAGCTTAGAAGGATGGCTACAAGTTCTAAAAGGAGTGGTGCTAGTGATCAAGAGCAAAGTAGGTTTAGGAAGAAGGTTCAATCTCAAGGAGAATCTAGGAGTGCTAAGTTCAAGGTTGAGAAAGGAGGTGGTTCCAAGGATGGCAATACTACTTGTTCAAATTGTTGCAAGAAACATTATGGAGAGTGTCTATTGTGTACAAGGAGTTGCTTTGGTTGTGGTAAGGATGGGCACAACGTGAGAGACTGTCCTATGATTGCTTCTAGAGGTAGACAGGGTAAACAAGTTGCTCCTAGTAGTCCAAAGGAAGATGCTTTGAAAACAAAGCGTTTCTATGCACTCCGTTCTAGAGTGGAGAAGTCGGATTAGAAGGACAGCGATGATGATGTTGGTAAGTTCTCTTTCTTTTGTTAAGATATGAGTTCCTTCTAAGTGGGGGAGTATGGTTTGTGGATAGGATAGAAGTCCTTGAAATTGTTGCTTGTGCATGATGTTTAGGAGTTTGGTGGAAATTGAATTTCATTAACTTCTGATATTTTGTATTTTATGAAGTCATGATTATGTTGGAAGATGTGTTTATATGATGTTACATAACAAACTAGCATGTTTAGATCATGAATTGCTTAAAATGTGGATTTTTGAAAACTTTCTTTAAAAGTCACTATTTCCTAAAAGACTGCATACTGCCATTTTTTTAAGAAAATGACTAATTGATTTGTTTGCCTAAAAATATGGTTATGTTGTTTGAACTAATGTATATGAGTAGGGTATTAAGTATGAAATGAGCTTTAACTATTTGGAATGAAGCATGTGAGTTTTGTAGCATAATAAATTATAGAATTGTTTTCTAGTTTCTTATTGTGTTGTGAATATCTTTACTATGTGAAATTGATGTTTTCTTGTGATTATGTGTTGTATGGAATGTTTACTATCTGCTATTTGAGTCTCTAATATAGGAAGTGTTCCGAGAATGGCAAGTGTCATTCGAGGACGAATATTGTCCAAGTGGGGGAGATTGTAAGACCCTCAAAATTACTTAGGTTAACTAAAGCATAACATGTTGGTATTGATGGTCAAAAGTCCTAAATATGTGCAGTATCTAAAATATTAGGTGTGTTAGAAGTCAAACGTCAAGGGACGACTTAGACATCTGACGACTAAGTCACTTAAATGCCTGAAATGTGGTTCTATGTGTGAATGTGTGTTTCATGGTGTTTTAAGTATCTTTATAAAGTTAATATAGCATTAATAAGCAGTGGTTAATGTTTCGTGAAGTTTGGAGGTTAAATGACCAAGAACGTCCAAGGCATTCGAAAGATACGCCTTCAGTCAACCTTGTACGTCTAGGCTAGTTTCATCAATTTTTACGTGTTAGTTTTTGATGAAATTCATGTGGGAGATGTTAAACTTATATAATATAGGATTTGGGTTGAAAAAGTCTGGGCAAGGACCACCAAAGGGTCCTTGAAAAAGGACGCAAAGTTGTTGGCATGGTAGTCCTTGGCAGACCCCAAACGACGGAGCAGTCGATGGCTTGTAGGCCTGTTAACGCCCCGTCAAAGGGTGTCATCAATAATAACATAATCGTGGGAGGGAAAATATCTTGTCCATACACTTTAGCAAACGAGTGAGGGCTCTGACGCCTCATTGTGGCTGTGACGCTCGTCAAGGGCAGGCGTCACACGCTACTGCCTTCCTGCGCAGGCTGCTTCCAAGTTAGGGGTGAATTGGTAAATTCACCCCGCTAATAAATTAAGTCATGTATAGTTTTTTTAGGATATTTTTTTTATTTTAATTAAGTATATAAATGTTAATCACATGGAAGACCTCATTCTTCAAAATCATAAACCCAAAACACTTAGAAAATATCCAAAAACCTCCATTGAAGTCCAACTTAAAGAGGCAGATTGGTGAGGAGCTTTTGTGTTGAAATTCTTCCTCAAAGTGAAGAATTATCATCCTTGAGGTATGGATTTTTATCCTTTAAACTCATTTCATTAAGGATCCCAACTCTCAATATGTTTTTCAAAGTTTTGTAAAGTGAATTGCGATATACCGTGGTTTCACGGTATAATTAATATTTTACTTAAGTTTAGAGTGTCCGAAAGTCTTTTTGTGATAATTTTTATATAAGTTTCCCTTTGTTTTGTAGGAAATCTCTCCAAAGCTGAATGCGGAGATTTTGAGCGAAGAAATGCAGAAGAGACCACCTACGGAGCTTGTGACGGTCCGTCGTGCTTGTGACGGTCCGTAGGTGGCAGCGTAGTGCAGCTGCTGAAGGAAGATGGGAAAGTCTGACCAAGTATGGGTTTATGAAGCTTGTGAGGGTCCGTCGTGTTTATGACGGTCTGTTCTGCAGGTTCGTCATGAAGTTCAGAGAAGCGATCCCAGTACCCACATTCCAAGAGTTGAAGTGTTTTTGAACGAAGACCCTCGACGGACCGTTGTGCCTATGACGGTCCTTCATACTTGCCGTCGAAAGGGAATGAAGAGAGCAGCAGAAGAAATTGCACATGTATGGGACGACGGAGTCCATGACGGTCCATTGTGACCACGACGGTCCGTTGCGAGGTCCGTCGACCCAGCCGCATTTTGGCAGATTTCCAGCAATTAGAATCCTTGTTTAATTAGTCTTTTGTTTTTTTATATATATTTCGAAAAACCTCATTTTTGAGGTTAGAAACCAGATTGTAAGACTCTGTATTGTTAGATTCTATGAGATTAGACATCAGATTTTTAGACTTTGTGTATTAGTGTTGGATTTTGAGATTCTTGCAAGTGATTTTTTTGATATTAATCAAGCAAACTTTTGAATTTTACTCTTTCTCATTGAAGTAAGTTCATGAATTCGTATTTAATATATTTGAATATTGTGTTTATGGCTATGAGTAACTAAATTCCATAACTAGGGTTGTGGGAACCATAGGAAAATATTGAGATAAACCCTAAACTAAAATAACAATTCTAGAATAGTGTCTTGCATGTATTAATAATTCTTTCGTTTAGAAGTCTTTTTAACGGAATACAAACGTTAGAACTCACCTTAATGCTACTTTCCGGACCAAGGAGGTAGATAATAGGAAACGAATTATTAACATAGATTTAGTGTATTCTATCTAATAGGCTAGTATTGATTGGTACGAGGTAATAACTTAGTCAAATATCAAATATGATGCTTAATATGAGGTAAGGATAAGGGTTAGGACCAAGGATTTAGAAAGACATAAATTATCACTTTGCATGCAAGATACTAGGAAAAAATTCTAATAGTTCGAGTTATCAAGTTATGAACCTGTGCGGAACACATAAACCCTAGTTACTTTTATTAATTGATTAAAATCCAACTGTTAAAGCTGTTAAGTGTCTCATTCAAGTTTGTTTTTTATTTCCACTGATTTAGAAATAGAAACCCTCTTTATATGTTTTTACTTTCCAAGGACGTCATTAACAAAACAATAGTAATAATATGTTGTAGTTAAGTCTAGACTTTTTTTCCTCGTAGGAACAATCCCAACCTCACTAGTTGGGTTATTTACTTGGCACGACCGCTTTACTTCTTATTCGAGAAGTAAGTTTCAGTGTATCAAATTGTCCAATTTGATGATTCTACCATGGGTTCTTTCATGAATGATTTCTAAATATTGAATTATGATATAATTGATATTTTATTGATGATTTCAATATAAATTACCTATGAACCCCTGAATTTTTTTGAACCCTAGTTTTCGACTATAATGTGGGTTACTTGATATTAAGCTAATAATGATGAATTGGTGTGTAGTTTCTTATGGGATTTCTAATGATATAAGAATAACATTTTATTGTTACCTAATTGATCCTATATTTTAAAATATAGATTGAAATAATGAAGATTTCATTGGATTTTATGATTGTTGCTTGAATTGTTTGTTATGGCCTTGGGTTAGGGCCTTGTGATGTTGAATTAGTTGATTTATCATTTAATTGAAGAGTGAATAAGGGAATGAAGCTATTATGCATGTATTTATTTAATTTTATATTAATTATACTTTGATTCAATAGTGATTTGTATGGTCCACTTATGTTGGCGGTGTTATGTGTTTTACTTGCAATTGGTCTGGCCCTATCGGCGTTACTTTACGCAACATTATGAGCATGGCCTTATTAGCAACTACTTTAATGTATGTGGATATTTGTGTTTTTAATTATGTGAATCATGACATTATCTATTGATGTGTAAATTTATATAGTCATATATGTATTTCTTCTAGTTAGTTTCCTTAAGTGATCCTGTTAGACTATGACTTTGACATTATAAGTATAGTATTAGGGTAAAGTCTTGGTTAATCCTTATTGACTTTATGACCCTATGTGGAGTATATTAATGATTTTATGATGATATATATGATTACTTGAAGATGTTAGGTTGTTTTAGAGATTCTTCTAGAATGACTTGTATTATGTGTTAAAAGTGAAGTATATGATATCTTGCTTGATGTATATATGATTATCAATATGTGATCTCTTGATTTAGAGTGTTATAGATCTTAGTCTAGAACGTATGAATGTCATGTGACTTTATATAATGTTATGAGAGTCTCTTATGTACAAACCGTGACTTAAGGGTAAGTTTAAGAATGATTGAAGTGTAAGCCGTAATAGTATCCTTCAAAGTAAAGGAATGATTGACTTAAGGTCTGTTGGCTTGAATGACATCATATTAATCCTTAGGAAAGTCATCATGAGCTTCTTGTCACCATTTAAGGTAGCCCTAGTAGTCCTTTTTTAGTAGGGTAAATGTGATCGGATTATGAACTTTTTATGGAATTCTTTAATGTGAACCTAATTGATGAATTAGTCTACGAGAACGAAGGCTAGCAATGAGTGAGTATGGTAAGGGAAATTAGTTATATTTAAGTATGAGACTAGAATACAAATTATGCCCTTCATATTCCTTAACCATGTGCCTACATGGGATGTGTCCGATTCTAACATTGGCAAGTAGAACAACCTCATCGGAGTAGGATAGAACTCCAGATACCATATCTTGCTCTCATGGTCGATGTCGGTTATTTCCTATTCTCATTATATGGAATACCTATTAGAATTTGAGGATTTTATATAGTTTAGGTGGTGGTATAGGACGCTATCTAGACATTGCACTATTGACTTTGAAGATGTTATGTGGAGTTCCTAGGTCATGTGCACAAGATCATTATTCGAATGTCCTTTATGTGATGTATGAGTCTTAATGAACTAATGAACTAATGTCTTACGCTAAGGAGTATTCAAATAACTGAGTACCTGATCTAAAGTGACTTAAGGATTCGTTAGCTAAGCTTGGAGAGGGCATAAGGGATGATCTCTTCATGTATTATCTTTGGAAGTCTTGAGGATTACACTAGTTAGGGAAGTTTGTTGATTTTGAGAAGATGATCTAAGAATTAGTCTGAAGGACTATTTAGGTAATCTCAAGTAGGTCATTATGGACGTTATCTTCTTGATTTACATAAGTAGGTCTTCTAATAGCCTTTGGAAGGAGAATGTCGTATCACCTATGTGTTGACGTATTATGTTAGCATAATTCTATCTTAGGGAGTCTTTAGGATCTCTTAAGTGTGTGTGTGAGAAATTGTGTGGGCGGTCGCTTCACAACTCACTCAAGTGAGACTTAGAGTTCACCTTTGGTAGAAAAATATTACCTTGATGTTTATGATTGTTTTGTAAGTATGTATGTGACTCATTATAGGTAATCTTAAGCGTCGTTTAGGAACATCTAGAGAGCGTGTATGGGAGCTTTATATGACTTAAGTGAACCTTACGATGACTTTAAGTGAGGAAATTACATGCTAGAAGTATATTTTGTGTTTTGAAATTTATTAATGATGTTATTATGATTAAATATAATTTTTTTATGATAAGATCCATATTTCCAATAAAGTATGTTTTCATGATTTTTATGCATAAGCCATACTTAGAACATGTTGTTGTAATAACTCCATACTTCTACCTATATAGTTCTTGGTAGGTGAGGAGCTTTGAGAAGTGAAGACTATGACTTAGAAGATCGTTCAACAGACGACGAAGTATGTCCTCACTTGACTCGAGGGCATATATGTCTTGTATGTTTTCATTCAAAGAATTGTAATAGTCTTAGTATTTCTACATTCGTATTTTGAAGTATGGGCCGTATCCCAATTATTCTTGTGTCTCAATATGATTAGATTGAGACTTAGAATTTCATATTACTTTTATATGAAAGATATTTAGAAGGCTATATTATGTTTTGTGAAAAGTTTTAATTCCTCACTACTTTTTACTATGTATATGCAATGAATAATATGAAAGAGGCTTTTCTAAGAACTTCGAGAGTTCGACGACTCCGGTTACAATCCAAGATTGTACCCTATATTCTAGGGTATGGTCTCAGGTTGTGACAGTATAAAGCATCACCATACCTAATTGTAGGAGAGATTCAGAAAAGTTGGTGAAGAAAGCTTGAGAATCCATCACCATTGTTGTTCTTGAGCTTCATCTCCAATGGAGTTTTCTAGAGAGGTTTTTTTTAGAGGGAAAAGTCTAATTTGAAGAATAAATTGGATATGGGGTTTTCATGTTAATATAAACTTAAAATACCCAAAAATACATTAAATAACCGTCTATATTAATTTAGGAACGTTGGGTGAATTTTTCAATTTAGCCTTTGCATGATAGTTTGGATGTCACAATCGTAGGTACCACCTACGAAATCCAAATAACGAGGCCTCTATGGAGGCACGGCCCATCTTGTTTCCACTAAGTATGCACTCTGGGATCTCTTTATCTTATTTCTAAGTGTTGAGCTATTTCCCCAATTGATGGGGTGCAGGTGAAACTATTGGGCGTCATTGTTAGGCGTTGGTGGACACTGCCAAGACAGTGTGTAGGCATCTTTTGACTCCTTCTAGAGGGCCTCTCGTGTGGCCCTTGGGGAGTCATACTGAGAGGTTTTCAATGTTAATACACTCATACACAAGTTAAGGACCTTCGATATCTAGACACACATGCACATCTCAAGACTAACATTCTAACGTCTTGGAATATTCTTAGACGTTTGACCTGCAAATGACTTCAAATTAAGTATGCATATTGTAAAACATTTAATTAACATATTTTAATCATTTTTATACACATGCGAAGCTCTAAGAACCTTAATTCAATTTGAGGGTCCTTACAATATCCTCAACATGGGATCATTCATCCTCGAATAAAACATGGAACATTTCAAACACATTGAAGTATATTAATGAATTATGGAGAAGCTCACAAAAATAAACACATCATCACATAGAAGTCAAAACACTAAACTTACAAGGAACATAAACTTAAAACCATTTATCACTCATTGCAACACAGGCAAGTAAAACCTTATTCACTCACTATTTAATGCATCAAACACTTAGGCTCTTGTCATGTTAATAGGAGGAACATCCTTCTCCTAATCATAACATGGTCTTTTCTATTCATTTCATTATGCAACAACCTTTTAGTCACACATAGGCACGTTCAAAATTACTCAAGAATAAAATAAGTACTCATACTTCAATGCACATTGGTTTGAGCCAAGTAAATCAACAAAAATCTTTATCATTTATTCGTAGTGCCATGAGGGTCTTACTCAACCATACCACACTTAGTTGTGTTTAAGGAAAAATGTCTTCTCCTCAACACATTTACATGTATCATGAGTTCTTACATAGGCAATGCACAAAGGTCAATTCATTTTAAATGAGAAATTCTCAAATTTTAACCATAACATGCTAATACTTTCTTCCTATTAAAGTCAACATGGCAGATCACACCATATACATCACAACTGTAGGAAGTAATTTCAGAAAAGTTTCAATTTTTAGCATGAAAATACTTTTCATAAGCCAGCATCAATTTGGGAAAATCATACAATATGTAGGCACACACAAGGACAGAGGACGACATGCCTTCACTTTTTATGAGTGAGCCTATAATCATGCTTTCCGAACCATAAAAGTCACATATTTTTCAAGAGACTTATAATTTCCCCATTTACAAAGAACTCAAATTCTCATTGATGTTTAAAAACACCAAACATTATAAGAGACATCAAACATGTTTCTTACCTTATCTCTTGAAAAATGCACAACAAACATATCAAGATGGACAATCAACATGAGAAAACATGAATTTGATCAAAATCCTTTGTCATGCTATTTAGAACCTTCAAAACATTCTTAATAAATTGTCACTCAATACATACATATCATATGGAAAACATGCAACTTATACTTTTATGCAAGACGCTTAGCATGAACAAGCTTCTCATAACTCTTTAGTTTCAAGATCAAGTACGAATAGGAGGACAAGATAGGAATATCTACAACCTTACTACTCACTTCACCCCCCCCCCCCCCACATAAGTCAAACCACAATAAGAGTAACTTAACTCAACCTTTAGAGAACCTTAGCTTACCAACATTAGCAACTAATCACCCCTTCCCTCTATTGGGATCTAACCTTAAACACACCCTCCATTAACATCACCTAAAAGTGATTTCCACCATAAATAATTTCAAAGGAACTCAACATAGGAACATCAAGGGTATTCTAAACCTTACATTCAAGGCACATTATCCCACATTTGGGGTATTCCTAATCCATAATTCCCTCAACACCAAGGTCTAGGCAACACAAGACCAACCCTACAAGCTCCTCACACAAGAAGGTTTAACATAATTAAGAGTCTTCACTCCTAATATCATATCAAGAAGTCTACTAACTAAAAAATCAAGGGCAATACTTCAAGCATCATATTCCCTCTAATATCAACACCGAGAGGGAACTCCATAAAAATCAACTTAGGTCAAACTACCCGACCACATAAGGTCTCACCTACACTATGAATAATAGAGGGGACTTATCCATAAAGCCTCTTTATTTTCTTCCAAAACTAGGGTAAGGTAACTTCTAGGTCATTCAAACAAACATCATCACCTTATATGGTAAGCAGACAACCTTTACTTCTAGGACTAAGCCTATACAAAAGAGTCCAATACATACCAGGAAAATATGAAGCACTTTTCAAATACCAAGGCAACATTGAAACATTTTACACACACACAAGGGCAACATTTGAATCATTACACCTATATAAAGGCAACATGCATTCTTTTGCTATTTATCACACTTCTTTAAAGAATTTCAACCTAAAATCATATCCTTACCCTATCATCATACAAATCCATATAGAAACATACCCTTCCACAAAGGAAGCTCAATTAAATTGTAACAACTTCTTTAACAAGCTTTAACCATATCATAGCATAAATTTTTCTTATAACATATAATTTCACAGAGATTTCATGTATAGCCATAAATGGCATCATACTAACATATATCAAGGTTTACCTTCACACATATTCCACAACACCATAAAACAAAGACACAAATCAAAATTCACCTTTTCTCCCTTAAGCATAGAGGTATCATCTCATTGATGTAATCACATCTAAAAGACCACCGGACAAGAAAACATAAAAGAGAGATGTTATAGAGTTAACTTCTATTACACGATGTGAGAATAATGAAGAAGGAAAACTCTATTGTCTTATAGCTTCTTGCTCATAGATGTGTCATGACTCACAATCGATGAACGAAATTCTACTAAACATGCCAGTATAAGACTTTGGACCCTAAATTATTTATACAACCTTATGCTCTGATATCACATTTTTTATGACTCAGGAGCACCCCTATAAGTAACATGGTGTTGTTGACCTTTAGGAGGTCTCATACAAGCCCATAATTATTCATCTACAACACCCTAAAATGAACAAGGTCGAAGTAGAGCCAACCATGAGTGTGATGAGGTATTAAAGTCCATAAATGTTTAATAATTATGTTTTGAAGTATTGTCTAACGTTTGGTGATGTTTGAAGGTCAAACATACAAGAATGTTCATGACGTTCGGAAGATGTGTCTTGGAAAGTGCTTGCGTGTTTTGAAAGCATTCATGCGGTGTGAGTATGAGTACATTGTTCAAGATGATACCATAATGGCTATCAACAACACATTGAGGTTGCCACCCTCTTAAGACCGTAATGCATATTGAAGCATAGATACACGTCACAATTTAGCATAGGAGACAAGATAACTTCACATTACATTCAAGAGTCCTAACATTAGCCATTATTACTTCATCAATGGCAGCACCTATCCAAACCTAACCCTAACAACTTCATTAAATTAGAATAAAAATCAACAACACCTAGATCATGATATAAGAATAGAAGATTAGGCATGCTACTCCACATTGTGATAATTATAACAACACAGTCATATTACACAAATTTTCCTTCAAGTACATGATAAACACCTATATAGATTGACAGGAAAAACATTTGTCACATCAGGGGCATATCCCCTAGATGTAAGTGGTGTCGTTGTCCGCGAAGAGGACTAAGACTATCCTCTTAGCAATAATCATTACATTCATAGGTTAAAAATGTGGAAAATCTAAAAGTTTTTTTCTATATCTATCGTGAGGTTTTACATAGACCTCTCGTATACACATAACATATTCATATCGAGTTTACTTAGACCCGTCATATAAGAAGATTACATAATATTCTATTTTTAGGACACACATATATATTCGATACAATATAGTTTGAAAACGGATATCTCATATCATAACCATCTAAAACAAGAGTACAGTAGTTGGTCATAGCCCATAAATCAATACAATAAAAGCCACATATAAGGTTATACAATCTTTGTAATGAAATGAAAGCAAACGAACAAAGTATCTTTAAGACTAATAAACATCCAATGGTAGAAAGTGGCATTGTCCTCGAAGTTGTGCGCACCTTCAAAACCCTTGGGAATGTCAAAGTAGTCTTGAAATGGCCTTCTTAAGAAATTAAAGGCCCGAACCTACAAAACTGTACAAATATAACATATGGGTTAGTACACACTTGTACTAAGTATGAATATATGCCCATAAAACAATTGAAAGCATGCTAAAGAGGATATTTGTTCAAAACATGCTAATTTACTTTAAAAAGCCTTATGCACATCCAAGAACCATATAAGCCAATAAACTCACAACGCTTAAATAAAGACCACATACAACACAAGCTACCATCATCAAGTATATTCAAGTCGACATATATAAGAGTTCATAACCCGGATGAATAGAGTAACGGAATCCATGAGCTTCCTCAAGAATACTATTTCTCAAATCATTGACATTGTGCACCCATAATCTCCCTTGGAACCTAAGAACACATCCCCCCCCTAGGAGGATGACTCATTCATCTTTCAAAGAACCTATTCTTTCAACTCCATCAATAATAGATCAAGGTGTTGCTTAAAATTCACCTCAACTACCAAAGTCGACTCGGAGATATTATGTACCAAAACACCACCATTAGGAGAATCTTCAATTCGAACACCTAAATGAGCCAACCTATGAACATCCCTCACTAGGTTTAACTTGGATTCCTCCACATGGGACACACTTCCCATAGACAAATGACTCAGAGCATCCGCTACCACATTTGCCTTGCTTGGGTGATAGAGTTTACTGATGTCATAGTCTTTCAATAACTCCAACCTCCTTCTTTGCCGGAGATTCAAATCCTTTTGGGTGAATACGTATTGAAGAAATTGATCATTTGTATACACATCCACATGAATATCCATAGACATAATTCCTATATATTTTCAAGGCAAATACCACGGCCACTAACTCAAGGTCATGCGAAGGATAATTCTTCTAATGAACATAGAGTTTCCCAGAAGCATAGGCTATAACATTGCCATGTTGCATAAGAACACACGCCAACCTGATTCAATATGAATCACAATAAATGACAAACACCATAATACCCTCCATTAAGGTCAACACCAGAGCGAAGGTAAGTCTATCCTTCAACATTTGGAAGCTTCTTTCACATGATTCCAATAATTCAAATTTTACATTCTTTTGAGACAAGGTGTTCAAAGGATAAGAAAGAGTGTAAAAATGTTGACAAACCTTCTATAATAACTGGCTAGGCCTAAGAAATGCCTAATATTCGTAGGAGCCAATGGTCTTGGCAAATTTTTGGCCGCTTCGGTCTTTACTCGATCAACCTCTACCCCCTCACTAAAGATAATATGACAAAGAAACACTACCGACCTCAACAAAAAATCACATTTGCTATACTTTGTAAACAATTGGTGTTCCCTATACACTTGCGAAACCACTCTCAAATGGTCCATGTGTTCAATTTTATTTTTCAAATATACCAAGATGTCGTCAATGAAGACAATGACATATGAATATAGGTAACTTTTAAACACCCAATTCATTACGTCTATAAGTGCCACCAAAGCATTACAGAGACCAAAATATATTACTAAGAACTCATAGTGACCATATATAGTCCGACATGCCGTCTTGGGAATATCTTCACCTCTCACCCTAAGTTGGTGATATCCCGATCTCTAGTCAATCTTGGAAAACTAACTCACACCTTGGAGTTTATCAAATAAATCATCAATCCTAGGAAAAGGATACTTGTTCTTCATTGTGACTTTTTAAAGTTGATTATGATCGATACATATTCTAAGGGACCCTTCTTTCTTCTTGACAAACAATACCGGAGAAACCAATGGATATATATTAGGCCAAAAATAAGCCTTGTCTAGTAAATCCTTGAATTGAGACTTTAACTCTTCTAATTCGATCGGATACATTTGATAAAGAGAGATTGAAATGTGATCTTTGTACGGTAGCAATTAGATACCAAAATAAATTTCTCATTTAGGAGGAATACCAGGAAGATCTTTAGGAATGAATTCCAGAATAACTCACTACCGGGAAAGACAAAATTGGAGGAAATTTGGAGTCTAAATCTTTGACTCTTACAATATGGTATCGACACCCTTTAGAGATCATCTTAAAAGCTTTCAAGCAAGAAATTATAGGAGCTATACGAATATAATTTCCCCTTCCATTCTAAAACGGGTTTATTTGGAAAGTTAAATTTCATCACCCAAATTTCATTACCCTTCTCTAAAATCTTTGGAAGTGAAACAAGCATGTAACCAAATCATACCCAAAATGACATCAAAATCAAACATATAAAGTTCTACTAGTTCAACATGCATAACACTATTGGGAAACATTATAGGACAATTTCACCTTTTTTAAAACAACCGAATCACCCACCAGTGGAGACACCGAAAAAGGTTCATTTAATATATTGGGTAAAACGTTAAACTTTTATTATTCTAGAGGATTAACAAATGACAAAGTACCACCGGGAAGAAGTAAAGCATATACATCAATACAAATGACTTTCAACATATCGGTCACCACATCAGGAGAAGTCTCTTGCTCATCCCTGAAGTAGAGATCATAAAAGTGATTCTTCTTCGGACCATCAACAATAGAACCAGTTTCTTGAGCTTGACCTCTACCCTTGTCTTAACCCTTCAAATTTTGAATATCTCTCACCTTGTGGAAACTATTGCAACAACTAAAGGAAATTTCCTTCCTAATAAGGAAATCACCATAATTCTTCTTGCCACACTTTTTACAAGTTGTCTTCTTATTTGATCGAATAGTACCCCTTCCCTTTTGAGTCTTAGGGTCAGACACCCTACCATCACGAACCTTAGGAAACTTAGAAGAAACTTGATTAGGAAACCTCTTTTTGAACCTATCCTTGTCTTAGATATCAAGCCTACCCTTTGAAGAACCATCATCAAAATAGTTTGCCCGATTGGCATCTATACTCTTCCTCTTAACCTTTGTCTTCTCCACTTGTTGAGGATGAACTATGAGATGAGAAATGTTTATATTATCATGTAACATTGTAAGACCCCAAAAAAATTAATTTAGGTGTCTAGAGCGTAATTATCGTGTTTTGATATTTTCAAGTCCTAAAAAGGTCTTAAAGATTTAATGAGGCATTGCCTAAAGAGTTTGGTGATTTGGAATTTAAATTTGAAGGGACGACCAAGATGTTCGATAACTTGTTACTAAAAGGCCTTTGGTGTTTTTATGTGCTTATATGTGTTTCATTGTCTTATGAAGCTCTTATATGAGTAAAATATTATTTATAGGTATTATGATATGTTTCATGAAGTTTAGAGGTTAAACGTTCAAGAACGTCCAAGATGTTTGAAAGTTTGCCTTTGAGACTTGCATGTGTAACTTGAGTGTGCCTAACATGTTTGGATGTGTTGTGAATGTTTTGGGTGAAAATGATGTGGTAGGTCCTTTAAATTTTAAGGCGTATATTTGAATTGGAAACACCTGGGAAAGTCTCCCCAAGGTCCCCACAAAAGGCACTCAAGGAGGACCCAAAGTCTTTTAAGATGTTGCCTAGGCAGTGACAACCAACGACCTTCAATCGACGACCAGAAGGTTAAACTATGCCCCGTCGATGATGAGGCGTTGATTGGGACTTATCCTGGTGAAGGATCAAGGCATTTTTAAATCCCCATACAGAAATGAAGGCCTACAGTACGGTCCGTTGATGCACCTATAGGGTGTTGATGGGTTCCTCAATGCTGGTTGCAACAACTACCAGACACGGTATTTTCATTTAAGGAGTGAATGGGATATCCACCCCACGTCCTAACCTGATCCTAATTGGTTTATTTTATTAGTTTTGGGTGTATATAGTTGGTTAAAAACGTGAAAACCCCATTCCCAATCCATAATTCAAAATTTGAATTCCCTCTCATAAAATATTCCTCTAAAAACCTCCATTGGAGATGAAGCTCAAGACCATCTTGGAGCGTTGATTCGCATGGGTTATTCATAAATTTTCAGTTGTTTTCCTCTATAATAAGATATTCTAATCCTTCATCTCTAGGTAACCTTTCACCTAGAGAGTTCTTCAAAAAGTTTTCAATAAAAAGTTTACGATTCAATAACTTATCTTGCAATGTAGCCATGGGTTTGTTCTTAAAACGTTTCTAAAGGCTTCATCATGATGAATTGATTTTTACATCTTGATTGTACCTTGAATTTTAGTCCAATATCATAATGAACCCATGCTCCCTTAAAAAAATACTTGATTTAGACTATGAGTGGGTTTTGTGATCTTAACTTTATGTAGATTGAATTATGATTCTATCATGATGAATTGCTTATATCTACTACTAATTATGCAATGTGATATTGAATTCTATGTTATTGGTCCAATGTGAGTTGATACTTGAAGACTTGATCTCTACTTCCTATTGATTGTTAATATATGGCATTCACTTTAATCTTGATTCTATAGTGCATGACTGTTAGATTCATTTATGTAATGTAGCTACTGCCTTATATTGATACTATTAATGAATTGTGGATATGAATAGTTGATTATCAAAGCAAAGGGTTTTGGTAAGCATTGATTTACATTCTTTTAGCCTATAGATTGATATTGTAATATACATTATGTGATCTAAATTCCAAGTTAGATGAAGCTTGATTGAGACTTAGTTATTATGTCTTTAGCTACAATATTAGATTGGTGTTATTGTTGAATTATGAATGTTGATTGATATACTGTGGTTTCCTGGTATTATTAATACTTATCCCTTATGTTTTGTGTGTCCAAACGCCTTTTTGTGCTAATTTTTATATAAGTTTCTCCTTATTTGTAGGAAATCTGTTCAAAGATGAATGTGGAGGTTTTGAGCGAAGAAATGCAGAATAGACCACCTACGGAGCTTGTGACGGTCCGTAGGTGGCAGCGTAGTGTAGCTGCAGAAGGAAGATGCGGAAGTACAAGAAAGTGTGGGTTACAGAGTCCATGACGGTCCGTCGTGTCTATGAAGGTCCGTCCTGCATGTTCGTCATGAAGCTCAGAGAAGTAGTCCCAGTACCTATATTCCAAGAGTTTAAGTGTTTTGAAACGAAGATGCTCGACGGACCATTGTGCCTATGACGGTCCGTCATACTTGTCGTCGAGGTTAATGAAGAGAGCAGAAAAAGAAAATGCATAAGTATAGGATGACAGAGTCCATGATGGTCCGTCGTGACCACGACGATCCGTCGCGAGGTTCGTCGACCCAGACGCGTTTTGACAGATTTCCAGCAAATAGAGTCCTTGTTTAATTAGGTTTTTATTTTCTATAAATAGTTTGAAAAACCTCGTTTTTGAGGTTAGACTCCGTATTGTTAGACACCGTATTAGTAGACACTATATTGTTAGACTTTTGATTATCATTAGACTTTTTGTGAGATTTTTTATTACTTTAAGATTCTTGCAAGTGATTGTTGGTGATTTTTCGTGATTAATCAAGCAATCTTTGGAAATTTACTCTTTCTCATTGAAGTAAGTACATGAATTCTGATATAATATATTTGAATATTGTGATTATGACTATGGGTAACTAAACTTCATAACTAGGGTTGTGGGAACCATAGGCAAATAAAGAGGTAAGACCTAACTAAAATAACAATTCTACAATAGTATCTTGCATGTATTAATAACTCTTTCACTTAAAAGTCTTTTTAACGAATGGAAAACGTTAGAACTTGCCTTAATGCTACTTGCCGGACCAAGGAGGTAGATAACAGGAAAAGAATTATCAACATAGATTTAGTGTATACTATCTTATAGGCTAGTATTGATTGGTACGAGGTAATAACATAGTCAAATATCAAATACGATGTTTAATATGAGGTAAAGATAAGGGTTAGGATAGCAACACACGTAACCGGACCAAGGTACGGAGTGAAATTTTCTAGATGCCGGACCAAGGATTTAGAAATCCATAACTTATCACTTTGCATGCAAGATAATAGGAAAGAATTGTTATAGTTAGAATTATCTTGTTATGAACCTGTGGGGAACACGTAAACCCTAATTACTTTGATTAATAGATTAAATGCCAACATTCAAAGTTGTTAAGTGTCTCTTTTAATTTCGTTAGTTATTTTCATATATTTATAAATAAAAACCCCCCTTTTATTGTTTTTGCTTCATAAGGAAGTAATTGTCCGAAAAATAGTAATAATAGGTTAAAGTTAAGTTTAACTATTTTCCTCGTGAGAACGATCCAACCTCACTAGTTGGGTTATTTACTTCACACAACTTTTTTACTTCTTATTTGAGAAATAAGTTTGAGCGTATCAAATTTTGGCGCCGCTGCCGGGGATTATAGCTTTTAATTTAACTTAAACTTATTACTATAGTTTAGTTGATATTTTCTTTATTTTACTTTGTTTTATTGTTTTTTATTTGTGCAGAACCAACCTCCTTGTATGCCAAATACACAGAGAGGAAGAGAACCCTTGTTTCCCTATGATCACGAATTAGAGCATACACTACTCAACATGAATCGAAACTTGGGAATCAATGATGATGATCCAAACTAGAACATCCCAGCTCTGGTTGATGTTCATGATCAGTTGTTACCCGATGCTCCGGGTGAACACCAACAGAGGGGAAAAAATCCCATCCATGGTCCCAAGCATACTACAGAGGCTCTATGATAACATAGCAAACTCCGATGGGCCACTTGTCTTGCCTCCTCTACTCACAGACCAAACCTTTGTTGTAACTAGTAGCCTTATGCAAAGGTTCACTGCCAAAGGTTTGTTTTTTGGCTACCTTCTGAGGATCTAGATGCCCATATAGCTAAGGTAAGGGCGGTGTGTAAAAGTTGTGTAGGGAGACCTATCTTTGACTTAGATGTAATAGGGCTCAGAGTGTTTCCTCTCTCACTGACGCGAGAGTCTGCTATACGGTTCGTTGAGCTCCCTTATAACTCAATTTTCAGTTGGAACCAACTAAGGGATGTTTTCTTAGCACGCTACTATCCCGTCTCCAAGAAACTAAACCACAAAGACAGAGTGAATAACTTTGTTGCACTACCAGGAGAGTCAGTTAGTAGTTCTTAGGATAGATTCACCTCGTTCTTGAGAAGTGTCCCAAATTAGCGTATAGATGATGAGTCACTGAAGGAATGCTTCTATCAAGGATAGCATGATAATAAAAGCGATGTTGGACACTATAGAAGGTAGGTCTTGTGGGGAATGTCCTTATGCTGAGATTGCTGAAAAATTAGAGAAAATCTCCAAGAATAATAAAGCTTGGAGTATGAGGAAGTCAGATACTGGGAGAAACACCTTCGTAGTACAGTCCACACAACCTTGCCACAGATGAGATTCGTGAAGAAATGGGTCACATGAGAAATGAGCTTGGGTTGGTATTAAAGCATGTCACTGGGGTGCTGAAAAGAAAAATGCAGTCAACTACTTGTGGAAACCACCGCCACCTAATGATGAATGCTATTATGCGGAGGACACCTATGTAGTTAATCAGCAGACGGGGGGTTTCTGACCGAGCGCCCAAGGCTAAAATAATGATGATTGGCACCAAGGTCTAGGGAACCAAGGTCGGATCTATGGTAACTACAACCGTGAGGGTCATTATGTCCGAGATGGAAAGTACAACCGTGACAATAACTTAAACAGGGTAACTACGGTAATAGAAATGATAGGAATGGGCCCTATGTCCCTCCTCAAAATTGTGAAGTGACTCCTAGGGATGGTGGAGATAGTATGGCGCGAGTTGAGGATATGTTGTACAAAATGATGAGGAGGTTTGATGCTAGTGATGAGAACATTAAAGAGTTAAGGTGCGATTTAGCAAGTATTGGGCAAAAAGTTGATACACATGCAATATCGATTAAGCAGATCGAGTTGCAAATGGCCCAATTATCTGTGACAGTGATCACACGACAATCGGGCACTCTTCCTATAAACACTGTCCAAAATCCAAACAATGATGCGCATTGTATGGTAATCACTACTCGGGGTGCTAAGCAAACATTTGACCCATCTATGCCGACTAATGAGGAAAAGGTGAGAAAGGATGATGATAACGTGGTATAGGGTAGTAGTGAAGTAGAAGAGAGCACTGGAAAAGATGCAGAAGTCCCTATCAAGGTAATTCCCATGCTTAGACCACCACCACCCTTCCCTCAGAGATTAGTGAAAATACAGAAGATTGTAAATAACGGCGTTTCATAAAAATGCTGAAGTAGATTTCTATCAATGTCCCTTTGGTAGAAGCTCTTGAACAAAAGGCCGGTTATGCCATGTTTATGAAAGATCTGGTCACAAAGAAAAGATCGGTAACTTTCGAGGATGAATATAGACTGCAGCATTGTAGTGCTATTGCTACAAGATCTTTCGTGCAAAAGAAAGAAGATCCTAGTGCGTTCACTATTCCTTGTACAGTCGATTATTACATTTTGCAAAAGCACTATTTGATCTGGGGCCAAGCATAAATCTCATGCCCCTCTCAATTTACAAGAAGTTGGGTTTGGGTGACCCAAAACCCACTGTGATGCGTCTACTGATGGCTGATCGAACAGTGAAAAGGCCTATAGGGAATCTCCATGATGTGCTAGTAAAAGTTGAGTCATTCATATTTCTGGCAGATTTTGTTATTCTTGATTATGAAGTTGATTTTTAAGTGCCTATTATTCTTGCGAGAACATTCCTTGCTACAGGTAGAGCCTTAGTCTATATGGAAAAGGTGCAGATGAAATTCGGTTGAACAATGAAGAAGCGACCTTCAAGAATTATAGGACCATGAGGCAGAGTGGTGAGCTCCAATCGGTATCCGCCATATCCCACAAAGAAAAGATGAAGAAGGAAAATAAACAAAAAATTGACAAAATAAGAGTTTATGATTGGGGATTTAGTGCTTTTAGAATGTTCTGGGTCACCTCGTCTTCCGAGCAAGCTCAAGTCCAAACGGACTCGCCCTTACTTGATTACCCAAGTATTCCATCATGGAGCATTTGAGTTAAAAGACAAGGAGGGAGTGCGGTTTAAGGTGAACAGAGAATGAGTAAAACTCTATTTTGGGCATAAAGCATCGGGGAATGAGGTTATAGCGGCATACCGTCTTGATAAAGGCTGAGTAATCAAGTGTCCTCAGTCGTGCCGCGACGTTAAATTAGGCACTTGTTGGGAGGCAACCCAATACTTATAGTTTTTTTTAGTAATGGTAACATTTTTCTACAAATGGGTTTCAAATTTGCAGGCACATCACCAGGAAATTCTTCAGAAAATTACTCTGCAGTTGTCACTGACGGATAGAGCGATGGACCGTAGTGCCTGTGACGGACCGTCGCTTAAATCCGTCGTGCTAGGTACGTCTTTCTGTTAATTTCAAACTAGGGAAGACACGACAGAACGAACGACGGATCATCACAACTGAGACGGAGCGTCGTCGGGGAATCATCGCATCATTAATGAGGCGTACCCGACCCGACCCGGCTGGAGTTTTTTTTTTTTACAAAATCTTACGGTTTAAACTCCCCCACCCCTCATTTCACCTCCATTCCTTCACTACTCCCCCTATTTCCCTCCCTTTTCAAATTTCGAAATCTCTCCCTCTATCAATCAATCATTGTTCCCCCAAAATTCTCCAAAGTCCTAAAAGTTATCATCTACTAGTCGAAGTTGCTGCTGTGGGTGTCTTCTTGATCACCAAATAATTTTCCATCTTGTTTTTCTCCAATTCTCAGGTATGTGTCTCTAATTTCTACTCATTTATCTTGCATTTTTAGTTATCAATTAGTTTTAGCCTAGTTCTTATTGATATGTTCATTTCTTTTATATAAAATTCTTTCTAACCTAGGTTAAAAATCTTCGAAATTGTCGTGTTTACAACCCCTGACATAGGTGCCTTGACAATGCTAGTTTACTAGGTATTTGGGATAGACATATGTAGGTCCAAAACACTACACATTTGATTTGGGTCATCGGGATGAATGGGGTACCCCCAATTCTGTCACTGATCTACAGAACAAGACCCCACTGACAGACCGTCGTAGGGTCCGATCCAAAAGCCCTAACACCCCACTATCCTATTTTATACAAGTTTCCTAAAATGGACATATGCAACGGACCGTCATACCCATGACGGTCCGTCTTGCACAACCGTTCTGGTTGTCAGAGACCCTGTTTCTAAGGGTCACTCTCCATTTTTTCTAAGTGTCCTCCAGCGGACACATGTGACGGACCGTCGTACCTATGACGGTCCGTCCTGCACAACCGTTCTTGTTGTCAGAGAACCCTCTCCTTAGGGTCCCAATATTTTTTTAAGTGTCCTCTGACGGACACATACGATGGACCGTCGTACCTGTGACAATCCATCCTGCACATACCATCATATTTGTCAGAGACTCTCCTTCAGGGTTCTCCATATATACATAGTCTAAATAAGACACGATGGACCCCATGACGGTCTGTCATAGTCACGATGAGCCGTCACCAGGCCCATCCTATGTCACTGTTACTATAGAAATGTCATTTTATTTTAATTTTTTTTGTTTGCTTTTGCTTGTCTTGTTTTCCACTACTCGTACTAATATTGATCGTTTACAGGTACTATCTACTATGGCACCCAAACAAGACCGAGTCTATGCACGCTAGCGATTGAAGCCAGTCACCCCGTCTGCCCGCCAGGTCATTGGCTCTGATTATGAACGTGACCCCGAGTACGTGCCCCCAGGCACTTCCACCCCTTCCCGTGCTTCATGTGCCACCAGAGCCACACCCAAAATGGTGGCGTCAGGCGTAGTCACTGCCTCCTAGTCTGATGAGGAGTGGACACTTACCGGCACACCTTCTAGGTTAGCCACTAATGAAGAAGGAGTGTCTGGCTCCTTAGGAGTTTCGTGGTTGGAGAAAGCCTCCGACTTTGCTGAGGTTCCCGTAACCACCACTGCTGCAGCGTCAGCCTCGTCTGATGAGGCTGACAGTTCGTAATCCACATCAGGTTGACCAGCTCATGCCCTCACCCCGGCTACTGACCAGCCCAACCCATGGTATGTCGACGGTTAATTTCAAGTCTACTCTGACGCCAAGTTCCTGAATGACAAAGGAGTTATGACTCGAACACTCACATTGGAGCGGCGGGTCTTTATAGGGAGTCTCTAGACGATGCCTGAGATCCACAATCTCTTCACCAGACATCAACTCGAGTGGACAGCACGTCCATTGGGACGTTATAGTGAAGAAATGGTCCGAGAGTTCTACGCATCCTACGTAGCGACTCTCCGTTCACAGATTGATAGGAGGGCTGCCCCTGCCAAAAAGGCCCCACTGAAGCAGGTCTCAGTACGGGGCGTTTACTTTAATATTTCCCTACCTGTCATCCGCTGATTTCTATAAGGCAAGGGAGTTGATGCTTCTCGGATCCCTCTCACTGCCGAGTTTGACTACCGATGGCAGCTTGTTAAAGATGGCAAGTTCTTGCGCGAGCCATTTTTTAGAGAGACTAGCAAGAGGTTAATGGCCCTCAACCTGTCAGTTGATGCAGAGGGTGCCTACTGGGTGACCGACCCAAAGGGGGCCATCAAGAAGGCCAACCTAACTTTAACGGAAAATTTCTTGTGCTTGATTGTCCGCAACTTCGTTTCTCCCACAGCCGCTGATAATATTGTTACATGGGATCGAGCAGTATTTATTGTGGCGATGATAGCCGGGTTCGAGGTGGATTTTGCGTGGCTTCTATAGGCAGTCATGCACGAACGGGCTTTTAAGGTCACAACTACTTACCCTTTCCCGTGCATGATCTTTTCTCTCTATAGGTCCGCAAGTGTGCCTATATGGAACGTTGATCACCTCAAGACCCCTATGGGCACTGTTGATTTCGATCTCATCAGAGATGAGGACAATGAGTTGGATCCACGCAGAGGGCCCTGTCCTGAGCTTCCTCCACTTGCTAATAATCTTGCTGATACGGTAGACCAGTCTCGCATGGCTACACAGGCGGCGTCCACTGACACTACCCCGTTCGAGTCTATCCTGGGTAGTAGTACTGCCCCGAGCTCCTCTCGCACAGCCCCTATACCCGCGCTGGTCCCGCATGCTAGGGTCCAAAAAATTAGAGACGCAAATGGCTACACTTCTACATCATATCTAGCCGTGGATGCAGAGGTCTATTACCGCGGCAGAAGAGCGCTTGTAGTGGAAAATGGTCCAGTATACAGTGCGGAAGATCATTGAGGTTCACTAGCGCTTGGACGCTTTGAGATGCGAGTGCTAGCCTGGCCAGCCCCTCCGGTGGATGTGTCGACTCTCCAGGCTGCGGTCGAAAGTCTTTGGGCAGATATTGACACAATCTTAGAGGCTAGGGTTCCTGAGTTTGAGGCCCCTTTTGTCGAGCCTGCTGAAGATACAGTGTTGGTGGCCCTATTCGCCACCTCAGAGATTCCACCACATCCCCCATGAGAGCATGCCAAGAGGTGTAGGGGTCCACCAGAGGACGAGGAGCGAGCACGGAAGAAGGAGCATCGTGAGATGGAGGCTGCGAGGAGAGCCTCACTTTGCTGAGAAGAGGCACACCAGATGAGAGCAGGAGAGTTAGCGGCTGGGGCGTCTAGCTCCCGAACTGTGGAGATAGCGAGAGGCATTGCTGATAGTGGTGTTGTTGCTGAGGACACCACTGAGCGTGTCTAGATTATAGAGGACGTGGGTTCCGGGGAACTGGACCCACCATCTTGCTGATCGTCAGCGCTTTGCGCCACAGGTTTTCTTCACCTACCACTATAGTATTTCAATCTTTATGCATTGGGGACATATGCATTTTTTTTGTTGGGGGTGGGGTAAATTGAAAGTGAGTACTAGGGTAAAGTTTGAGCAGCCTAATTCACTATCCTCTTTTAAGGTTTTCTTGCCTGTGTTCTTTTTCCCCAAGAGACTGATTACTTTTTCTGTTGAACCTACATGTCTATATCTTTTGTACATAGTTTAATTCTTGAGCATGATGGCTAATATGATATCCTGATAAATTGGAAAATGATGCATGACTAGGAATACTAACTGATAAATGTGCGGCTCTAAGCATGACATAGAGGTACACCATTGCATTACCCTAAGTCTAAAATTCGAACTAGGTGTCTGATAATCTGGTAGAGTGATGAGATGTCAAGTGACTGTGATGAAGATTTGAATAGTCCACTATTTGTACTGAGCTAGAACTTGCCTAGTTAGTCCTGCTAAAAGTAGGTAATAATATACAATTAGGAAAGGATCATAGGACCTTATTCAATATAGCCCATTTTTTAAGCCTAAATAAAAGAGAACCTAATGAAATTTGTACTTCTTTGATCTAAATTATCTGAGCTTAAATTAGACCTCTTTTTTTAATCCCAACTGATCTTTTCTGGGAATAATGTGTTGGCCCTGGTCCCTCCTTGAACATGTGCACCTCAACTTATGCCAAAAGCATAAGTTGAGGGTGGCTAATGCAGTAAACAACCTTTGTTATGGCCCTGACCTAACTTTGGGTATTGTTTCTTGACTCATGGCAAACCCATGAGTTGAGGCTTGCTATTATGAGGAATGCTCTGGAAAGTGGGGTTGAAAGAACAAAGAGAGAGAAAGAACAAAAGTAAAGTGACTAAAGAATTAGTTGAAATAAAAGTAAATAAAAAGAAAAATATACGAGAAATACAAGCAAGAAAAGAAGAGAGTCACTTACACAAATGAAGAAAGAAGAGAAATTAGCAAGGTTAAAGAATATGAGAAACTGGGCGAGATAAAATGATAGAAAATGGTAGGTTTAGCCGATATGTCAAGGAGGGGAAAAAGTCACTAAAGTACATCTTATTATACCCTACCTAGCCCTGAGCCAATGTTACAAGCTAAGAAAGTCCTATCGTGATCCTAAGGGCTGTATAGCGAACTTAAGGTAGTGAAAATAAGGGCAAGCTTATGGCAATAGGTATGAACGAGTGTGAATTTGTTCTGAGAGTGAATGTTGAAAAGTAATCCTTATACTCAAACTGAAATCATTTGTGAAAAATAAGGATTTTGTTTTAAAGTGAGGACACTAGTTGCAATACCAGAATTGTTAGCACCTCGGTGATAAATTGAAGTAGATAGGTGTTAGTGCATGGTGAGTCTGAGTCATGCTCTGATCCCACATAATTCAAGCATAATAGTGATAGGATGCATAAATATGATGAGATTAATCGGGATCGATAGCCAAATGAATCCAAAGGATAAAACATGGATACTATTGTACAAAGATTTTGGATTGAGTCATAGTGTGTCGCTTGAGGACAAACAATGAATTTATGTTGAGGGTGTTGATATACCGTGGTTTGACGGTATTATTAATACTTTTTCCTTATGTTTAGTGTGTCCAAAAGCTTTTTTGTGCTAATCTTTATATAAGTTTCTCTTTATTTGCAGGAAATCTGTTCAAAGATGAATGCGGAGGTTTTGAGCGAAGAAATACAGAATAGACCACCTAAGGAGCTTGAGATGGTCCCTCATGCTTGTGACGGTTCGTAGGTGGAAGCATAGTGTAGCTGCTGATGGAAGATGGGGAAGTTTGACCAAGTGTGGGGTTACAGAGTCCAAGACGGTCTGCCGTGTCTATGACGGTCTGTCCTGCAGGTTCGTCATGAAGTTCAGAGAAGTAGTCCCTATACCCATATTCCAAGAGTTTAAGTGTTTTGAAACGAAGACCCTCGATGGACCGTTGTGCCTATGACGGTCTGTCATACTTGCCGTCGAGGGTAATAAAGAGAGCAGTAGAAGAAATTACACAAGTATAGGACGACGGAGTCCATGACGGTCCGTCGTGACCACGACGATCCATCGCGAGGTCTGTCGACCCAACCACATTTTTACAGATTTCCAGCAAATAGAATCCTTGTTAAATTAGGTTTTTATTTTCTATAAATAGTTTGAAAAACCTCATTTTTGAGGTTAGACTCAGTATTGTTAGACACCGCATTAGTAGACACTGTATTGTTAGACTTTTGATTAGCATTAGACTTTTTGTGAGATTCTTGATTACTTTGAGATTCTTGCAAGAGATTGTTGGTGATTTTTGGTGAGTTATCAAGCAATCTTTCGGATTTTACTCTTTCTCATTGAAGTAAGTACATGAATTCTTATATAATATATTTGAATATTGTCATTATGACTATGGGTAACTAAACTCATAACTAGGGTTGTGGGAACCATAGGCAAATAATGAGGTAAAACCTAACTAAAATAACAATTCTAGAATAGTGTCTTGCATGTATTAATAATTCTTTCGCTTACAAGTCTTTTTAACGGATGGCCAACGTTAGAACTCGCCTTAATGCTACTTTACGGACCAAGGAGGTAGATAATAGGAAAAGAATTATAAAAATATATTTAGTGTATACTATCTAATAGGCTAGTATTGATCGGTACGAGGTAATCACTTTGTCAAATATAGAATAGGATGCTTTATATAAGGAAAAGATAAGGGTTAGGATAGCAACACACGTAGCCGGACCAAGGTACGGAGTAAAATTTTCTAGATTCCGGACCAAGGATTTAGAAATACATAACTTATCACTTTGCATGCAAGATACTAGGAAAGAATTGTTATAGTTAGAATTATCAAGTTATGAACCTGTGGGGAACACGTACACCCTAGTACTTTGATTAATTGATTAAACTCCAACATTCAAGTTGTTAAGTGTCGCTTTCAATTTCGTTAGTTATTTTCATTCATATAGAAATAGAAACCCCCTTTTTATTGTTTTTGCTTTCCAAGGAAGTAATTGACCGAACAATAGTAATAATAGGTTTAAGTTAAGTCTAAACAATTTTCCTCGTGGAAACGATCCCAAACTCACTAGTTGAGTTATTTACTTGACACGACCGCTTTACTTCTTATTTGAGAAGTAAGTTTGAGCGTATCATTGATCATGATAATTAATGTAAGGGATATTAGTTAGTGATTTATGCCTTTCTACTCTTTAATTAATTGGTGATGTAGTGAACTAGTCTTATACATGATTTCATTTAAGTTAAAGTAGATATAGATACTTCCCAATACATGAATTATTGATGAAAAAGTTTTGTTGATCAATGATAATTAAAGGTTGTTGAATCGGTAAGAATGATTCTTTCCCTCTACTTTCGTATAGAATTGGTAGTTGATGAAGCCTTGTATAGCATTGTGGTATGGTCCACTTATGCTTTCGGTGTTTACTTTATTGTTAATATATATGTGCTTTGATCGTTGTCTGATATATCGTGGTTTCACGGTATTATTAATACTTTTTCCTTATGTTTAGTGTTTCCAAAAGCCTTTTTGTGCTAATTTTTATATAAGTTTCTCTTTATTTAGCAAGAAATCTGTCCGAAGATGAATGCAGAGATTTTGAGTGAAGAAATGTTGAAAAGACCACCTACGGAGCTAGTGACGGTCCGTCGTGCTTGTGACGGTCCGTAGTTGGCAGCGTAGTGCAGCTGCTGAAGAAAGATGGGGATGTCTGACCATGTGTGGGTTTACGAAGCTTGTGACGGTCCGTCATGTCTATGACGGTCCGTCCTGTATGTTCGTCATGAAGTTCAGAGAAGTAATCCCCGTACCCATATTCCAAGAGTTAAAGTGTTTTTGAAGGAAGACCCTCGACGTACCGTTGTGCCTATGACGGTCCGTCATACTTGCCATCGAGGGTATTGAAGAGAGCAGCAGAAGAAATTGCATAAGTATAGGACAACGGAGTCCATGACGGTCCGTCGTGACCATGACGATCAGTCGCGAGGTCCGTTCGACCCAGCCGTGTTTTGGCAGATTTCCAGCAAGCAAATAGAGTCTTTGTTTAATTTAGTTTTTATTTTTTATAAATAGTTCGAAAAACCTGGCTTTTCATGTTAGACTCCGTATTGTTAGACTCTGTATTGTTAGACTCTTTATTTTTAGACTACGTATTGTTAGACTATATTTTTTTACACATCATATTAGTAGACACTGTATTGTTAGACTTTTGAGAATCCTTAGACTTTTTTTGAGATTATTTCAAGAAAACTTTTGGATTTCACTCTTTCTTATTGAAGAAAGTACATGAATTCTTATATCATATATTTTAATATTGTGATTATGACTATGGGTAACTAAGCTCCATAACTAGGGTTGTTTGAACCATAGGCAAATAATGAGGTAAAACCTAACTAAAATAAGAATTCTAGAATAGTGTCTTGCATGTATTAATAATTCTTTCGCTTAGAAGTCTTTTTAACGGATGGCCAACGTTAGAACTCGCCTTAATGCTACTTGTCGGACCAAGAAGGTAGATAATAGGAAAAGAATTATCAACATAGATTTAGTGTAAACTATCTAATAGGCTAGTATTGATTGGTACGAGGTAAAAACTTAGTCAAATATCGAATACGATGCTTAATATGAGGTAATGATAAGGGTTAGGAAAGAAACACACGTAGCCGGACCAAGGTGCGGAGTGAAATTTTCTAGATGCCGGACGAAGGATTTAGAAATACATAACTTATCACTTTGCATGCAAGATACTAGGAAAGAATTGTTATAGTTAGAATTGTCAAGTTATGAACTTGTGGGGAACACCTAAACCCTAGTTACTTTGATTAATTGATTAAAATCAAACATTCAAAGCTGTTAAGTGTCTCTTTCAATTTAGGTAGTTATTTTCATTCATTTAGAAATAGAAACCCCACTTTTATTGTTTTTAATTTCCAAGGAAGTCATTGACTGAACAATAGTAATAATAGATTCAAATTTAGTCTAGACTATTTTCCTCGTGGGAACGATCCCAACCTCAGTAGTTGAGTTATTTACTTGACACGACCGCTTTACTGAGAAGTAAATTTGAGCGTATCAAATTTTGGCGCCGTTGCCGGGGAATATAGCTTTGAGATAAACTTGATCTTATTACTATAGTTTATTTGATATTTTCTTGATTTTACTTTGTTTTATTGTTTTTGATTTTTTTAAGAACTATCCTCTTTGTATGACAAATACAAGGAGAGGAAGAGAACCCTTGTTTCCCTACGACCACGAATTAGAGCGTACACTGCGCAATATGAATCAAACTTGGGAATAAATGAAGATGATCCAAACCAAAACATCCCAGCTCCGGTTGATGTTCATGGTCGGTTGTTACCTGATGCTCCAGGTGAACACCAACAGAGGAGACAAAATCCCGCTCCACGGCCCCAAGCATACTAAAGAGCCTATGATAACAGAGAAGACTCCGATGGACCACTAGTTTTGCCTCCTCTACCCATAGGTCATACTTTTGTTGTTACTAGTAGCCTCATGCAAATGCTCACTGCCAGAGGTTTGTTTTAAGGGCTAACTTCTGAGGATCCACATGCCCATATAGCTAATTTAATGGCAGTGTGTAAAAGTTGTGTAGGGAGGCCTGATTTGGATTTAGGTAATAGGGCTCAGAGTGTTTACTCTCTCACTGAAGGGAGAGGCTGCTATATGGTTCACTGAACTCTCCTACAACTCAATTTTCACTTTGAACCAACTAAGGAATGTTTTCTTAGAATGCTACTATCAGGTCTCCAAGAAACTAAACCACAAAGACAGAGGGAACAACTTTGTGGCCCTACCAGGAGAGTCAGTTAGTCGTTCTTTGGATAGATTCACCTCATTTATGAGAAGTGCTCCTAATCACCGTATAAATGATGAGTCACTAAAAGAATACTTGTATCAGGGACAGGATGATAATAATAAAGTGGTGTTGGACACTATAGCAGGTGGATCTTATGGGGAATGTCCTTATGCTGTGATTGCCGAAAAATAAGAGAAAATATCTCGGACTAATAAATCTTAGAGTACTAGGAAGTCAGATACCGGGAGAAACACCTTCGGAGTGCAGCCCACTCACAACCTAGCTACAGATGAGATTCGTGAAGAAATGGCTAAGATGAGAACTGAGTTTGGGTTGGTACAAAAACATGTCACTGAGGAGTAGACAAGATAAATGCAGTCAACTACTTGGCTTAACCACCACCTGCTCATGATGAATGTTATTATGCGGAGGACACCTATGCAGTAAATGAGAAGACGGAGAGTTTTCAACCAAGAGCCCAAGGCTCAAATCAGGATAATTGGCGCCAAGATCAAGGGAACCAAGGTTGGAACTATGGTAACTACAATCGTGAGGGTCATTATGTCCGAGATGGAAACTATAACCGCGAAAACAACTTCAACAAGGGTAACTACGGTAACAGAAATGATAGGAATGGGCCCTATGTCCCTCCCCAAAATTGTGAAGTTACTCCCAGGGATGGTGGAGATAGTATGGCGCGAGTTGAGGATATGTTGCACAAAATTATGAGGAGGTTCGATGCTAGTTATGCGCACATTAAAGAGTTAAAGTGTGATTTAGCTAGTATTGGGCAAAATGTTGATACACATGCAATATCGATTAAACAGATCGAGTTGTAAATGGCAAAATTATCTGTGACAGTGAACACCCGGCAACCGGGCACTCTTCCTAGAAACACTGTCCAAAATCAAAAAAAATGATGCGCACTGTATGGCAATCACTACTCAGGGTGGTAAGCAAACCATTGACCCACCTATGTCGTCTAATGAGGAAAATGTGAGAAAGGATGATGATAAGGTGGTAAAGGGTAGTGGTGAAGAAGAAGAGAGCAATGGAAAAGATGCAGAAGTCCCTATGAAGGTAATTCCCATGCCTACACCACCACCACCCTTCCCTCAGAGATTAGTGAAAAAGATCGAGGATGGTAAATATCGGCGTTTTATAACAATGCTGAAGCAACTCTCTATCAATGTCCCTTTGGTAGAAGCTCTAGAACAAATACCCAGTTATGCCAAATTTATGAAAGATCTAGTCACCAAGAAAAGATCGGTCACTTTTGAGGATTATGATAGACTGCAGTTGTAGTGCTTTTACTAAAAGATCCCTCGTACAGAAGAAAAAAGATCCGAGTGCATTCACTATTCCTTGTACAGTTGGGTCATTAAATTTTGCGAAAGCATTATGTGATCTGGGGGCAAGCATAAATCTCATGCCCCTCTCGATCTACAAGAAGTTGGGTTTGGGGGATCAAAAAGCCACTGCAATGCGGCTACTGATGGCTTATCGGAGAGTGAAAAGGCCTATAGGGATACTCCATGATGTGCTAGTAAAAGCGGAGTCATTCATCTTTCCGACTGATTTTGTTATTCTTGACTCTGAAGTCGATTTCGAAGTGCCTATTATTCTTGGGAGGCCATTCCTTGCTACAGGTAGAGCCTTAGTTTATATGGAAAAGGGGCTGATGAAATTTCGATTGAACAATGAAGAAGCGACCTTCAACGTTTGTAGTACCATGATCCAGAGTAGTGAGCTCCAATCGGTATCAGCTATATCCCACAAAGAAAAGATTAAGAAAAAGAATGAAGAAAAAAGTGCAAAACAAGAGTTTATGGTTGGGGATTTTATGCTTGCAGACAGTTCTGGGGTGCCTTGTCTTCCGGGCAAGCTCAAGTCCAAATGGACTGGCCATACTTGATTACCCAAGTATTCCCTCATGGAGTAGTTGAGTTAAAAACCAAGGAGGGATTGCGGTTTACGGTGAATAGAGAACGAATAAAACTCTATTTTGGGCATACTACATCAGTGAATGAAATGATAGAGGCATACCATCTTGATGAAGGTTGAGTAATCAAGTGTCCTCTGTCGTGCTGTGATGTTAAATCAGGCTCTTGTTGGGAGGCAACCCAATACTTATAGTTTTTTTTTCACTTTTATTCTTTCTAGTAATGGTAGAATTTTCTACTAATGGGTTTTAAATTTGTAGGCACATCACCAGGAAATTTTGCAGAAAATCACTCTGCAACAGTCACCAACGAACACATGCGACGGACCATCATTCTCTCGACGGTCCGTCCTGCACAACCGTTCTGGTTGTCAGTGACCCTATTCCTAAGAGTCTCTCACATTTTCTAAGTGTCCTCCAACGGACATCTACGACGGACCGTCATACTATCGACAGTCCGTCCTTCATAACCGTCATGACGACAGAGACCCCTCTCATAAGAGTCTCTATTTTTTTAGTGTCCCACGACGGACATCGACGACGGACCGTCATATTCACAACGATCCGTGCTGATTGTCGACGCTTTGCGCCCTAGATTTGCTTCACCTACCACTCTTGTATTTAAATTTTCTTTATGCGTTGGGGACAGTTGCATGTATTTTGTTGGGGGTGGGGTAAATGGAAAGTGAGTGCTAGGGTGAAGTCTGAGTATCCCAATTCACTATCTTCTTTTGGGGTTTTCTTGCCTTTGTTCTTTTTCCCCAAAAGACTGATTACTTTTCCTGTTGAACCGGCATGTCTTTATCTTTTGTATATAGTTTAATTCTTGATCATGATGGCTAAAATGATATCCTGATAAATTGGAAAATGATGCACGACTAGGCATAGTAACTGATAAATATGTGGCTCAAAGCACGACATAGAGGTACACCATTGCATTACCCTAAGTCTAAAATTCAAACTAGGTGTCTGATTATCTGGTAGAGTGATGAGATGTCAAGTGAGTGTGAGGAAGATTTGAATAGTCCACTATTTGTACTAAGATAGAACTTGTCTAGTTAGTCCTGCTAAAAATAAGCTGTAATAGACAATTAGGAAAGGATCATAGGCCTTTATTCAATATAGATCATTTTTAGCCTAAACAAAATAAAACCAAATGAAATTTATCCTTATTCGATCCAAATGATCTAAGCTTAAATTAGACCTTTCTTTTTCACCATAATTGACCCTTTTCTGGGAATAATGTGTTGGCCTTGGTCCCTCCTTGGACATGTGCACCTCAGCTTATGCCAAAAGCATAAGTTGAGGGTGGGTAATGTAGTAAACAACCTTCGTTATGGCCCTGACCCAACTTTGGGTATTGTCTACCTTGACTCATGGCAAAGCCATGAGTTGAGGGTGGCTATTATGAGCAATTCTCTGGAAAGTGGGGTTGAAAGAACAAAGAGAGAGAAAGAACAAATGTAAAGTGACTCAAGAATTAGTTGAAAGAAAAGTAAAGAAAAAGAAAAATATACAAGAAATACAAGCAAGAAAAGAAAAGAGTCACTTACACAAATGAAGAAAGAAGAGAAAATGGAAAGGTCAAAGAATATGAGAAACTGGGCGAGATAAAATGATAGAAAGTGGTAGGTTCATCCGATATGTCAAAGAGGGCAAAAGTCACTAATGTATACCTAAATATACCCTACCTGACCCTGAGCCTATGTTACAATCTAAGAAAGTCCTATCGTGATCCTAAGGATTGTATAGCTTACTTAAGGCAGCAAAAATAAGGGCAAGCTTATGGCAATAGGTATGAATCAGTATGACTTTGTTCTGAGAGCAAGTGTTAAAAAATAATCCTTATACTCAAACTGAAATCATTGTGTGAAAAATGAGGATTTTGTTTCAAAGTGAGGACACTAGTTGCAATACCGGAATTGTTAGCACCTTGATGAGAAATTGAAGAGGATAGGTGTTAGTGCATGGTCAGTCTGTGTCATGTTCTGATCGCACATAGTTCAAGCCTAATAGTGATAGAATGCATAGATATGATGAGATTAATGGAGATTGATAGACAAATGATTGCAAAGGATAAAACATGGATACTCTTGTACAAAGATTTTGTAGTGAGTCATAGTGTGTTGCTTAGGACAAACAACGAATTTAAGTTGAGGGTTTTGATATACCGCGATTTCACGGTATTATTAATACTTTTTCCTTATGTTTAGTGTGAAAAGCCTTTTTGTGCTAATTTTATATAAGTTTCTCTTTATTTTGCTGGAAATCTGTCCAAAGATGAATGCAGAGATTTTGAGTGAAGAAATGCAGAAGAGACCACCTATGGAGCTTGTGACGGTCCGTTGTGCTTGTGACGGTCCATAGGTGGCAGCATAGTGCAGCTACTGAAGGAAGATGTGGAAGTCTGACCAAGTGTGGGTTTACAAAGCTTGTGACGGTCCGTCGTGTCTATGACGGTCCGTCCTGCAGGTTCGTCATGAAGTTCAGAGAACTAATCCCAGTACCAATATTCTTAGAGTTGAAGTGTTTTGGAACGAAGACCCTCGATGAATCGTTGTGCCTATGACGGTCCGTCATACTTGTCGTCGAGGGTAACGAAGAGAGCAGCAGAATAAATTGCATAAGTATGGGACTACGGAGTCTATGACAGTCCGTCGTGACCACGACGATCCGTCGCGAGGTCCGTCGACCGAGCCGCGTTTTCGCAGATTTCCAGCAAATAGAGTCCTTGTTTAATTAGGTTTTTATTTTTTATAAATAGTTCTAAAAACCTCATTTTTGAGGTTAGACTCCGTATTGTTAGAATCCGAATTATTAGACATCATATTAGTAGACACTGTATTGTTAAGCTTTTGAGAATCCTTAGACTTTTTGTGAGGATATTGATTACTTTGAGATTCTTGCAAGTGATTATTTGTAATTAATCAAGCAAACTTTTGGATTTTACTCTTTCTCATTCAAGTAAGTACATGAATTTTTATATCATATATTTGAATATTGTGATTGTGACTGAGGGTAACTAAGCTCCATAACTAGGGTTGTGTGAACCATAGGAAAATAATGAGGTAAAACCTAACAAAAATAACAATTCTAGAATAGTGACTTGCATGTATTAATAATTCTTTCGCTTAGAAGTCTTTTTAACGGATGACCAACGTTAGAACTCACCTTAATGCTACTTGCTGGACATAGAAGGTAGATAATAGGAAAAGAATTATCCACATAGATTTATTGTATACTGTCTAATAGGCTAGTATTGATTTGTACAAGGTAATAACTTAGTCAAATATCGAATATGATGCTTAATATTAGGTAAATATAAGGGTTAGGAAAGCAACACTGTAGCCAGACCAAGGTGCGGAGTGAGTTTTTCTAGATGCCGGACAAAGGATTTAGAAATACATAACTTATGATTTTGCATGCAAGATACTAGGAAAGAATTGTTATAGTTAGGATTATCAAGTTATGAACCTGTTGGGAACACGTAAATCCTAGGTACTTTGATAAATTGATTAAACTCCAACATTTAAAGCTGTTAAGTGTCGCTTTCAATTTCGTTAGTTATTTTCATTCATTTAGAAATAGAAACCCCCTTTTTATTGTTTTTGCTTTCCAAGAAAGTAATTGACCGAACAATAGTAATAATAGGTTTAAGTTAAGTCTAAACTATTTTGCTCGTGGGAACAATCTTAACCTCAGTAGTTGGGTTATTTACTTGACACGACCGCTTTAATTCTTATTTGAGAAGTAAGTTTGAGCGTATCACGTTGTCACATCTAGAAACACTCCGTAGAAATAACCGCCGTTTTCGTCCTCTTTGAGGACTAAGACAATCCTCTTAGCTTACATAATTACATTCATAGGTCAAAATTAGTTGAAATTTAAAACTTTTAACTACTTCTACATTGAGATTTACATATACCTCTACATACACGTAATAGATATTTATCGAGTATATATAGACCCTTCTTATAGGAAGATTACATAGTCTTCTACTCTTATTGAAGATAGATATGTAGAATATAACATAGTCTCAAATAGTCATCTCATCTCTTGACCATCGTGTAAGAGTATATTAAATTTTTCTAGCCCATACATCAATGAAATAGGACCACATATAGGTAATACAATGTTTAATATCCAAACGAAAAAGGAAAGAACATAAGAGCCTTGATCACTAAAGCAATATCATACGCTTGATAGTGGAATCGCCCTTGGAAAATCAATGTCTTCATCAAAGTCATCTCCGAAATTCCTTCAAAGACCAGAACCTAAAATGTAGGGGGAGAGGAAGAAATTGGGTTAGTACACCGCTTGTACTAAGTATGAGACCATATGTACACATATCATGAAAACATGCTAAAATAGGACATTTAATAAAGTATGCAATTTACTTTGTAAACCTTCATGCACATTCAACAAGACCATACCAATCAATAAAACATTTTCATGAAGTCATAGTCATGTTAATCACAATATCAACAACATCAGTCAATGTCAACATGCATATCATATAATTGAATACATAACCAAGACACTCCATCATCAAGTCATAAATAACCACAAGCAAGAATAAGAGTTCATTATAAGTTAATCAGAGTAAGACAATTATCCATGAACCCATATCAAGTAAACAAGTGCAATGACCAAGAAAAGTCCCATAATCTTACGTAATAAAGTAACTAAACAAGAATGATGACCAACATCCCAGTTCATATAGCATAACATGAAAAGTACGTAATATCATAGTTTTGAATTATAAACAAAATACATGTTCATAAGAATACTTAACATCACATATTATCATCAACATAAAATATCATCATGTACATATCCTTTATATTTACAAGCTTCTATACACATAAGAACATCTTCCTAAGACTTCACTTAAGGCTAACTAGTGCAATGTATAGGTAGACTCCTATACCTCTACCTAGACTAAGCTAAACCCCCTAGGTTATTCTAGTTAGAGTTCATTTCTTTAAATCATTTTACAGTATGTGAACATCTTGCCCTAACCGACGTACACCACATGAGATAATGTGAAATTTGGTGTTATGAAACCTTACACAGAAAGAAGGCAGACTACTTGCAAAGGTAGTACAAAAACATGAACATAGTAACTACGTGGATCCACTAGCTAGTACTCCTATGGGGGCAACATTGTTCAAGAACTAGGAGATATAGTTGGGACCCTCTTTATTCTATACGCATTATAGTCTCCAATCTCAAGAGTACATTAGTAATCCTACCTTCCCTGTGTGGGAAGGGAAACTCCTCACTCTAGTTCACTCAGATCTAAGATAGAGTCCCTTTTTGAAATGTCTTTAATACCTTTATTAATCATCATAGCTTAATGTAGGTTATAGGGTCTAACCCTTGTATAATACTCATCATCATATCTCAATAAAAATCCCATGAATATAATCCTTTCATCACAATTCATATAAGTGACATTAAAACATTTACATATCACTTCTTAGTAAGACACTTTGGTAAATAATCACCATCCTTATAAAATTTACATCTTAGCAAACACCTCACATATCGTAGTCAATAAATTTCAATTCAACATCATACAAACCCTATAAATACCAATACAAGGCATACTCCAATACAACATCATGACTTAATCACAATTTACCATAATTGAAGTAAAGAATAGGGATCACAAGACTTACCAAGTCTCGATCATAATTCATCATCAAGGTTTTACGATTAACCCTTAATTCAACCTAATTAGGTTATAACATCATCATATAATCATAAACAACATTATAACAAAGACAATTGAATCGGTATATCACAATTGATAACAAGTCCATAGCTTAAAATAAGACACTTAGGTTAATTCACAATGTACTTCATGACGTGGATAAACTTCTCAAGAAATAGCATGATAGGACTATAAGTTATACTAATTTAGTTGTGATTAATACAAAAACATCATGTAATAGTAATTCAACAAATAACTGATACAATTGAACCAATATAATACAATTCTTATTAAGATCACAAACTAGGGTTAAGAGTTAAAGGTAATCTTTTATAAACGAGACGAATTCATAAAGATATATCATAATTATTTTAGAATACATTTTAATCAATTCATAATATGAAAAATAAATCATAAACAAAATAATTCACAACATCAATTTCCTATTGGATGAAAACCCAAGTTTTGAAATCAATTTGATAGAACCCTTTCACAAAAGATGTCTCAAAGGTGAAAGAGATCACAACCTTGATAATTTATGAATATTGATGGATAAAATTGACTCTTTTCATCCCTTAAAACCTCCCCTATCTTTGTCTTCAATGGAGTTCTTCAGTAGCATAGAGAGAAGAAAGAGAGTTTTGTGTTTGGGAATCATGTTTAGTGTCTTTATATAAGTCATTCATTGACTTAATTAGACATACCTAACAACTAACTCATTAAATAACCACCAAATTAATAATTAATGAAATTAAAAATGTGCAGAAAATCAAAGCTCTCACAGACGAGACCCCGATCAACAGTCCATCTGTGAGTCGACGATCATTGTCCCCCTCCGTGCTTCACTCTGTCGTTTGATTCAGAGACTGGTCCAAATGGATTATTAGCCGAAATTGCTAAGTGTTGGTTGAAAAATTGCATTGATGCCCCGTCGATCAATTGATGCCCCATCGATTCCCCTCGTGGGTTCACATTGCTTAAGTAATCTTTGTCTCGAAAATGCAAGGGTCCTCCTCAAGGGCCCTTGGTTGGTACTTGGGGAATCATGCCCAAAAATTTCGACTATTAATCAACTTAAATACTTGTTATACACCCTTCCACCAATTTTGATCATTTTGGGACTTCTAAAAGCTACTCAAATATTCTATGGAACACTACTATCTCATTGAACTAATTTCTGAACGTCATGGACGTTCTTGGACGTTTTGGTTTATAGACTTCCTAAATGACTTATATTCATTAAAATGTACCTTAAATAGTTTATAAACCTTATGACACTTATGTGAGGATCTAGAACACATCTTGGATTTTCGAAGTGTTACATTATCCCACCCTTAGAAACATTCGTCCCTGTATGACACTAAAATCTTTTGAAGGAAGGAATGGACTCAATACTAGCATCCCAACAAAAAATAATACATAACAATATCAATCATGACATTTACACTAGTCAATTGAAAACTTCAATTACCACACATAATGCTCAAAATCACATTATGCGAAATTTCCTTCTCACAACAACAAGATCTCAACATATCATATATGAGTAAATTATGCTAAATCTTAACTTATCAACATGTTACATATCATTTCTTAAAGAATTACCATATGAAAATGCACAACATGACTTCAAACAAGAATAATTGCAAAATTTCAAGTCCAAATGCACAATTCAGTGTAATTCATTGTAATGACATCAAAAATGCACATTTTTTTAAAACTTTAAAAAAAATAAGAAACTTCAATTTTAAGTCATTATTTTCATTATTAATAAAAACAACTAATGTTAGCTATCAAATAGATGAGGGTAATGGGACTTCATGTTGGTCCCGGACTCCCATGTTGCACCCTCAACTAGGTGATTCTTCCATAATACTTTTGCGGAAGCCACCTCTTTGTTCCTTAATTTCTTTAAAATCCTATCAAGGATTTGAACAAAAGTCTCCTCGTAAGAGATATTATCCTTCACACCAAGACCCTTAATAGTAAGAATATAGTAGGGATCATTGATACACTTGTTAAGCATAGAAGCATGGAAAATTGGATTAATCGAAGCCAATTCACTAGGGAACCTTACTTATAGTAAACCTTACCAACCCTTTGCATGATTTCATAGGGACCCACATAACGAGGACTCAACTTCCCTTTCTTGTCAAATCTAACCACCACTTTAATAGGAAAAATTTTCAAGTACACTTTACCACCTTCTTGAAACTCCAATTCCCTTCCCCTATGATCAACATAAGACTTTTGCCAACTATAGGCCATTTGCAACCGATTCCTTCTGATATGAAACTTCTCCAAAGTCATACGAATAAAGTCGGGACCCAAAAGTGAATACTCTCTGACTTCAAACAATCCAATAGGAGACGTACACCTCCTACAATACAAGACTTTATATGAAGACATAGATATAGATGAATGGTAGCTATTATTGTAAGGAAACTCCACCAAAGGCAAATGCTTATCCCAATTTTTCTTGAAATCAATAATATAAGTCTTAATCATATCCTCAAGGGTTTGAATAGTACGTTCCGCTTGACCATCCATTTGAGGATAAAAGGTGGTGCTTAACTTCACCTTGGTATCAAACCCTTCTTCGAATGACCTTTAAAACATAGATGTGAATTGTGCACCCCTATCTGATATGATGGAAATTGAAATACCATGGCGACACACAATATCATCTATGAACATCCTTACATAATCCTCCGCTAAATAGATAGACTTGAGGGGAATGAAATAAGCAGATTTGGTCAACCTTCCACAACCACCCATATAGAGTCATATTGATTTTGTGTCCGAGGCAAACATAAAAGAAAATCCACATTTATGTCTTCCCACTTCCAAGTAGAAACTTGGATTTCTTGTTGTAAACCATCGGACTTTTTGTATTCGACGTTCACTTGTTGGCAATTTGAACTGTTAGCAACAAATTCTGCTATGTCCTCTTTCAAACCTTCCCACCACAACACTTCCCTAAGGTCATGGTGCATCTTAGTTGAACCCTGATAAATGGAGTAATGAGACCCATGATCTTCCTCAAGAATCCGGTTCCTCAAACCATCTACATTGGCAACACACAAACTTCCTTGATACCTCAAGACACCATCCCCCCCCCTAAGGAGAATGACTCATTAATCTTACAAAGAACCAATTCCTTCAACTCCATCAATGGTTGATCAAGATGTTGTTTGGACTTCACCTCCACTACCAAAGATGATTCAGAGTTATGATGGACTATAGAAACCACCATTCGGAGAATCTTGCAACCTCACACCCAATCTATCCAGCCTATGAACATCTTTCAGTAGATCTTTCTTGGCTTCCACTACATGAGACACAATACCAATGTTCATACGACTTAGAGCATCCGTAACCACACTGGCCTTTCCTGGGTGATAGAGAACACTCATTTCGTAATCCTTCAACAATTCTGACCACCTTTTTGTCAAAGGTTCAACTTTTTTTGAGAAAGCACAAGTTGGAGACTCTTGTGGTCGATATACAGATCAAAATGAGTGTAATACAAGTAATATCATTATTTGGATGGTTCCTCTCATGCACCTTATGTTGTCTTGAGGCATAGGCTACTACTTTCCCATGTTGGATAAGCACACACTCTAAACCCACTTAGAATGTCAACACTAAAGATAACGTAAGCCTGTCTTTAAACATTTGGAAACTTCTCTCACATGCTTCCAACCACTCAAATTTCTTACTCTTTTGGGTCAAAGTAGTCAAGGGACATGCAATGGATGAAAAACCATCAACAAACCTTCGATAATAACCCTCTAAATCCAAGAAACTCGTAATTTTAGTTGGAGTCAATATTCTAGGCCAATTTTTCACTGCCTCGGTTTTTCTTGGATCAACCTCAACTCCCTCAGTAGAGATGCTATGACCAAGAAACTCCACCGACCTCAACCAAAACTCACATTTTCTATACTTGGCAAATAATTGGTTCTCCTAGGTACTTGTACCAGCACCCTCAAATGGTCCATGTGATCACCCTCATTTTTGGAATATACCAAGATGTTGTCAATGAAGACAATGACAAATGAATCTAGGTAACTACGAAACACCTTAGTTATGACATCCTAGATGTGAATTGTGCACCCTCATACGCTCAAACTTACTTATCAAATAAAATATAAAGTGGTCGTATCAAGTAAAAAACCCAACTAATAAGGTTGGAATCGTTCCCAAGAGGAAAATAGTTCAGACTTAACTTTAATCTATTATTACTACTATTTAGTCAATAATTTCCTCAGAAAACAAAGACAATAAAAAAGGGGTTTTTCTTTCTAAATGAATGAAATAAACTTACTAACTCAAAGTAAACAACTAACAGATTCAAATCTTGGAGTTTAATCAATTAATAAAAGAAACTAGGGTTTAAGTGTTCACCACAGGTTACTAACTTGATAATTATAACCATAACAATTCTTTCCTAGTATCTTGTATGTAAAGTGATAAGTTATGATGTATTTCTAAATACTTGGTCCGGCATCTAGAAAATTTTACTCCGCACATTGGTCCGGCTACCTGTGTTGCTATACTAACCCTTACCTTACCTTATATTAAGCATTATATTCGATATTTGACTAAGTTATTACCTCGTACCAATCGATACTTGCCTATTAGATAGTATACACTAAATCTATGTTGATAATTCTTTTTCTTTTATCTACTTCCTTGGTCCGGCAAGTAGCATTAAGGCGATTTCTAATGTTGTCCATCCGTTAAAAAGACTTCTACATGAAAGAATTATCAATACATGCAAGACGCTATACTTGAATTGTTATTTTAGTTAGGTTTTACCTCATTATTCGCTCATGGTTACCACAACCCTAGTTATGGTGTTTCGTTACCCATAGTCATAATCACGGTATTCATATATGTAATATAAAACTTCCTGCACTTACTTCAATGAGAAAGAATAAAATCCAGAAGTTCACTTGATTAATCAACAAAAGCACCAACAATCAATTCTACAAAAAGTGTAAAAATCAAAAAGTCTAGTATCAAAGGTTCTAGGATCAAAGAGTTTAACCAACAAAAATTCTAATCATCACGACGAACCAGCAGGACGGACCATCATGGCTATGACGGTCCGTCAGCAACCTCACTACGTTGCCACCGACGGACCGTCGCAAGCTTGACGGACCGTCTAGAGATCCGTAGGTGGTAACTTTTTTGCATGTTTTGCTCAAAAACATCCACGTTCATCTTTAAGAAGATTTCCTGCAAATAAAGAGAAACTTACATAAAAATCAATACAAAAAGGATTTTGGACACACACTAAACTTAATAAAAAGGCATTAAAAATACCGTGAAACCACGTTATATCAACATTCTCAACTTAAATTGGTTGTATGTCCTCAACTAGCGCACTATGACTCACTACAAAATCGTTGTACAATGGTATCCATGTTTTAGCTTTTGCAATCATTTGGCTATCAATCCCGATCAGTCTCATAATGTTTATGCATATTTCACTATTAGTCTTGAATTTTTGGAAATCATACCATGACACAGACTCGCCACGCATTGACACCTATCCTCTTCAATTTCTCACCGAGGTGGTAATATTTTCGGTATTGCAACTAGTTTCCTAACTTCAAAATAACATCGTCATTTTTCACACAATAATTTCAGTTTGAGTATAAGAATTTCTTTACAACACTCACTCTCAGAACAAATTCACAACTCATTCATACATATTGTCATAAGCTTGGCTTTATTTTCATTGCTTTAAGTTCGCCATACAACTCTTAGGATCACAATAGGACATTCTTAGCTTGTAACATAGGCGCAGGGTAAGGTAGGGTATGTTTAGGTATACTTTAGTAACTTTTTTCCCTCCTTGACATATCGGCTAAACATACCACTTTTTATCATTTTATTTCGCCAAATTTCTCATATTCTTTCACCTTGCTATTTTCCCTTCTTTCTTCATTAATGTAAGTGACTCTCTTCTTTTCTTGCTTGTATTTATTATATATATATATATATTGAGTCACTTTACTTTTGTTCTTTCTCTATCTTTGTTCTTTCAACTCCACTTTCCAGACCATTCCTCATAATAGCCACCTTCAACTCTTGGCTTTGCCATGAGTCAAAGTACACAATATCCAAAGTTGGGTCAGGGCCATTAAATGGTTGTTTAATTCATTAGCCACCCTCAACTTATGCTTTTGTCAAAATATGAGGTGCACATATCCAAGGAGGGACCAGGGCAAACACCCCAGAAAAGATCAATCGGGATAAAAAACAAAGGTCTAGTTTAAGCTCAAATCACTAGTATCAAAGAGGGATTAATTTCATTCTGGTTTTTTTTATTTAATCTAAAAATTGTCTATATTGAACAAGGGCCTATGATCCTTTCCTAATTGTCTATTAAAACTTACTTTTAGTAGGACAAATTAGGCAAGTTCTATCTCAGTACAAATAGTGGACTATTAAAATCTTCCTCACACCCGATTGAAATTGCATTACTCTACCAGATTATCAGAAACCTAGTTTAAATTTTTGTCTTAGGGTCAAGAAGTGGTGTATCTCTATTTCATGCTTAGAGGCACCCATTTATCAATTACTATGGCTAGTCATGCATCATTTTCATTACATCGGGATAAAAATAATCAGTCTCTTGGGTGGAAAACAACATAGGCAAGAAAACCCCAAAAGAGGATACTGAATTGGGATACTCACACTTAACCCTAGCACTCACTTTCCATTTACCCCACCCCCAACAAAAAGATATGCAATTGTCCAAAATGCATAAAAAACTTAAATACGAGAGTGGTAGGTGAAGCAAACCTAGGGAGCAAAGCGCCGACGATCAGCAAGCTGGTTGGGTCGGGTTCCCCAGAACTCTCTACCTCTATAGTCGAGACACCCTCAGTAGTGTCCTCATCAACAACACCACTATTAGTAGTTCCTCCCGCGGACTCCACATCTCTGGAGCTAGATGCCCCAACAGCTGACTCTACAGCCCTGATTCGATGCGCCTCCTCATCAGCAAGCGAGTCTATCCTAACAGCCTCTATCTCACGGCACTCCTTCTTCCGTGATCTAGACTAATCCTCTTCTCGACCCTTGCGCCTCTTGGCATAATCACGAGGGTAAGGTGGTGGAATCTCAGAAGTGGCGAAAAAGGCCGCCATCACTGTGTCCTCAATAGGCTCTGCAAAAGGGGCCTCAGACTCAGTCACCCTAGCCTCTAGGATCATATCAATGACCTCTTGCAGACTCTCAACCGCAGCTTGAAGTATCGACATGTCCACCTAAGGGGATGGCCGGTCTAGCACCCGCAACTCAAAAGCGTCCAAGCGATAACGAACCTTAGCGATCTTCCGCTCTGTGTGCTGGACCATTTTATGCTCCAAGCTCTCCTTTGCCTCATCTATAGACCTCTGCATCCAAGGATGGATGTGATGCAGAAGTATAGTCATCTGTGCGTCTTGTTTTTGGACCCTAGCAAGTGGGACAAGAGCGGGAAAAGGTGCAGAGCGATAAGATCTAGGGGCTGTGCAACTACCCGGGATAGACTCAACCGGGGTAGTGCCAGTGGTTTCGGATGTAGACTGCGTAGCAGTTTGAGCATGTTCTACCGTATCATCCAGATATTCACCAACAAGAGAAAACTCTAGACGGGGCCCCCTATGTGGAGCTAACTCATTGGCCTCATCCATGATGAGGTTGATATCAACAGTACCCAGCGGAGTCTTGAGCTGATCAATGTGCCAGAGGGGCACACCTGCAGACTTGCATAAGGAAAATATCATGCATGGAAAAGGGAAAGTAGTTGTGACATTAAAAGCCCTCTCGTGCATGACCACCTATAGAATCCAAGCGAAGTCCACCTCGAACCCAACTATCATCACCGCAATCAGAATTGCGTGATCCCATGTGACAATATTATCAGCAGCGGTGGGGGAAAGGAAGTGGCGTACAATAAACCAGAAGAACTTAGTCGTGAAGGTCAAATTAGCCTTCTTGATGGCTCCCTTCGGCTCTGTTACCCAGTTTGCACCCTCTCCATCAATAGACAAATGCAGGGCCTTCCATGTCTTGGTGTTCTCTCTCAGTGATGGCTCACACATAATTCAAAATAGACTTCTATGAGTGAAAGGTCGGTTTAAACTAAAAAGACGGGGAATTAAATTGTCCATCTTTTACAATTTGCTTTCGGTTGTCGAACTAATAAGTGAGAGGGGTCTTGTTGGCATCAACGTCCTTGCCGTGCAGATACTGGCGGATGGCTGGCAGGGAGATATCGACCTGTATGTCGCGTACCCTGACGTGCTCCAGTGGGTCCTGTTTTGCAGGGGCAGCACGCCTATCTATCTTTGATCTGAGAGTATTTACATAAGAGGCATAAAACTCTTGGCCTATCTCCTGACTGTACCGGCCAAAAGCAAGAGCTGTCCACTTTATTTAGTGTCTGGTTAAGAGATTGTGGATCTCTGGCATAGTAGGGAGACTTCCCGTAAGGACCTGCCTCTCCAGTGTAAGGGTCCGTGTAATGACGCCTTTATCATTTAGAAACTTGGCGTCGAAATACACTTGATATTTCCTGTCAACACACCACCATTTGGGTTGGTCGGCAATCGGGGTGAGAGAACCAGTAGGTGAGCCTGGAGTGGAATCAGGACTTTCAGCCTCATCAGACGAGGCATACTGTGCATAAATGGTGGGTGCAGGGACTTCTTGTGGACCCAGAGGATTCCTCTGACCACAAAAATCCTAAGGGAAGAGACACTCCTTTTTCATGTGTAGCTGACCTAGAAAGTGTGCCGGTTAGTGTGCGCTCCACATCAGACAGGGAGGCAGTGACTACGCCGGACGCCAACTTTTCAGGTGTAGCTCTTGTTGCCCGTGCAGCATGTGATGGAGTGGAAGTGCTTGGGGGCACGTACTCAGGATCATGCTCATCGTCAGAGCCTATAACCAGTCAGGAAGATGGGGCGACGGACTTTGAACGCCAACGTGCATAAACTCGATCTTGTTTTGGTGCCATTAGAGATAGTACTTGTAAAGAATCAATGTTAGTACTAGAAGGAGCAAACAAGAAAAGTAAAAATGACACAAAATAAATATAAGAGCAAAGTTGTAATGACATCTCTTTAGTAACAGTGAAACACGATGGACCAGGTGAGGGCTCGTCGTGAGTACGACGGACCTCATGGGGTCTGTCATGAATTACTTCAACTATATTTATGTGGAGACACCTAAAGAAAAGTCTCTAACAGTTATGACGGCTAAGCAGGATGGACCGTCTTGACAATTAAGGTCCATCGTCGATGTCCGTCGTGAGTTACTTAGAAAAAGGTAGGGAGACCATTAGGAGAGAGATATCTGACCGTCACGACGGTTGTATAGGATGGACCGTCGAGGGTATGAGGGTCCGTCGTAGATTTCCGTTAGAGGACACTTAGAAAAAGTGGGAGACACTTAGGATAAGGGTCTCTTACAACCTTGACGGTTGTGTAGGACGGACCATCGTGGACACGATGGCCTGTCGTAGATGTTCGTTAGAGGACACTTAAAAAAAATGGTGAACCTTAGGACAATGGTCTCTTATAACCATGATGGTTGTGCAGGATGGACGGTCGAAGGTATAATGGTCCGTCGTAGATGTTTGTCAGAGGACACTTAGAAAAAGTTTGAAACCTTGAGGATTAGGACCTCTGACAACCAGAACGGTGTGCAGGACGAACCGTCATGGAAACGACGGTCCGTTGCATGTGTCTGTTAGTTGATACTTTAGAAAAAACGAACAGTGGGGTGTTGGACCAGACCCTATGACGGTCCCTCTTGGTGCGATGGTCCGTCATCGAGGTCTCGTTCTATCATTCCGTGACAAAACTGAGGATGCCCCATTCATCCTCTGTGAGTCAAATGAAATACTTAGTGTTAACCTACATGTTTCTAACTCGAATACCTAACAAACTACAAATGCTAAAGCACCTATTTCTAGATTATTAGCATGGCAATTTGAGGATTCTTAACCGAGGTAAGACAAAATTTGATCAACGAATGAAGACCCATCAATAAGAAGTAGGCTAATACTAATTGAGAAACAAAAATGCAATGTAAATGGGTAGAAATCAGAGACACATACCTGGGAAGAGGAAAAAGACAAGCAAGTAAGGAACATGATCAGCAAGAACAGAACCACAGCAGCAGACTCTGACCAGTAGAAAGTAGATTTTAGGAATTGGGGAATTGATTGGTTGATAGAGAAGAGAGGTAGGAAGTTGGAAGTTTGAAAGGGAGGGAAATGGGAGAAAGAGGGAAGAAAATGGGTGAAATGAAGGGGCGGGGTTTTTAAATGTTAACAATTTGCAAAATACCCCAAGCCGTGTCGTGTTGGGTACTCTCATTATTGACGCAACGATTCCTCGATGATGGTCCATCGCAGATACGATTGTCCGTCATTTGTTCCGCCACGTGTGCCCTAGTTTTGAAAATAAATGAAAGGCGTACTTAGCACAACGAATTTATCTGACGGTTTGTCGCATGCGTGACGATCTGTCGATGTATCCGTCAGTGAATGTTGCAGAGTGATTTTCTGCAGAATATCCTGGTGATGTGCTACCTGCAAATTTAAAACCCATTAATAGAAAATTCTACCATTACTAGAAAGAAAACTATAGGTATTGGGTTGCCTCCCAACCAACGCCTGATTGAACGTCACGGCACGACTGAAGACACTTCATTACTCAGACTTCATCAAGATGGTATGCCTCGATCACATTATTGGCCGATTTACCATGTCGAAGATAGAGTTTTCTTCATTGTTCAATCACCTTAAACCGCATGTGGTAATAGTTGGGTAATCATGTAAGGGACAGTCTATTTGGACTTGAGTTTGCCCAGAAATTAACGTAACATAGAGTTGTATAAAAGCACCAAATCCCCAACCATAAGCTCTCATTCTTCAATTTTTAGGTCATGGTGCTCTTAATCTTTTCTTTGCAGGATATAGCAGATACTGATTGGAGCTCACCACTCTACCTCATGGACCTACAAATGTTGAAGGTCACTTCTTCATTGTTCATCCTAAATTTTATCCGCCCCTTTTCCATATCAACTAAGGCGCTACTAGTAGAGAGGAATGGACTCCCAAGAATAATAGGCACTTCAAAGTCGACTTCATAATCAAGAATAACAAAATCTGCTTAAAATATGAATGACTCCACTTTCACTAGCACATCTTGGAGTATCCCTATAGGCCTTTTCATTGTTCAATTGGCCATCAAAAGCCGCATCGCAGTGGGCTTTGGGTCACCCAAACCCAACTTCTTGTAAATAAAGAGAGGCATGAGATTTATTCATGCCCCCAGATCACATAATGCATTCACAAAATGTAATGACCCGATTGTACAAGGAATAGTGAATGCACTAGGATCTTCTTTCTTTTGTACGAGAAATCTTGTAGCAATAGCACTACAATGTTGCATTCTATCATCATCCTCGAAAGTGACCGTTCTTTTCTTTGTAACAAGATCTTTCATAAACTTTGCATAACCGAGCATTTGTTCAACAGATTCTTCCAAAGGGACATTGATAGAAAGCTGCTTCAACATTGTTATAAAATGCCGATATTTACCATTCTCACTCTTTTTCACTAATCTTTGAGAAAAGGGAGGGGTGTAGGCATGGGAATTACCTTTGCAGGCACTTCAGCATCTTTTCCAGTGTTATCTTCTACTTCACCACTACCCTCTACACCCTTATTATTATCTTTTATCACCTTTCCCTCCTTAGGCGGCATAGGTGGGTCAATATCTGCTTACAACTCCGAGTAGTGATTGCCATACAGTTTCCATCATTTTTTGGATTCTGGATAGTGTCGCTTGGAAGAATGTCCGGTTGTCGTGTGTTCACAGTCGCAGATAATTGGGTCATTTGCAACTCAAGCTGCATAATCGATATTGCATATGTATCGACTTTTTGCCCAATACCCGCTAAATCACTCCTTAAATCTTTAATTTGCTCATCACTAGCATCGAACCGCCTTATAATTTTGTGCAACATATCCTCAACTTGCGCCATACTATCTCCACCATCCCAAGGAGTAACTTCACGATTTTTAAGAGGGACATAGGGCCCATTCATATTATTTCTATTACCATAGTTACCCCTGTTGAAGTTGTTGTCGCGGTTGTAGTTTCTATATCGGACATAATGACCCTCACTGCGAAGGTATTTCTCCCAATATCTGACCTTCTAGTACTCCAAGATTTATTGTTTCAGGATATTTTCTCTAACTTTTTAGCAATCTCTGCATAAGGACTCTCCCCATAAGAACCACCCACTGTAGTATCCAATACCGCTTTATTATTATCATCATGTCCCTGAATGAAGTATTCCTTCCGTGACTCATCATCTATGCGGTGATTGGAGACACTTCTCAAAAAAGAGGTGAATTTATCCCAAGAACTACTAACTTACTCTCCTGGTAGTGCCACAAAGTTTTTCACTATGTGTTTGTGGTTTATTTTCTTGTAGACCAGGTCGTAACGTGCTAAGAAAACGTCCTTAGTTCGTTCCAAATGAAAATTGAGTTATAAGGGAGCTCAGTTAACCAAACAGCAGCCTCTCCCGTCAATGAGAGAGGAAATACTCTTAGCTCTATTACATCTAAATTCAAATCAGGCCTCCCTAAATAACTTTTACACACTGCCCTTGCCTTAGCTATACGGGAAGGTACTCTCTAATTCGTTATCGTAGGGAAACAAGAGTTCTCTTCCTCTCCGTGTATTTGGCATAGAAGGAAGATAGTTCTGCAAGAATCAAAAACAATAAAAAAAAGTAAAATTAAGAAAATATCGATTAAACTTTAGTAATAAGTTTAAGTTAATCTAAAAGCTACTTTCCCCGCCAGAGAAGCCAAAATTTGATACGCTCAACTTACTTCTCAAATAAGAAGTAAAGTGGTTGTATCAAGTAAAGAACCCAAATAATGAGGTTGGGATCGTTCTCACGATGAAAATAGTTCAAACTTAACTTTGATCAGTTATTACTATTATTTAGTCAATTATTTCCTTAGAAAATAAAAGACAATAAAAGGGGGGTTATTTCTAAATGAATGAAAATAACTAACTAAATTAAAGTAAACAACTAAAAGATTCAAATCTTTAAGTTTAATCAATTAAGAAAAGTAACTAGGGTTTAAGTGTTCCTCACAGGTTCCTAACTTGATAATTCTTACTATAACAATTCTTTCCTAGTATCTTGCATGCAAAGTGATAAGTTATGTATTTCTAAATCCTTGGTCCGGCATCTATAAAATTTCACTCCGCACCTTGGTCCGGCTACGTGTGTTTCTACACTAACCCTTACCTTTACCTCATATCAAGCATTGTATTGGATATTTGACTAAGTTATTACCTCGTACCAATCAATCCTAGCCTATTAGATAGTATATACTAAATCTATGTTGATAATTCTTTTCCTATTATCTACCTCCTTGGTCTGGTAAGTAGCATTAAGGCGAGTTCTAATATTGGCCATCCGTTAAAAAGACTTCTAAACAAAACAATTATCAATACATACAAGACACTATTATAGAATTGTTATTTTAGTTAGGTTTTACCTCATTATTCACTCATGGTTCCCACAACCCTAGTTATAGAGTTTAGTTACGCAAAGTCATAATCACAATATTCATATATGTAATATAAGAATTTATGCACTTACTTCAATGAGAAAGAATAAAATCCAGACGTTCACTTGATTAATCAACAAATGCACCAACAATCAATTCTAGAAAAAGTGTAATAACCAAAAAGTCTAATATCAAATAGTCTAAGATCAAAGAGTTTAACTAAAAAAGATTTTTAACAACTAAAAGTCTGACTTAAGAGAATCTTCGTTCCATAACACTTAAACTGCTTGGAAATTGGGTACTGGGACTACTCTCTGAATATCACGACGAACCAGCAAGACGGACCGCCGTGGCTATGACGGTCTGTAATGAACATCCATAATCCCACACTTGGTCATACTTCCCCATCTTCCTTCAGCATTTTTACTACATTGCCACCTACGGGACTATCACAAGCTTCTTAGGTGGTAACTTTTCTGCATTTCTTGCTCAAAAACTTCTCCGTTCATCATTAGAGAGATTTCCTGCAAAAAAAGGGAAACTTACATAAAAATCAATAAAAATGGCTTTGGACACACACAAAACTTAAGGAAAAAGAATTAAAAATAACGCGAAACCATGGTATATCACACCCCTATCCGATACGATGGATAAGGAGATACCATGGCGACGCACAATTTCATCTATGAAGATCCTTACATAATCCTCCACTGAATAGATATACTTGAGGTGAATGAAATGAGAAGATTTGGTCAACCTTCCACAACCACCCATAAAGAGTCATATTGAATTTGTGTCCGAGGTAAACCTAGAAAAAAATCCATATTTATGTCTTCCTACTTCCAAGTAGATACTTGGATTTCTTGAAGTAAACCACCAGGCTTTTGGTGTTGGACTTTCACTTGTTGGAAATTTGTACACTTATCAAGAAATTCTGCTATGTCCTTTTTGAAACCTTCCCACCAAAACACTTCCCTAAGGTCATGGTGCATCTTTATTGAACCCTAATGAATGGAGTAATGAGACTCATGAGCTTCCTCAAGAATTCGGTTCCTTAAAACATCTACATTGGGAACACACAACCTTCCTTGTTACCTCAAGACACCATCTCTCTCCCCCACCCCAAGGAGAATGACTCATTAAGCTTGCTAAGAACCAATTGCTTCAACTCCATCAATGGTTGATCAAGATGTTGTTTGGTCTTCACCTCCACTACCAAAGATGACTCGGAGTTATGATGGACCGTAAAACCACCATTCAGAGAATCTTCCAACCTCACACCCAATCTAGCCATCCTATGAACATATTTAGCTATATCTTGCTTGGCTTCCTCTACATCAGACACACTACCCATGGTCATACGACTTAGAGCATTCGTAACCACAGTGGCCTTGCCTGGGTGTTAGAGAACACTCATTTCGTAATCCTTTAAAAATTCCAACCACCTTATTTGTCAAAGGTTGAACTTCTTTTGAGTTAACACATATCGGAGACTCTTATGGTCGATATACACATCAAAATGAATGTCATATAACTACTGCATCAATATTTTCAAGGAAAAAACTACGGCTGCTAATTCAAGATCATGAGTTGGATAGTTCCTCTCATGCACCTTAAGTTTTATAGAAGCATAGGCTACTAGTTTCCCATGTTGGTTAAGCACACACCCTAAACCCAATCGGAATGCATCACAATGCACAATGAAGTTGTTTGTACCCTCCGATAAAATCAACACTAGAGCTGAAGTAAGCCTATCTTTCAACATTTGGAAAGTTCTCTCACATGCTTCCAACCACTCAAATTTCTTGATCTTTTGGGTTAAAGTAGTCAAGGGAGATGCAATGGATGCAAAACCATCCACAAACCTCCAACAATAACCCTCTAAACCCAAAAAAACTCATAATGTTAGTTGGAGTCAAAGGTCTAGGCCAATTTTTCACTGCCTCAGTTTTCTTTTGATCAACCTCACTTTCTCATTAGAGATGCTATGATCAAGAAATGGCACCGACCTCAACCAAAAATCACATTAAGTATACTTGGAAATTAATAGGTTCTTCTAGGTACTTGTAACACCACCTTCAAATGGTCCATGTGATTACTCTTATTTTTGGAATATACCAAGATGTTGTCAATGAAGACAATTACAAATGAATCTTGGTAACTACGAAACACCTTAGTTATGAGATTCATAAACTCCACTAGGGCATTAGTCAGACCAAGGGACATTACTAAGAACTCATATTGATCGTACCTAGTCTGAAATATCGTCTTTGGTTTATCCTCACCTCTCACCATATGTTGTAGATACCGCGATCTCAAGTGAATCTTAGAAAATTAGCTTTCCCCTTGGAGTTGATCAAACAAGTTGTCAATCTGAGGGATATGATACTTGTTCTTAATAGTGACTTTATTGAGTTGGCGATAATCAATTCTCATTCTAAGGGACCCATCCTTCTTCTTCAAAAACAACACCGGACCACTCCATGGAGATATATTAATGAAGCCTTTGTCTAGTAAATCTTTAAGTTGAGCTTTCAACCCTTTCAATTCTTCCGGAGCTATCCGATAAGGAGGAATTAACATGGGATTTTGATATACCGTTGCTTCACGGTATTATTAATACTTTTTCCTTAAGTTTAGAGTTTCCAAAAGCATTTTTGTGATAATTTTTATATAAGTTTCACTTTGTTTTGCAGGAAATCTGTTCCAAAGATGAATGCCGAGATTTTGAGCGAAGAAATGCAGAAGAGACCACCTACTGAGCTTATGACGGTCCGTCGTGCTTGTGACGGTCAATAGGTTGCAGTGTAGTGCAGCTGCTGAAGGAAGATGGGGAAGTCTGACCAAGTGTGGGGTTATGAAGCTTGTGACGGTCTGTCATGTCTATGACGGTCCGTCTTGCAGGTTCGTCATGAAGTTCAGAGAAGTTATCCTAGTACCTATATTCCAAGAGTTGAAGTGTTTTGGAAAGAAGACCCTCGACGGACCGTTGTGCCTATGACGGTCTGTCATACTTGACGTCGAGGGTAATGAAGAGAGCAGCAGAAAAAATTGAATAAGTATTGGACGACGGATTCCATGACGGTCCGTCGTGACCACGATGATCAGTCGCGAGGTCTGTCGACCAAGCCGTGTTTTGGCAGATTTCCAGCTAATAGAGTCCTTGTTTAATTAGGTTTTTATTTTCTATAAATAGCTTGAAAAAACTCATTTTTGAGGTTAGACTCCGCATTGTGAGAGTCTTAGATGATTAGACTCCGTATTGTTAGATTCTGGATCATTGTTAGACTGTTAGACTCTGGATCGTTGTTAGACTCCGTATTGGTAAACATTGTATTGTTAGACTTTTGATTATCATTGATTGTTAGTGATTTGTGGTTATTAATCAAGCAAACTTTTGGATTTTACTCTTTCTTATTGAAGTAAGTACATGAATTATTATATCATATAATTGAATATTGTGATTATGACTATGGGTAACTAAAGTCCAAAACTAGGGTTGTGAGAACCATAGGCAAATAATGAGGTAAAACCTAACTATAATAACAATTCTTGAATAGTGTCTTGCATGTATCAATAATTCTTTCGCTTACAAGTCTTTTAAACGGATGGCCAATGTTAGAAATCGCCTTAATTCTACTTGTCGGACCAAGGAGGTAGATAAGGAAAAGAATTACTAACATAGATTTAGTGTACACTATCTAATAGGCTAGTATTGATTGGTACGAGGTAATAACTAAGTCAAATATTGAATAAGATGTTTAATATGAGGTAAAGATTAGGGTTAGGATAGCAATAGACGTAGCCGGACCAAGGTGCGAAGTGAGATTTTCTAGATGCCGGACCAAGGATTTAGAAATGCATAACTTATCACTTTGCATGCAAGATACTTGAAAAGAATTGTTATAGTTATAATTATCAAGTTATGAACTTGTGGGGAAAAAGTAAACCCTAGTTACTTTGATTAATTGATTAAGATCCAGCACTCAAAGCTGTTAAATGTCTCTTTCAATTTAGGTAGTTATTTTCATTGATTTAGAAATAGAAACCCCCCTTTTTTTTTGTTTTTTACTTTCCAAGGATGTAATTTACTGAACAAAAGTAATAACAGATTGAAGTTAAGTCTAGACTATTTTCCTCGTGGGAACTATTTCAACCTCACTAGCTCGGTTATTTACTTGACACGACCGCTTTACTTCTTATTTGAGAAGTAAGTTTGAGCGTATCAAATTTTGATGCCGTTGCCGGGGAAAGTAGCTTTTAGATTAACTTGAACTTATTACTATAGTTTAGTTGATATTTTCTTGATTTTACTTTGTTTTATTGTTTTTGATTTTTTTAGAACTATCCACCTTGTATGCCAAATACACGGAGAGGAAGAGCACCCTTGTTTTCGTACGATCACGAATTAGAGCATACACTGCACAATATGAATCAAAACTTGGGAATAAATGATGATGATCCGAACCAGAACATCCCAGCCCCAGTTGATGTTCATGGTTAGTCGTTACGAGATTCTCCGGGTGAACACCAACAGAGGGGACAAAATCCTGTTCCATGGCCCCAAGCATACTACAGAGCCTATGATAACATAGCTAACTCGGATGGGCCACTTGTCTTGCCTCCTCTACCCACAGGCCACACCTTTGTGGTAACTAGTAGCCTGATGCAAATGCTCACTGCCAGAGGTTTGTTTTCATGGCTACCTTCTGAGGATCCACATGCCCATATACCTAAGGTAAGGGCAGTGTGTAAAAGCTGTGCAGGGAGGCCTAATTTGGATTTAGATGTAATAGGGCTCAGAGTGTTTCCTCTATCACAAACGGGAGAGGCTGCTATATTATTCAGTGAGCTCCCATACAACTCAATCTTCACTTGGAACAAACTAAGGGATGTTTTCTTAGCACGCTACTATCCGGTCTCCAAGAAACTAAACCACAAAGACAGAGTGAATAACTTTGTGGCACTACCAGGAGAGTCAGTTAGTAGTTCTTGGGATAGATTCACCTCGTTATTGAGAAGTGTCCCAAATCACCGTATAGATGATGAGTCACTGAAGGAATACTTTTATCAGGGACTGGATGATAATAATAAAGCGGTGTTGGACACTATAGCAGGTGGATCTTATGGGGAGTGTCCTTATGCTGAGATTGCTGAAAAATTAGAGAAAAACTCCCGGAATAATAAAGCTTGGAGTACTAGGAAGTCTGATACAGGGAGAAACACCTTCGAAGTGCAGTCCACTCACAACCTAGCCACAAATGAGATTCGCGAAGAAATGGCTCATATCTTAACCGAGCTTGGGTTGGTACTAAAACATGTCACTGGGGGTGCAGAAAAGATAAATGGAGTCAACTACTTGTCGAAACCACCGCCACAAAACGACGAGTGCTATTATGATGAAGATTCCTATGTAGTAAATGATTAGACGGGGGGTTTCTGACTAAGTGCCCAAGGCTCTAATTAGGAGAATTGACGCCAAGGTCATGGGAACCAAGGTCAGAACTATGGTAACTACAATCGTGAGAGTCATTATGTCCAAGATTGAAACTACAATCGCGACAACAACTTCAACAGGGGTAACTATAGTAATAGAAATGATAGGAATGGACCCTATGTCCCTCCTCTAAATCGTGAAGTTACTCCTAGGGATGGTGGAGGTAGTATGTCGTGAGTTAAAGGATATGTTGCATAAAATGAGTAGGAGGTTCGATGCTAGTCATGAGCACAATAAAGAGTTGAGGAATGATTTAGCGGGTATTGGGCAAAAAGTTGATACACATGCAATATCGATAAAGAAACTTGGGTTACAATTGGCCCAATTATCTGCTACTGTGAACACACAGCAACCGGGCACTCTTCCTAGCAACATTGTCCAAAACCTGAAATATGATGGACATTGTATGGCAATTACTACTCACGGTGGCAAGCAAACCATTGACCCACCTATGCCGTGTAATGAGAAAAATGTGACAAAAGATACTGATAAAGTGGTAGATGTTGATAGTGAATTAGAGGATAACAGTGCAAAAGATGTTGTAGTGCCTAAAAAGGTAACTCTTATGCCTAGGACACCACCCCCATTTCCTCAAAGATTATTGAAAAAGTCCGAGGATGGTAAATATCGGCGTTTTATAACAATGTTTAACAAATTTCTATCAATGTCCCTTTGGTAGAAGCTTTAGAACAAATGTCCAGTTACGCCAAGTTTATAAAAGATCTGGTCACAAAGAAAAGATCGGTCACTTTTGAGGATGATGATAGAATGCATCATTGTAGTGTTATTGCTACAAGATCTCTGGTCCAAAAGAGAGAAGATTCGGGTGCATTCACTATTCCTTGTACAATCGTGTTATTATATTTTGCGAAAGCATTATTTGATCTGGGGGCAAGCATAAATCTCATGCCCCTCTTGATTTCCAAGAAGTTGGGTTTGGGTGATCCAAAGGCCACTGCGATGCGTCTACTGATGGCTTATCGAATAGTGAAAAGGCCTATAGGGATACTCCACGATGTGCTAGTAAAAGTGGATTCGTTCATATTTCCGGCAGATTATTTTATTCTTGATTATGACGTCGATTTTGAAGTGCCCATTATTCTTTTGAGGCCATTCCTTGCTACGGGAAGAGCCTTAGTAGACATGGAAAAAGGGCAAATGAAATTTCGGTTGAACAATAAGGAAGTGACCTTTAACATTTGTAAGTCTATGAGGAAGAGTGGTGAGATCCAGTTAGTATCTCCTATATCCTACAACATGGGTGAGACATCAGAGACACAAATACAAGAACGTCTAGGTGTAGAAGCATTAGCGGCAGTGATAATGAATTTTGATAGTGATTGCATTGAAGAGTATGAGTCATTAGTTGCGGCTCTTGACCGAGGTGATGTTTGGTTTAAACCGAAGAAATATGAGCTAGATGTGAAGAATCGCGAGTCCCTACCCGCGAAACCATCTATAGAGGAGGCTACAAAATTAGAACTAAAAGCTCTCCCACCTCATCTCAGGTATGAATTCTTAGGAAATGGTGACACTTTACCGGTAATCATTGCATCAGACCTGAATGACAACAAATTCAGAGTTTGGTGAAGGTGCTAAAAAGGTTCAAAAGATCTATTGGGTGGACTATTGCGGACATTATTGGGATCCCTCCTGGTATTTTCTCTCATAAAATCCAACTAATGCCTTATCATAAGCCAAGTATTGAGCACCAGAGATGCTTAAATCCTCCTATGTAAGAGGTCGTGAAGAAGGAAATCATTAAGTGGTTGGATGCCGGAGTAATCTATCCAATCACCGATAGTAGTTGGGTATTCCCTTTTTCAGTGTGTACCTAAGAAAGGGGGAATAACTGTGGTCCCCAATGAAAAAAATGAACTTGTTCCAATGAGACCGGTTGCTGAATGGAGGGTGTGTATGGATTACCGCAAACTAAATTCATGGACTGAAAAAGACCATTTTCCTATGCCCTTCATGGATCAGATGTTGGAAAGACTTGTCGGAAAAAAGTGGTACTGTTTTCTTGATGGATATTCGGGGTTTAATCAGATTTCTATTACACCAGAAGATCAAGAGAAAACCACTTTTACTTGTCCATATGGGACCTTTGCGTTCAGAAGAATGTCGTTTGGGTTGTGCAATGCACCCGCCACATTTTAGAGATGTATGATGTCGATATTTTCTGACATGGTGGAGGATACTAGAGAAGTTTTTATGGATGATTTTTATGTTGTTAGTGATTCATTTGAGAGATGTTTGACCAACTTATCTAAGGTCCTAAATAGATGTGAAGACTGCAAATTAGTACTAAACTAGGAAAAGTGTCATTTCATGGTGAAATAGGGCATTGTGTTGGGTCATCGCATTTCAGAAAAGGGCATAGAGGTTGCTCGAGATAAAGTCGAGGTAATCAAGCGACTTCCCCCACCGATCTTTGTGAAATGTGTGAGAAGCTTTCTTAGGCATGTAGGTTTTTACCGTAGATTCATCAAAGACTTTTCAAAGATTGCACATCCATTGTGCAAACTGTTGGAGAAAGATTGTAAATTTTGTTTTGATGAATCCTGTCTTAAAGCATTCGGTGAGCTTAAAGAAAAATTGGTGTCTGCGCCTATCATTATTTCTCCGAATTGGAAAAGTCCATTTGTGGTGATGTGCGATGCTAGTGGGGTGGCTCTTGGTGTAGTTTTGGGACAGAGAAAAAACAAAATCCTTCACCCCATTTACTATGCTAATAAAGACCTAAATGAAGCTCAGAAGAACTACACAGTAACCGAGCAAGAACTCCTTGCAGTAGTCTTTGCTTTTGAGAAATTTTGCTCCAATTTTCTAGGTACTAGAGTTATAGTGCATACTGACCACTCAGCATTGCGATATTTGATGGTAAAGAAGGATGCAAAACCTAGGCTGATTTGTTGGGTATTACTGCTACAAGAATTTGACTTTCAAGGTATTGATAGAAAAGGAACTGAAAATCAAGTTGCTGATCACTTGTCTCGTCTAGAGGATGAAGCTATGAGAGAGTTAGGGGATAAGACTGACATTGATGATACTTTTCCCGATGAGCATGTATTGGCTGCTTAACAAGACTTGACCCCATGGTTCGCAAATTTTGCGAACTATTTGGCTAGTGATATTGTTCCATCGGACTTATCCTTTCATCAAAGAAAAAAGTTCATATATGATGTGAAGAAGTTCTTTTGGGATGAACCATACTTGTATAGGAGTTGTGACGACGGGCTTATTCGGCGTTGTGTGCCAGAATGTGAGATGTTGAGTGTGTTGGAGGCATGCCATACCTCACCCGTTGGTGGACATCATAGAGGTATCCGAACCGCTCATAAGATATTATAATGTGGTTACTATTTGCCAACTCTTCATCAAGATGCTCATGAGTTTGCTAAAGTAGCTGACAAATGCCAACGAGATGGCGGCATTTCAAGAAAGCAAGAGCTCCCTCTAAACCCCATTCTTGTGATTGAGTTATTTGATGTTTGGGGTATTGACTTTATGGGCCCTTTTGTGAGTTCTCATGGAATAAAGTACATTCTAGTAGCAGATGATTATGTATCTAAATGGGTCAAAGCCATCGCCCTCGCAAACAATGAAGGGAAGAGTGTCACTGCATTCTTGAAAAAGAATATATTCTCTCGTTTTGGCACCCCAAGGGCCATTATTAGTGATGGGGGCTCCCACTTCTGCAACATATTGTTCAAGGGGTTATTGGAGAAATATGGGGTTCGCCATAATGTGTCCACTCCTTACCACCTTCAAACTAGTTGGCAAGTTGAAGTGTCAAACCGGTAGATCAAACAGATATTGTCAAAAATAGTGAACGCTAGTAGAACGGATTGGTCAAGGAGGCTTGATGACGCTCTTTGGGCCTACCGGACAGCATATAAGACTCCTATAGGTATGTCTTCATAAAAACTTGTATATGGTAAAGCTTGTCATCTTCCGGTTGAGTTAGAGAATAAAGACATGTGGGCTATGAAGAAGTTGAAAATGGATCGGAGCGAAGCTGCAGAAAAATGGTTAAATGGGTTGAACGAACTCGATGAATTTTGCCTGAAAGCCTATAAAATCACAGCCCTATACAAAGAAAAGATGAAGAAGTACCATGACAAAAAAAATTGAAAACGAGACTTTATGGTAGGAGATTTGGTGCTTTTATTCAATTCCAGGTTGCGCTTGTTTCCGGGAAAGCTCAAGAACAAATAGACTGGTCCTTACTTGGTTACCCAACTATTTCCTCATGGAGCAGTTGAGTTGGAAACTAAGGAGGGTGTGCGGTTAAAGGTGAATGGACAGCGCATAAAAATCTATTTCGGGCATGCTGAATCAGCGAATGAAGTGATTGAGGCATACCATCTTGTGAAGTCTGAGTAATCAAGTGCCCCCAGTCGTGCCGCGACATTAAATCAGGCGCTTGTTGGGAGGCAACCCAATACTTATAGTCTTTTTAGTAATGGTAGCATTTTTCTACTAATGGGTTTTTAAATATACAGGCACATCACCACGAAATTCTGCAGAAAATTACTCTGCAGCAGTCACTGACAGACACATCGACAGACCGTTGCGCCTGCGACGGACCGTCATATGCCTCTGTCGTACCAGGTATGTCTTTCTGTTATTTTCAAACTAGGGCACACACTACAGAACCAACGATAGGTCATCACAACTGCGACGGACCGTTATCGGGGAATCGTCGCGTGATTAATAAGCCATACCTGACCCGACCCACTTGGAGTTTATTATAAACCATTTAAACTCCCCAACCCCTCATTTCTCCCCCATTCCTTCATTATTCAACCCATTACCCTCTCTTTTAAACATCCACAATCTCTCCCACAATCAACCGATCATTGCCCCCCAAAACTCTCCAAAGCCCTAAAAGTTATCAGCTACTAGTTGGAGTTGCTGCTATGGGTGTCTGCCTGGCCACCGAGTACTTGTCCATTTGATTTTCTCCAATTCTAAGGTATGTGTCTCTAATTTCTACTCATTTATCTTGCATTTTTGTTTATTAATTAGTATTAGCTTAGTTCTTCATCATATCTTTGTTTCTTTTATATAAGATTCTGTCAAACGTAGGTATAAAATTTTTGAAAATTTGTCGTGTTTACAACCCTAGACATAGGTGCTTTTGCATTGCTAGTTTCCTAGGTAGTTGGGTTAAACAAATGTTGGTCCAAAACATTACAAGTTCGATTTGGGTCATCGGGGATGAATGGGGTACCCTAGTTTTGTCACTAATCTATAAACGAGACCCTGATTATGGACCATCGTACCCACGACGGACCATCACAGGGTCCGTTTCAAAAGCCCTAACACCCCACCTTTTTTTTCTAAGTGTCCCCCAATGGACACATGTGACAAACCGTCGTCTTCACGATGGTCCGTCCTGCACAACCGTTCTGGTTGTAAGAGACCCTGTTTCTAAGGGTCTCTAATTTTTTTCTTAGTGCCCCCCAATGGACAAATGTGACGGACCGTTGTCTTCACGATGGTCCATCCTGCACAACCGTTTTGGTTAGCAGAGACCCTATTTCTAAGGGTCTCTCATTTTTTTTCTAAGTGCCCCCCAACAAACACATGTGACGGACCGTCGTCTTCACGGCGATCCGTCCTGCACAACCCTTCTGGATGTCAGAGACCCTGTTTCTATGGGTCTTTCACTTTTCTTAGTGTCCTTCAATGGACACATGTGACGGACGGTCGTACCCACAACAGTCCGTTCCAAAGGCCCTAACACCCCACTGCCCATTTTTCTAAGTGTCCCCCAACGGACACATGTGACGGACCTTCGTCTTCATGACGGTCCATCCTGCACAACCGTTCTGGTTGTCAGAGACCCTGTTTCTAAGGGTCTATCATTTTTTTTCTAAGTGTCCCCCAATGGACACATGTGACGGACCGTCGTGAAGACGACGGTCCGTCCTCCACGACCCTTCTGGTTGTCAAAGACCCTGTTTCTAAGGGTCTCTCACTTTTTCTAAGTCTCCTTCAACGGACAAATGTGATGGACCGTCGTACCCACGAAGGTACGTCTTGCATTACCGTTATGACGGTCAGAGACCCCTCTCCTAAGGGTCTCTCACTTTTTCTAAGTGTCCTTCAACGGACACATGTGACAGACCGTCGTACCCACGACGGTTTGTCCTGAATGACCGTTATGACGGTCAGAGACCCCTCTCCTAAGGGTATCTCATTTTTTTCTAAGTGTCCTCTAACACACATCTACGATGGACCGTCGTACCTGTGATGGTCTGTCCTGATCATACCGTCATAATAGTCACATACTCTCCTTCAAGGTTCTCCATATATATGTAGTCTAAGTAAGACATGACGGACCCCATGACGGTCCGTCATAGTCACGAGGAGTCGTCACCAGGCCCGTCGTGTGTCACTGTTACCATAGAAATGACATACTGTTTTAATTTTTTTTTGTGGTTTTGCTTGTCTTGTTTGCCACTTCTCGTACTAATATTGATATTTTACAGGTACTATCTACTATGGCACCTAAGAAAGATCGAATCTATGCAAGGGGGCGATCGAAGTTTGTCACCCCGTCTGCCCGCATGGTCATTGGCTCTGATGATAAGCGTTACCCCGATTACGTGCCCCCAGGCACTTTCACCCCTTCTCGTGTTACACGTGCTCCTAGAGTCACACCCAAAAAGGTGGCGTCCAGCATAGTCACTGCCTCCAAGTCTTATGAGGCGTGCACACTGACCGGCACACCCTCTGGGTCAGCCACAAATTAAGAAGGAGTGTTTGGCTCCTTAGGAGTACCGTAGTCAGAGGAAGCCTCCGGCTCTGCTCAGGTTCCCGCAACCGCCACCGCTGTAGCGTCGGCCTCGTCAGATGAGGTTGACAATTCGGAATCCACATCAAGTTCACAAGCTCAGGCCCCCACCCCATCCACTTACCAGCCCAACCGGTAGTATGTCAACGGGCAATTTCAAGTCTACTCCGACGCCAAGTTCCTGTCTGATATAGGAGTGATGACTCGAACACTCACCTTGGAGCGGTGGGTCTTTTTAGGGAGTCTCCTGACGATGCGTGAGATCCACAATCTCTTAATCAGGCATCGCCTAGAGTGGAAAGCACGTCTGTTGGGCCGTTACAGTGAAGAAATGGTCCAAGAGTTCTACACATCCTACGTAGAGACTCTCCGATCTTAGATAGATAGGCGGGCTTCCCCCTCCAAACAGGCCCCACTGGAGCAGGTACGAGTACGGGGCGTGCAGGTTGACATTTCCCTGCCTGCCATCCGCCGGTTTCTATACGGTGAAGGTGTTGATGCTACTCAGATCCCTCTCACTGCGCGAGCCATCTCTGAGAGAGACCACTAATAGGTGGATGGCTCTGCACCTGTCAAGTTATTGAGAGGGTGCCGACTGGGTGACTGAGACAAAGAGGGCCATCGAGAAGGCCAACCTCACTTTAACGGCGAAGTTCTTGTGGCTGATTGTCCGCCAATGCCTTTGCCTCACAGCCGCTGACAATATCGTTACATGGGATCGAGCAGTGTTTATGGTGGTGATTATAGCCGGGTTCGAGGTAGATTTCGCGTGGCTACTACAAGCAGTCATGCACGAGAGGGCTTTCAAGGTCACTGCTACTTACCCTTTCCCGTGCATGATCTTTTCTCTCTACAGGTCTGCAGGTGTGCCTATATGGCACATAGATCAGCTCAGGACCCCGCATGGAACTGTTAACGTCGACCTCATCAAAGATGAGGACAATGAGTTGGCTTCACATAGAGGGCCTCGTCCACAGCTGCCCCGACTTTCTTATGATCTTGCTGATATTGTAGCCCAGGCCCGCACGGCTACACAGCCAGCGTCCACTGACACTACCCCCGTCGAGTCTATCCCGGGTAGTAGCACTACCCCGAAATCCTCTCACACAGCCCCTCGACCAGCGCTGGTCCCGCTTGCTAGGATCCGAAAATAAGAGGCACAAATGGCTACACTTCTGCATCATATCCAGTCGTGGATGCAGAAGTCTATTACTGAGTCAGAAGAGCGCCTAGAGCGGAAAATGGTCCAGTATACAGAGAGGAAGATAGCTGAGGTTCACCAGCTCTTGGACGCCATTGAGTTTAGGGTGCTAGCCCGGCCATCCCCTCTACTGGACGTGTCGACTCTTCATGCTGGTTTCGATAGCCTTCGCGCAGATATTGACACGATCTTAGAGTCTAGGGTGCCTGAGTCTGAGGCCCCTTCTGTTGATCCTGTTGAAGACACAGTGTTGGCAGCTCTATTTGCCACTTCATAGATTCCACCACATCCCCATCGAGAGCATTCCAAGAGGCGTATGGTTCGAGTGGAGTACGAGGCGTGAGCACGGAAGAAGGAGCGCCGAAAGATGGAGGCTGCGAGGAGAGACTCACTTGCTGAGGAGGAGGCGCACCAGATGAGAGCATCAGAGTTAGCGGTTGGGGAGTCTAGCTCCCAAACTATGGAGATAGCAGGAGGCACTACTGATGGTGCGGTTGTTGCTGAGGACACCACTGAGGGTGTACAGATTGTAGATGACGTGGGTTCCGGGGATTCGGACCCACCAGCTTGTGGATCGACGGCGCTTTGCGCCACAGGTTTGCTTCACCTACAACTCTAGTATTTAATCTTTTATGCATTGGGGACAATTGCATGTTTTTTTTGTTGGGGGTGGGGTAAATTGAAAGTGAGTTTTAGGGTGAAGTCTGTGTAGCCCAATTCACTATCCTCTTTTGGAGTTTTCTTACCTGTGTTCTTTTTCCCCAAAAGACTGATTACTTTTTCTGTTGAACTGGCATATCTATATCTTTTATACATAGTTTAATTCTGGAGCATGATGGCTAAATGATATCCTGATAAATAAGAAAATGATGCATGACTAGGCATAGTAACTGATAAATGTGTAACTCTAAGCATGACATTAAGGTACACCATTGCATTACCCTAAGTCTAAAATTCGAACTAGGTGTCTGATAATCTCGTATAGTGATGAGATGTCAACTGAGTGTGAGGAAGATGTGAATAGTCCACTATTGGTACTGAGCTAGAACTTTCCTTGTTAGTCCTGCTAAATGTAAGTTGTAATAGATCATTAGGAAAGGATCATAGGCCCTTATTCAACATAGCCCATTTCTACCCTTTAATAAAAGAAACCAAATGAAATTTATCCTTCTTTGATCCAAATGATCTCAGCTTAAATTAGACCTTTCTTTTTTACCCCAAGTAATCTTTTCTGGGAACAATGTGTTAGCCCTGGTCCCTCCTTGGACATGTGCACCTCAGCTTATGCCAAAAGTATAAGTTGAGGGTGGCTAATGCAGTAAAAAACCTTTGTTATGGCCCTGACCCAACTTTAGTTATTGTGTACCTTGACTCATGGCAAATCCATGAGTTGAGGGTTGCTATCATGAGGAATGCTCTGGAAAGTGGGGTTGAAAGAACAAAGAGAGAGAAAGAACAAAATTAAAGTTACTCAAGAATTAGATGAAAGAAAAGTAAAGAAAAACAAAAATATACAAGAAATGCAAGCAAGAAAAGAAGAGAGTCACTCACACAAATGAAGAAAGAAGAGAAAAAGCAAGGTGAAAGAATATGAGAAACTGGGCGAGATAAAATTATAGAAAGTAGAAGGTTTAGCCGAGATGTCAAGGAGGAAAAAAAGTCACTAAAGTATACCTAAATATACCCTACCTGACCCTGAGTCTATGTTACTAGCTAAAATAGTCATATCGTGATCCTAAAGGGTTGTATAGTGAACTTAAGGCGGTGAAAATAAGCGCAAGCTTATGGCAATAGGTATGAATAAGTGTGACTTTGTTCTTAGAGAGAGTGTTGAGGAGTAATCCCTGTACTAAAACTGGAATCATTGTGTGAAAATTGAGGATTTTGTTTTAAAGTGAGGACACTAGTTGCAATACAAGAATTGTTAGCACCTCGGTGAGAAATTTAAGAGGATAGGTGTTAGTGCATGGTGAGTATGTGTCATGTTCTGATCCCACATAATTCAAGCCTTATAGTGATAGCATGCATGGATTTAATGAGATTAATCGGGATTGATAGCGAAATGATTGCAAAGGATGAAACATGGATACTATTGTTCAATGATTTTGTATTGAGTCACAGTGCGTCGCTTTAGGAGAAACGACGAATTTAAGTTGAGTGTGTTGATATATCGTTGTTTCACGGTATTATTAATACCCTTTCCCGTGCATGATCTTTTCTCTCTACAGGTCCGCAGGTGTGCCTATATGGCACGTAGATCAGCTCAGGACCCCGCAGGGAACTGTTGACGTCGGCCTCATCAAAGATGAGTACAATGAGTTGGCTTCACGTAGAGGGCCTCGTCCACAGCTGCCCCCACTTTCTGATGATCTTGCTGATATTGTAGCCCAGGCCCGCACAGCTACACAGGCGGCGTCCACTGACACTACCCCGGTCGAGTCTATCCCGGGTAGTAGCACTGCCCCGAACTCCTCTCACACAGCCCCTCTACCAGCGCTGGTCCCGCTTGCTAGGGTCCAAAAATTAGAGGCGCAAATGGCTACACTTCTGCATCATATCCAGTCGTGGATGCAGAAGTCTATTACTGAGTCAGAAGAGCGCCTAGAGCGGAAAATGGTCCAGTATACAGAGAAGAAGATAGCTGAGGCTCACCAGCTCTTGGACGCCATTGAGTTTAGGGTGCTAGCCCGGCCATCTCCTCTACTGGACATGTCGACTCTTCAGGCTGGTTTCGATAGCCTTCGCACAGATATTTACACGATCTTAGAGTCTAGGGTGCCTGAGTCTGAGGTCCCTTCTGTCGATCTTGCTGAAAACACAGTGTTGGCAGCTCTATTTGCCACTTCATAGATTCCACCACATCCCCCTCGAGAGCATGCCAAGAGGCGTATGGTTCGAGTGGAGTACGAGGCGCGAGCACGGAAGAAGGAGCGCCGAGAGATAGAGGCTGCAAGGAGAGCCTCACTTGCTGAGGAGGAGGCGCACCAGATGAGAGCATCAGAGTTAGCGGTTGAAGAGTCTAGCTCCCAAACTGTGGAGATAGCAGGAGGCACTACTGATGGTGCGGTTGTTGCTGAGGACACCACTGAGGGTGTACAGATTGTAGAGGACGTGGGTTCCGAGGAACCGGACCCACCAGCTTGTGGATCGACGGCACTTTGCGCCACAGGTTTGCTTCACCTACCACTCAAGTATTTAATCTTTTATGCATTGGGGACAATTGCATGTTTTTTTGTTGGGGGTGGGGTAAATTGAAAGTGAGTGTTAGGGTGAAGCCTGTGTAGCCCAATTCACTATCCTCTTTTGGGGTTTTCTTACCTGTGTTCTTTTTCCCCAAAAGACTGATTACTTTTTCTATTGAACCGGCATGTCTACATCTTTTATACATAGTTTAATTCTGGAGCATGATGGCTAAATGATATCCTGATAAATTAGAAAATGATGCATGCCTAGGCATAGTAACTGATAAATGTGTAACTCTAAGCATGACATTGAGGTACACCATTGCATTACCCTAAGTCTAAAATTCGAACTAGGTGTCTGATAATTTCGTATAGTGATGAGATGTCAACTGAGTGTGAGGAAGATGTGAATAGTCCACTATTGGTACTGAGCTAGAACTTTCCTTGTTAGTCCTGCTAAATGTAAGTTGTAATAGACAATTAGGAAAGGATCATAGGCCCTTATTTAACATAGCCCATTTCTACCCTAAATAAAAGAAACCAAATGAAATTTATCCTTCTTTGATCCAAATGATCTCAGCTTAAATTAGACCTTTCTTTTTTACCCCATCTAATCTTTTTCTTGGAACAATGTGTTAGCCCTGGTCCCTCCTTGGACATGTGCACCTCAGCTTATGCCAAAAGCATAAGTTGAGGGTGGCTAATTCAGTAAACAACCTTCGTTATGCCCTGACCCAACTTTAGGTATTGTGTACCTTAACTCATGGCAAATCCATAAGTTGAGGGTTGCTATCATGAGGAATGCTCTAGAAAGTGGGTTTGAAAGAACAAAGAGAGAGAAAGAACAAAATTAAAGTTACTCAAGAATTAGTTGAAAGAAAAGTAAAGAAAAACAAAAATATACAAGAAAATACAAGCAAGAAAAGAAGAGAGTCACTCACACAAATGAAGAAAGAAGAGAAAAAAGCAAGGTGAAAGAATATGAGAAACTGGGCGAGATAAAATGATAGAAAGTGGAAGGTTTAGCCGAGATGTCAAGGAGGGAAAAAAGTCACTAATGTATACCTAAATATACCATACATGACCCTGAGCCTATGTTACTAGCTAAAATAGTCATATCGTGATCCTAAAGGGTTGTATAGTGAACTTAAGGCGGTGAAAATAAGCGCAAGCTTATGGTAATAGGGATGAATAAGTGTGACTTTGTTTTGAGAGCGAATTTTGAAAAGTAATCCCTATACTCAAACTGGAATAATTGTGTGAAAATTGAGAATTTTGTTTTAATGTGAGGACACTAGTTGCAATACAAGAATTGTTAGCACCTCGGTGAGAAATTTAAGAGGATAGGTGTTAGTGCATGGTGAGTCTGTGTCATGTTCTGATCCCACATAATTAAAGCCTAATAGTGATAGCATGCACGGATTTGATGAGATTAATCGGGATTGATAGCCAAACGATTGCAAAGGATGAAACATGGATACTTTTGTACAAAGATTTTGTATTGAGTCACATTGCGTCGCTTTAGGAGAAACGACGAATTTAAGTTGAGTGTGTTGATATATCGTTGTTTCACGGTATTATTAATACTTTTTCCTTAAGTTTAGTGTGTCCAAAAGCCTTTTTGTGCTAATTTTTATATAAGATTCTCTTTGTTTTGCAGGAAATCTATCTAAAGATGAATGCGGAGATTTTGAGTGAAGAAATGTAGAAGAGACCTCCTACGGAGCTAATGACGGTCCGTCGTGCTTGTGACGGTCCGTAAGTGGCAGCGTAGTGCATCTGCTGAAGTAAGATGGGGAAGTCTAACTAAGTGTGAGGTTACGAAGCTTGTGAAGGTCCGTCGTGTCTATGACGGTCCGTCCTGCAGGTTCGTCATGAAGTTCAGAGAAGTGATCCTTGTACCCATATTCCAAGAGTTTAAGTGTATTGGAATGAAGACCCTCGACGGACGGTTGTGCCTATTACGGTCCGTCATACTTGCCGTCGAGGGTAATGAAGAGAGCAGCAAAAGAAATTGCATAAGTATGGGACGACAGAGTCCATGACGGTCCGTCGTGACCACAACGGTCCGTCGCGAGGTCCGTCGACCCAGCCGCGTTTTGGCAGATTTCCAACAAATAGAGTCCTTGTTTAATTGGGTTTTTATTTTCTATAAATAGTTTGAAAAAACACGTTTTTGAGGTTAGACTCCACATTGTGAGACTCTTAGATGATTAGACTCCGTGTTGTTATACTCTGGATCATTGTTAGACTGTTAGACTATGGATCATTCTTAGACTCCGTATTGGTAAACATTGTATTGTTAGACTTTTGATTATCATTGATTGTTGGTGGTTTTTGGTGATTAATCAAGCAAACTTTCGGATTTTACTCTTTCTCATTGAAGTAAGTACATGAATTCTTATATCATATATATGAATATTGTGATTATGACTATGGGTAACTAAACTCTATAACTTGGGTTGTGGGAACCATAGGCAAATAATGAGGTAAAACATAACTAAAATAACAATTCTAGAATAGTGTCTTGCATGTATTAATAATTCTTTCGCTTAGAAGTCTTTTAAACGAATGGCCAACTTTAGAACTCGCCTTAATGCTACTTGCCAGACCAAGGAGGTAGATAATAGGAAAAGAATTATTAACATAGATTTAGTGTATACTATCTAATAGGCTAGTATCGATTGGTACGAGGTAATAACTTAGTCAAATATCAAATACGATGTTTTATATGAGGTAAAGATAAGGGTTAGGATAACAACACACGTAGCCGGACCAAGGTGCGAAGTGAGATTTTCTAGATGCCGGACTAAGGATTTAGAAATGCATAACTTATCACTTTGTATGCAAGATACTTGGAAAAAATTTTATAGTTATAATTATCAAGTTATGAACCTGTGGGGAACACATAAACCCTAGTTACTTTGATTAATTGATTAAAATCCAACATTCAAAGCTGTAAAGTATCTCTTTCAATTTAGGTAGTTATTTTCATTCATTTAGAAATAGAAACCCCCCTTTTGTTGTTTTTTACTTTCCAAGGAAGTAATTGACTGAATAAAAGTAATAACAGATTGAAGTTAAGTCTAGACTATTTTCCTCGTGGGAACGATCCCAACCTCACTAGTTGGGTTATTTACTTGACATGAACGCTTTACTTCTTATTTGAGAAGTTTGAGTGTATCGGATTTGTATCCTGTAACAATTCAATACCAAAATAAATTTCATGTTCTGGAGGAATACCAGGAAGGTCATCAGGAAATACCTCTGAAAATTCACTCACTACGGGGACGGACTCAATGGGTGGAATTTCAGAGTCTAAATGTTGGACTCTTTCTATATGGTATAGACACCCTTTAGATATCATTTTATATGCTTTCAAACAAGAGATGATACGACCTCTTGGAATAGAATTTCCCCCATACCACTATAAAATGCACTAATTTGGAAATTCAAACTTCACCACCCTCGTTCAACAATAAGTATAGGCAAAGCAAGCATGCAACCAATTCATACCCAATATGACATCAAATCGAACATATCAAGTTCTAGTAGTTCAACATAAGTAACTTTATTGGGCGAAATTATAGTATAACTTCTATACACCCTCTTTGAACAACCGACTCATCCACCGAGGTAGACGCCATTAAAGGTTAATTTAGAATGTCCGGTAAGATATCAAATTTCATAGCTATCAAGGGAGTAATAAAAGAATGTAGCGCCTATATTAAGTAAAGCATATACATCAATGGAACAGACTTTCAACATACCAGTCACCACGTCGGGAGAAGTCTCTTGCTCCCCCCTAAAGGGTCGAGCGTAAAAGCAATTCTTCTTTGGAACGCTACTACAACCACTTGCTTGTCGAGTCTTTTTTGCTTGCCCTATCATATTTGGGCAATCTCAAACCTTGTGACCATTTTTACCACAACCAAAACAATTGTACGTACCCTTAAGACAATCACCATAGTGCTTCTTCTGACACTTTCCACAAGTTGGGTTCTTGATTGTTGAACTAATATCTCTTCTCTTTTTAGGCTTAGGGTTAGACACCCTAGCATCACGAGCCTTGGGAAACTGGGAAGGAATTTGATTAGACACCCTCTTCTTGAACCTAGGCTTGTCTTGAATCTCAATCCTACTCTTAGAAGAACCACCATCAATGTTGACACCTAATTTTTGACCCGCGTCGGTATAAATTAATTATCGAGCTTCGTAGGTTTTTCAAATAATTTAAATTAATTAGTGTTAAAAATTTGTGAAAATATAATATAATGTTAACATAGTTACGTATATAATCGGTATATTTTATGTATATTCAAAAGACCATCTCAAAATATTCAAATCTTTAGTAAGTTTCTTCTTAGTTTAAAATTATGATTTTATTCGGCATCACTTTTTAAAAATAAATTACTAAAATTAAAGAGCTCATTGGTTAATTAATACAAATTTGTTTTATTTAAGTATTCGGCCAAATTTATCATTTTTATTTTAATTGGTTATTTATTTAATTAATCCAATTTCCTTCCCTCATTTGAATTAATTCCACCAGCAGCCCATTTCAATTTTACCTTCCCAGCCCGCTCCCTTTCCAACCAAACAACCCCAAATCAATTCCCACACCTCAGCCCATCCGAATCGATCCCCGGGCCCAATTCCCTTCCCTCAAATAAATTCCCACACCTCAGCTTATTCCTTTTCCCACTTCAACATACCCAACCCCAACATCTCCCTTGAACTCGGACAGCCTAACACCCCCTTTAATTTATAACACGACCCAAATCCCAGCCCAACGCTTTCAACCCAATCCCATTTTCCTTGACCCGGTCCCCGACGCAAACCCCCTTTCCTCCTTCTTCCTCTTCACTTAACCCAGAGCTGTACGAGAAACCCAGAAAACAGACCCCAAAATGGAAACTACCCTCCCAGACGCGACCCCCAGAAAAAGCAGAAACACGACAAATTCCCATAAACCGCACCTCCCTCACGATTCCATCTCTCCTCTCTCTCCTCTCTCTCCATAGCGAGTGAACGAGTAGCGCAACGGACACCTTCTTTCCTGCTGCTCCGTATGCGACGTTGCAGCAAAGCGACGCATTTTCGTCCTTGCTATTGGGAGATGAGGACACGTCGCCTACCCAGTACCACGAAATCTTCTCGACCCTCCACCTCCCTTCCTGCTCGAATCATTTTGGATATGATTTGAGGGTTTTGGGATTTTGAATTCGAATAGGCCGAAACTCGTACAACCCATCCCAATTTTGAAACCCTAATCGTCTCTTCTATATAAACCCTATTCCCCTTTCAGTTTAGAGGTTAGATTTTTGAAAGGGGAAATTCTTTTGACATCTTGTTGTTTTGTTTTGGAAGTTTCTGGGGTTCAAACTACATCACAAGATTTCCTACTATTTGTCTTTCATTAAGTTGTTTGAGAGGAGTTTCAATCTGTGTTAAAAGGGTTCTCCAAAACGTGATAGGCCTAGAGGTAAATAGAGAAAGCTGATAAGAAATTGAGAGATAACTTTCTGTCGCGTCGTAGTATACTCCACTGCGATATTCCGGAGAAACGTCTTAACCGTTGTTCGTGCTTGATTTTCGGTGTGAAGGCTTGTTCAGGTTCTTCGCCTCTGTTGGTTCCAATGTGACGGATTAAGGGTTGAAAGCCTTGTCGTGTGTTATTGGATGGTTTGACACTATCGAATCGACGTCATATGATGTGTATTTTTGAGTTATTTTTTATACAACTCATGCGTGCCTGTTTGGTTCATTAAATGAGATGTTATCTAGTTATATTTTTTAATCAGTATAGCAGTTGATGTGTGTTTCATGCTGGAATACTTGTCGTATGTTTGCGCATCTCCTTCATCGTTTGTTTTATTGTTTTGTTGGAAATTGCTGGCAGTGTGTAGTCGAAATTTTGGGGAAGGGAGGGGGTCCTATTTGCTTATTGTCTTCATTTTTTTAGCTTCAATTCATCATGCGTCCTTGCTTCTTTCGTTCCTAATCGCTAAGGTAGTAAATAGGCTTTGTTATTGATATTGGACACTCGATGTCGTATCCCTTATTCTTTCACCTCAAGTTGAAGGAATGAATTGCGATGTCTAAATTTGGACTTATCCTGTGGAGTTTTGACTGTTCGAAGTTCATGTGTTGCACCTTCGTCTTGTCCAAATGCTTTGTGTGTTTAGGTATAGTCGTCTTTCATTCAACGTCATGCTATTTTCTCATTCTATTTTGTCTCGAAATGGTTTCTTCTAGTCTTAGGAGATGTATTGCTACTGACAGTCATTAAGCCTTGACATAAATATACGTCGTAGCTGTGACCCGTTGGTTCTCTTGTCAAGTCTGCTTGTTTCATCATTCATGGACTTTTTGTACGTTGCAATGTGTTTAGAGTATAATCTTCCCTCGTTCTGTTTCACATTGTTGCCTCTATTTAGTAAAGAACGAGTTTAGAGTGTTTCATATGCTTAGTAATTTGAGTTGCATAATTTTCTTGTGTACTTGAGATGCTTTTATTAATGTAGTTTTTGCCCTTAAATTTTGCCATGATTTAGTTAAATTGTTGACCCTCTTGAATGCATTTATTAAAATACTAAATGTTTGCTAAATCTAATGTAGTGATTGGTAAAATGAGAGCATATCTACTAAATGTGTCGTAATATTAATTTATTATTCGGGTTATGTAGCTTTGGTTTTAAATTGATTGTAACCATTTTTGGAGAATATTTGCTAATGTATTTCTCCATTTTCGTGTTGCATGTTAAATTTGTTTGGGGTTCACCCCGAACTCCAATATTCATCCTCGCATTTCAATAGAGCTATGAAAGATCAAAATTCCTTCAATCGAGTCAAGGCAAACATGCAAGAGTCAAAAGCCATGAATATTAAAAAATTTGAAGAAGACGGACTAGAAGACTTTACTTTATTTTTATTCTTTATTTTTTTTGTAATGGGCATAAGCCCTCGTTGTTTTTTTTGGTATTTTATTGTGTATGTTTAGATAGGAAAGGTAAAAATGGTCTAAAAACCCAATGGCAGGTGGGTCCAAAATTCGGTCAAGGCGAACAGAACCCGAATTTGGAACCAAAATCTCTCTACCTCTCTGTCTCTTTCTCTCTCTCTCTTTATTAGTTGATTTTCGTGTTTGTTAGAACATCGTATAGTTTAGGGTTAGAAAACTCCAAACCTTGTCAAAACGCCTATCTGTTCTTTCAAAATTTAAAAAAACTATAATTAAATCTTAAAAATAATAAATAATTCCGAATTCGTAAGGTTTGTTTAGACAAAAACTTTAAGAAATTTAACTTCAAAACAAATTATCAAATTTTAGAATAAAATAGTCAAGTTGTTAATCGCCGGATAACCGTATTAAGTGGAGCGTCTTAGGTGCTTTTTTCAAAACCTTCCTAAGACGCTAATATGAATCCCGAACCACCTAAAATGTTTTCAAGAACGATTTTTCCTGTTTAGGTTGTTTTAGAAACGAGTTTTCTTAATTTTCCTTAAAAAATTAAGTGGCGACTCCTAAAAGTCAAAAATACCTTTAAAAATAAACAAACTCTCTTTTGGAATTTTTTCCCGATAAAACAGAATGGCTACTACGCTGGGGAGTATTTGGAGTATTCTAACCCTAAGGTTAACTTGTTTGACTATTTGCGATAACTATTTACTTGCTTAATTACTTAGTTTTTGAAAATTGCATTTCATGGCATAACTTCCGCCAAATGGCAAATAGTTTGCATCAGGAAACGGACGTTACGCGGATTACCGTGACTTTCTTCAGAAATATCCAAGAAGTCATTTGGGAGTATCAAACAAATAGTCGGAAGGCGGTCATCCGGCGTTGTTTGATAGCTCCACCCCGATGTTTGTCTAACTCGGGTAACCGTCTATTTGAAAACAACTCTAGAAAGCCCAAGATAGAGCGAAACCAAAACCAAAATTAGGCATCAGCCTAGGACGTCTTAATACTCAAGGCATATTAAGTCCATTCTAGTAGAAAAACTGCCAAATCGCATCTAAGGTCTTCGAACTCACGACGCATCATATTACTTGACATTCGGAAATGTATGTGTGAAAACCAACTTAGGGGTAGGGGAAAATCTAACAGGCTTTTATTTTTCAGAAGGATCGTTTCCCTAAGTTCAACATGGTTATCTCAGCGCCGCCTCAACTTACGATGTGGCACAACGACTTGGACGGGGATCATAAGCGAACCCTTAACAAGTACATAGGGGCCTTAAATGAGCTGATCAATATGGATGGCTGGCAAGAATTAATCAAGGTGCTTACGGGGTACTTGGACAGTCAGATTATGGTCTTCCGCTTCGTAATGGCCAAAATTACCCCTACGCTAGAAGAGATAAGGTATTGCATAGACACCGTGGGCATGGGGCTAGAGAGAAGCGCCCTAAAACAAGAGGATATTTTTATCGCCAACAAACCTTCCGTAGAGAACATCGCGGATTGGTTAGGACTAAGGAAAGATTTCACTTATTTGTGTCAGGATTCCCACATGATGTTCAGGGAACTCTACATTAGATTTGGCCACGCGAGTTTCTACGATGCGTACAATTGGGAGTTTATGGTTTCCTATAGAGAGTTGAACGAGGTCCGCCCCCTAGCATTTGGCGTGGCATTGTTGGGAACAATGGTCTTCGCGCACGGTCTGAGTCTGAGCATAAACACCAGAATCATAACGCTCGTCCATACGTTGTTCAAAGGAAATGAAAACCAAGGAACAACAAAGTACTACTCCGTAGTTCTGGTCATACTATCTGACATATATCGAGCCTTGGGTAAGTGCAAAGAAGGACACCGATATTTCCTGGGGTGTAATCTGCTCCTCTAATGGTGGATTCTCATCCATTTGGTGAAGGGTACTGGGACTCGAGAATTACACACCCTCAACAACAAGAACACTCTCAAGGACTTAAACAATTCACTGTTCTGGGCAAATATGAACAATCGGAGAACAAGAGGGAGATAGGCCCACATATTCTCCGATTTGAGAGAAGAAGACCTACAATGGATTCTAGACCATTTCATATCCAAGGAAGTTATCATGGAGAGTCGCAGGTGTATCGTGCTCCCTCTGCCACGAATTCAGGGAATTTTCCTTACGCAACATTCCGAGTCTTGTGACAATTCGGAAGAAAACAGATCGTACCCAGAGAAGCGTACTATGGCGCTTATGTGTACGACATTGGGGATAACAGAGGGCATGATGCTTCAAAATGCTCAGGGAGTGGAAAAACGCCAAGCGCATGGGTAAAGACACTATCGCCCTAGACCGATTCAATGCTGGATATGACGAAGTTTACAAAGAGTGGCTGAAGAAGGACATATAGAATATCTCTTTTAAGATCCCGCGTAGCTTTCGCAGTGTGACAGACAGAGAGGCAAAATCAGTAGCCGAACTGCAAGAGTTAAAGGAAGAGGCCAATGAAGTCTATGCCAAGTTCGTAGAGAATCAAGACGCTCTTGAGAGGGCAACTCGAGAGATCAAAAGATTGAGGCAGGGGTATGACGAGTTTGACAACTGGATCCAGCAGAAAATATAGAGGATGTAATACGAGAGTCTGGAAGACAAAGGGAGTCTTGGTGAAGGTTTTTTGTTAATGCTGAGGTACATGTTTCAGCAACACAAAATCCAGAAAGACGATGACGGAGCAGGACCGTCTGGAGCAGCATAGTGTACATCACCCCTGCGTGGGTTTTCTTTACTTGTATTTATATTATTTTAGCCCCTGTGTGGCCCTGATATTATTGCACTTTCTAATGGCCCTTGCGTGGGTCTGTCTTTATGTGTATTTCCCTCTTTCGAACACTTTACTCATTATTAAATATTATTTTGAGGGGAATCATTCATTTGGTTTAAATTCACACGTACATCATTCGAATGCGCTAGGCCTACCCTTGGCACAAAAGGGTCCCCACGCATGATTAGGACGCGATATATATCTATATTTAAATGCTTATGTGTTACGTTGCTTTAAATGAGGATATCATAAACCCACTACAAGCCAAAAATTCCAAAGAATGTACGGAAGCCACTACCACATATGTCCGACCAAAATTCCCAGGTCTCAAGTTTCTCACTCAAAAGTCCGTATTCCATACCACGAATCCTAAATACCGCTCTATCATCTCAGGAAAGGTGAATCACCGCCATGGACAAAGGGGAGGACGTTCAAACGGAGTTCACTGAAGAGGAATTGCGAAGAAAGATCGAGCGAGTCACTCGAGAAATTCAAAAGATTAAGGAGGAAGGACATAAAGCAGCCATGACCATGGCGATCTACAAAGCCGCGGCCACGACATTGGATGAAGATCTGGCGTCGCAGATAAAAAGAAAGAAGGAGGTTGAGACGGAAAGCGAAAGCCTAAGAAAAAGGTTGAACTTGCATCGTTTGGAGGTACACGAAGGAAAGGTGAGAGAAGCAAAGATAGATATTTAGACTGCCATGTTATTGGGCAGAAGTGTGTCACTCGATGAGGAATTGACGACCTGTAGAAGCTCAAAGGGTGAAAAATACCTCTCCCATGGCCAGGAAGCAGACGACAGTGGCCCCGACAAAGAATTAATTGAGGAGGAGGATGAGGAGTAAATCGGCTACAAGCCTCCATTTTCGATTGTTTGAAAGAAAAGGAATGATGCAGCCACAAGACATGAAATCACCAAAATGTTATCGTCATCTTCTAGGAATTTCAGTATTGTTTTTCAATTCCCCTGTAATCGCAATGAAAGAATGACTGAAAAGATTTCATCCCAAACCCGAACAACGTTGGCCTGAATTCTCCTTGTGAGATACGTACACAGCCTTTCCCGGCAAGGCCCCTATCGCTGAAAATTTTCATTCTCCTCCGTGTTACGAAGATATGAGAATAAGATCAATAGACATCGAAAGACAGCTGCAAGAAGACCATAGCTCAATGTGATTCAGCCTTCCCGAGATAGCGTTAAACAAAAAAATTTGTGTTTGTTCAAAATATATTTCCGTCCCCATTCGTGGGTTAGAATATACTCAAACAAAGCGACTTATGTGTTTATCTGCTTTCTGTGCGATATTATGTATTTTGTACTCCGAATATGCACGAACAAAATTGCCTTTGAGTTGTTTCACCTCTTAGGTACCTTTAACTGATCTGTGCCGATAAAAGCGGGCAGATCACTCCTACTTCACCAGATCAAAAGGTCCTGCAGATTCCTTCCCTGGACCAAACTCAGACAGAGGAAACACAGCCATGGGAGACAACAATGATGAAGTTAGCCTCACATATGTTGTGGTGGTTCAGCCAACCGTGGCAGAGCAAAATGAGCTAATTGTGCAACTGATACAACAGATAGCTAACATGAGGGTCGAGATGCAGCGAAGGCAGGACACGCCTCCACCCGGATTCAGCCCTAATTTTATCGATGCAATACCTCTGATGTACTTCCTCTGGTCCAACTTTGATCCAACTCAGAACCACCCGTCGACACCCGTGCATCACCCGTCTGGGATAGATATGACAACCCAAAACCCCAGTACGCTTCAGTATCCTATCAAACTCCCTCACCGCTTCCAAACAACCCTCCAAAAATGCCACCACACCCCCAGAACACTCAAACAACCCCACCACCCCTAAATCAGAATCAAAATCCTACCGCCTTCAAACCCCAAACACAACATCCCAAGTTAACCCAAAAGACCAATCCGCAAATCTATCCACAAAACTACCAAATTGCACAAAACATCCCGAGCCTTTCCATAGCTGTACCCCTCCCAAAAAGAACCACATTCCAAGTCCCCGTCCCGGCCGAGCATGAGGTGTTCGATTCCGAGTTGGATCATACAAGGATCAGGAGAGAGAGTGGAAGGCGAGAGAAGAAGAGAAGATTGACATAAAGGAGGAGATTAAAAGGGAAATTAAAGAGTTGCAATGCATTCCATACGTTGCTAGATTGAGTTATGCAGAACTGTGTATCCACCCAGACTTGAACCTTATTGAAGGGTTAAAAGTCCGAAAGTTTGATACCTTTAGAGGGGTGGTCAACCCCATGGCGCATTTAAGAGCGTACTGCGACCAACTCGTGGGAGTTGGCAAAGATGAAGCTTTACTGATGAAGTTGTTCAGCCGGAGTCTGTGCGGTGAGGCCCTGGAATGGTTTACGTCTCACGAAACTCGACAGTGGCCAATTTAAAGTGCACTAGCCAAAGACTTCATTGATCTATTCGCGTACAATGTCGAGATAGTCCCTGATCGATACTCCTTAGAGAAAATGAAGCAAAAATCGACGGAAATATATCGAGAACTTTCCTATAAATTGAGAAAAGAGGCAGCGAGGGTGAGGCCTCTGATGACAGAAAAAGAGATTGTTAAGGTGTTCGTATGGGTGCAAGATCCTGAATACTATGACAGAATCATCTTGTAAATCGAAGCCAAGTTCGCAAAGATACTCAAAGTGGGTGAGTCTGTCGGAGATGGCCTGAAGTCGAGAAAGATAGCCCGAGTGTCCGCATCACCTGGATCTTCTAGATTGGTGAGGAAGAAAAGAGAGGAGGTTGCCGCTATTTCATAAGGGGGAAGAAACGTCCCCAGAAACTCATCGCGTCCTCAAGACCGCTGCAAGCTTCCGCCAAAGTCTCACCAAGACTATCATCCACAATCCATTCATTCAGGCAACTACCATGCTGCCCTCACTTATCCAGATGCTCAAATTTTGTCATATCAAAATCCACCCCCAAATCCCCAAAATTTTCCTTCCGTATACCCAAATTACCCCCAAGTTTATCAAATTCCTCCCCCTTACAATAATATCGCTCCCAGCTGCGCTAACATACAGCCAAGCTATCGAGCACCTCTCCCCATGTTTCAAGTCCAAGCTCCTACATATCAAAGACCCCTCCCAAATTACTATGCTCCAATGCCAAACTACTAGACAAATCCCTACCCTAGAACTATAGCTCCTCGCCCAAATGCTTGCAATTATCAACAAGTTCCTCCCCCTCAACAGAGCGGGTATGATCCTTCTAGTCCCAGGTTTGAGAAGAAGCCCTCGAGAAACTTTAACGCGCTGGCTGAAAGCCGAACCAAGATGTTCGAAAGATTATCCACGGCCGGATATATCCACCCTGTGGGGCCCAAGCCCGTGGATGTCAACTCCAGATTCTACAAACCGGAGCATAGATGTGCTTATCATACTAACAGTGTTGGACATGACACTGAAGACTATATCAATCTTAAGCACAAGATCCAAGATTTGATCGACCAGGAAGTTGTCTCCCTCCAGCCTTCGGCGCCAAACGTCAATACCAATCCGTTGCCGAATCATGGGGGTGGGAACATCAACATGATATAAATAGACGAAGATGAGTGTGAAACCAAGAGGATTACTCCTGTAGCCCAGGAAGATTTGGAAAAGTCTGTCGCTTCTTTAAGCGCCAGGAAAAAAGGAGAGTTTGTTATTCTGACACCTGCGAAGGTTGTTGCCTTGGTTCCCTCGAAGACTCTCGCGAAACCCAAGTTTGTCATAGAAACAGTCGTGGCCCAAGGCATGACTTGATCTGGCAGATGCTACACTCCTGATGAGCTTGCTCTCAGAGGACAAAAGAAAGATCATGCCAAGAGACCAATAAGTGAAGCAGAAGCCGAGGAGTTCTGGAGGAGAATGCATCCCAAAGATTTCTCCATTGTCAAACACTTGGAGAAGACTCCGGCCCAAATTTCTGTGTGGGCCCTACTGATGAGCTTCTGGTCCCACAGACAGGCTTTGAGGAAAGCTCTGGATGACACGTATACTCCCTCAGGTACAAGTAGCGATAACATAGCTGCCATGATTCACCAAGTCATTCGGGGACACCGCATCAGTTTCTGCGATGATGAATTGCCGGCTTATGGGAGATCCCATAACAAAGCTATGCACGTCAACGTGATATGCCGCGGAAAGGTAGTCAATCGTGTTTTGGTAGACGATGGATCTGGTTTGAATATATGCCCCTTGTCAACATTGAAGCAGCAGAGGTTTGACCTCGGAAAAATTGGAGCAAAACCAGGTTATTGTAAGGGCGTTTGATGGTGTGCAAAGAGACACATTGGGGGCAGTGAACCTGACCCTCCAAATAGGCCCTGCTGAGTTCGACGCAAAGTTCAAAGTGTTGTATATCGACACCAGCTATAACCTTCTTTTGGGAAGGTCATTCATTCACATGGCTGGAGTTGTCCGCTCCACTCTCCACCAAATGATGAAACTTGTATGGAAAAATGAGGAGCTAGTTATTCACAGTTAAAGATACCACTCAGGCAAGCAGGTACCAGTCTTTGACGAGATGCCGCAAGGTTCGGATTTTTACACGGTGGAGTTGGTAAATGCCACCGATGAGGATTTGGCCCCGCAGACTCCCATGCTGGCCGTGTACAGAATGATCACTATGGTAATGCTGCAGAATTGGTTCGAACCAGCTTTCGAATCGAGAAGAAATGCCCAAGGGATCATCGAGCCAGTTCCACTCCTTGCTAAAGGATCCAAATATGGTTTGGGGTACATCCCCATAAATGATGATGCAAAGATAAAGAAGAAAATGGATCAAGAGTTGGCTAAGCCGATCCCGCATCTATATCAATCCTTTCCAGTCAGGGAGCATGCCGAGCCTGAAGACTTTGGGGAAGGAATATCTGACCTTTTCAAGGAGATCAATGTTATCATCAATGAGAAGGCTGAGCCAGCTGGCATTCATGATGCGGAACAAGGGGAGATGCTAAAGAATTGGACTTCCACGCCAATCCTTATGTCCCAAAATCTTTGGTAGAAAGGAGTTATTTTATGCATACTAAAATCGGTGGTCGTCCGTAAGAGGCCTGAGACCCACCATTTCTACATTTTTCTTAATTGCTCGAACTTTGAATTTTTGTCGTGATGTTTAAAAAGGGCGACATGGCCCTGTGCCATGACCCAAGGTTGCATTTTTTATTTAAATGAAGGCCTCCTTATTGACTTTGTTTATATAATTGCTTGTTATATTTTACTTTCCTAATTTTGTCTGTTTATGATTTCAGTAACGTAAGTTATAGAACTGCCAATGTCATGTCATGTCATGATCTAAATGAGCAAAATGAGACAAAAAACGATGAGGTTGACGACCACGAAGAAAGTGGGGAACCAGACTATGTTGCAAAAGAATTTCGACAGTTTGAGAATCAGCATAAACCCAATCTAGCGGAGACAGAAACGGTAAATTTGGGAGATTCAGAATGTGTCAAAGAAGTTAAGATCGGCACCTATCTGAATGAAACACAGAAGGAGAGCCTGGTTCATTTGCTTGCCGAATACAGTGATGTGTTTCTTTGGGAAGTTGGTGACATGCGGGAGTTGAATACTGATGTCGTATCTCATAAGCTTCCTATCAACCCAGGTTTCGAGCCGGTGAAACAAAAGACTCGAAAATTCAAGCCTGAACTGAGCTTGAAGATTAAGGAAGAAATCACCAAGCAAATAGAGTCTCGATTGGTGGAAGTAACGCAATACCCAACATGTTTGGCCAATGTCGTTCCGGTCGCCAAGAATGATGGAAAAATCAGGATTTGTGTTGATTACAGAGACCTCAACAAGGCTAGTCAGAACGATAATTTTCCGTTGCTGAATATCCATATTTTGATTGAAAATTGTGCCAAACATGAGATGTAGTCATTTGTAGATTGTTACACAGGTTATCACCAAATTTTGATGGATGAGGAAGACGCGGAAAAAACGGCATTCATTACACCTTGGGGTGTATATCACTACAGGGTGATGTCGTTTGGCCTCAAGAACGCCGGCGCCACTTACATAAGAGCCATGATGACTATTTTCCATGACATGATTCACAAGGAAATTGAAGTGTACGTGGACGATGTCGTAATCAAATCCCGCGAGAGTTCGGATCATTTGACACACTTGAGAAAATTATTTGAACGTTTGCGTCGGTACAACTTGAAGCTAAATCCCGCCAAATGCGCTTTTGGAGTCCCAGCTGGGAAGTTGTTGGGGTTTATAGTCAGCAGAAGAGGTATTGAGCTTGACCCCTCCAAGATTAAAGCAATTCAAGAGTTACCTCCGCCAAAGACGAGAAAAGAAGTGATGAGTTTCTTTGGGAGGTTAAACTATATCATCCGGTTTATAACACAATCAACAGTGGTGTGTGAGCCTATTTTAAAGTTGCTGAAGAAAGACGCCCCGACTAAGTGGACGGAGGAGTGCCAAACTAATTTCGATGCTATCAATAGCTACTTGTCTAACTCACAGGTATTGGTTCCTCCACGAGAAGGGAGTCCTTTGTTGTTGTATTTGTCTGTGCTGGATAGTGCATTTGGATGTGTACTCGGTCAACACGACGAGACAGGAAAGAAGGAAAAGGCTATCTACTACATAAGAAAGAAATTTACTCCGTACGAATCTCGGTACACTTTGCTAGAGAGAACACGTTCTGCTCTAACGTGGCTTGCCCAGAAATTTAGACATTATCTGTCCTCGTATACTACATATCTCATTTCCATAATAGATCCGTTGAAGTACATTTTCCAGAAAGCGATGCAAACCGGAAATTTAGCTAAAATGGCAAATGTTGTTGAGTGAGTTTGATATCGTGTACGTGACTCGGAAATCAATAAAGGCACAAGCTTTGGCTGAACATCTTGAGGAAAATCCCGTTGACGAAGAATATGAACCTCTTAAGACATATTTTCACGACGAAGAAGTATCATTTGTGGGTGAAGATATTTCTGAAGCGTGTCCAGGTTGGAGATTATTCTTTGACGGAGCGGCGAATCACCAAGGTAAAGGTGTTGGAGCAGTCTTAGTATCAAAATCATGTCAGCACTATCCCATGGCAGCCAAACTACGATTCAACTACACAAACAACATGGTTGAATACGAAGCTTGTATTTTCTGTATAAAAATGGCCATTGACATTAACGTCTACGAGTTATTGGTTATTGGAGATTCAGACCTCCTGATTCATCAGGTTCAAGGAGAATGGGCTGTGAAAAAACTCGAAAATTATACCTTATGTACAGTGTGTGCAAAATCTGTGCAAAAGGTTCCGCAAGATCGAGTTAAGACATGCTCCCAGAATATAGAATGAATTAGCTGACGCTCTAGCCACTATTGCTTTGATGATCAAAAACCCGGATGCTGATTACATCAACCCGCTGGATATAGGGTTAAAGGAACATACAGTCCATTGTTCACACATTGAATCAGAACCAGACGGTTTGCCTTGGTATTTTGACATAAGGAGATACTTGGAGTCTGGGACATATCCAGGAGATGCTACATCTAATCAGAAGAAGTCGATACGTCGTATGGCTCTCAATTTCTTTATGAATGGGGAAGTCCTGTATAGGAGGACTCCAGATTTGGGTCTTTCAAGATGTGTGGATGCTGCTGAAGCTGTGAGGCTTATTGAACGGATACATGCTGGAGTTTGCGGTACACACATGAACGGGCATACTTTTGCAAGAAAGGTTCTTCGATCCGGTTATTTCTGGATGACTATGGAAAATGACTGCTGCAAATTCGTGCAAAAATGCCACAAATGTCAAGTGCACGACGATCTGATACGGGTGCCACCTCACGAACTTAACACTATGAGTTCACCTTGGCCATTTGTAGCTTGGGGAATGGATGTCATCGGTCCTATACAGGCGGCCGCTTCTAATGGACACAGATACATTTTAGTTGCCATTGATTATTTCACCAAGTGGGTGGAAGCAGCCTCTTACAAATAGATAACCAAGAAAGTGGTGGCCAATTTTGTCCGCAACAATCTGATATGCAGATTTGGAGTTCCAGAATCCCTCATTACTGATAACGGTGCAAATCTCAACAGTCATTTGATGAAAGAGATATGTGAACAATTTAATATTATTTATCAAAAGTCAACTGCTTACCGCCCCCAATTAAATGGAGCTTTAGAGGCCGCCAACAAGAATATCAAAAAGATTTTGAGGAAAATGATTGACAAAAAGTGAGGTTGGCATGAAATGCTGCCATATGCTCTGCTAGGTTATCGAACGACGGTCATCATATCGAGTGGGGCTACTCCATACTTACTAGTATATGGAAAAGAGGCGGTCGTGCCTGTTGAAGTCGAGATACCGTCATTGAGGATCATCCAAGAAGCTGAATTACTTAACGCCGAATGGGTTAGCAAAAGGATTGATTAACTAGCCTTGATTGATGAGAAGAGAATGGTCGTCGTTTTCCATGGCCAGTTATATAGACAAAGATTGACTCACGCGTTTCACAAAAGAGTAAGAGCCAGAAATTTTGAAGTTGGTCAGTTGGTTCTTAAGCGTATTTTTCCTCATCAAGACGAGTACAAAGGAAAGTTTGTGCCAATTTGGCAGGGTCCTTACATGGTTCGTAAAGTATTATCTTGAGGTGCGTTGGTCCTGTGAGTGATGGATGGCGCTGTATGGCCCAAGCCTATCAACTCAGATGCTGTCAAGAGATACTATGCGTGAAGTTCCATTTTTGCATTTTTCTGTTATTTACTTGTAACAGTTTTATTTGCTTGTATTTGTTCAATTTGAATTATTATCCCTCTTGTAACGAACTACGTCTGACCTGAATTCTCAAAAACGAGATACGTAGGCGGTATAAATTAATTTGACCCGCGTCGGTAAAAATTAATTATCGAGCTTCGTAGGTTTTTCAAATAATTTAAATTAATTAGTGTTAAAAATATGCGAAAATATAATATAATGTTTACATAGTTACACATATAATAGGTATATTTAACGTAAATTCAAAAGACCATCTCAATATGTTCTAATCTTTAGTAAGTTTCTTCTTAGTTTAAAATTATAATTATATTGGGCATCGCTTTTTATAAATAAATTACTAAAATAAAGAAGCTCACTAGTTAATTAAGGATTTGGCCAAATTTATCATTTTTATTTCAAATGGTTAATTATTTAATTAATCCAATTTCCTTCCCTCATTTTAATTAATTCCACCAGCAGCCCATTTCAATTTTACCTTCCCAGCCCACTCCCTTTCCAACCAAACAGCCCCAAATCAATTCCCACACCTCAGCCCATCCTAATCGATCCCCGGGCCCAATTACCTTCCCTCAAATCAATTCCCACACCTCAGCCCATTCCTTTTCCCACTTCAACATACCCAGCCCCAACATCTCCCTTAAACTCGCACAGCCCAACACCCCCTTTTAATTTAAAACCTAACCCCAATCCCAGCCCTACGCTTTCAACCCAATCCCATTTCCCTTGACCCGTTCCCCGACCCAAACCCGCTTTCCTCCTTCTTCATCTTCACTCAACCCAGATCTATATGAGAAACCCAGAAAACAGACCCCAAAACGGAAACTCCCCTCCCAGACGCAACCCCCAGAAAAAGCAGAAACACGACAAATTCCCAGAAACCGCATCTCCCTCACGCGTCCCTCTCTCCGCTCTTTCCTCTCTATCCATCACGCATGAACGAGTTGTGCAACAGACACCTGCTTTCCTACTGCTCTGTACGCGACGTTGCAGCAAAGCGACGCATTTTCGTCCTTGCCGTTGGGAGATGAGGACACGTCGCCTAGCCAGTACCGCGAACTCATCTCGACCCTCCACCTCCCTTCCCGCTCGAATCGTTTTGGATAAGATTTGAGGGTTTTGGGATTTTGAATTCGAATGGGCCGAAACTCGTATAACCCATCCCAATTTTGAAACCCTAATCGCCTCTTCTATATAAACCCGATTCCCCTTTCAGTTTAGAGGTTAGATTTTTGGGAGGGGAAATTCTTTTGACTTCTTCTTGTTTTGTTTTGGAAGTTTTTAGTGTTCAAACTTCATCACAAGATTTCCTACTATTTGTCTTTCATTCAGTTGTTTGAGAGGAGTTTCAATATGTGTTTAGGGTATAATTTTCCCTCGTTCTCTTTCACATTGTTGCCTCTATTTAGTAAAGAATGAGTTTAGAGTGTTTCATATGCTTAGTAATTTGAGTTGCATAATTTTCTTGTGCACTTGAGATGGTTTTATTAATGTAGTTTTTGCCCTTAAATGTTGCCATGATTTAGTTAAATTGTTGACCCTCTTGAAGGCATTTATTAAGATACTAAATGTTTGTTAAAGCTAATGTAGAGATCGGTAAAATTAGAGCATATTTAATAAATGTGTCTTAATGTTAATTTATTATTTGGGTTATGTTGCTTTGGTTTTAAATTGATTGAAACTATTTTTGGAGAATATTTGCTAATGTATTTCTCCATTTATGTGTTGCATGTGAAATTTGTTTGGGGTTCACCCCGAACTCCAATATTCATCCTCGCATTTCGATAGAGCTATGAAAGCTCAAAATTCCTTCCATCGAGTCAATGCAAACATGCAAGAGTCAAATGCCATGAATATTGAAGAATTTGAAGAAGACGGACTAGAAGACTTTACTTTATTTTTATTCGGTATTGTATTTTGTAATGGGCATAAGCCCTCGTTGTTGTTTTTTGGTATTTTATTGTGTATGTTTAGATAGGACAGGTAAAAATGGGTTAAAAGCCCAACGGCAGGTGGGTCCAAAATTCGGTCAAGGCGAACAGAACCCGAATTTGGACCCAAAATCTCTCTACCTCTCTCCCTCTCTCTCTCTCTTTATTAGTTGATTTTCGTGTTTGTTAAAACATCGTATAGTTTAGGGTTAGAAAACTCCAAACCTTGTCAAAACGCCTATCTGTTCTATCAAAATTTTAAAAAAACTATAATTAAATCTTAAAAACAATAAATAATTCCGAAATTCGTAAGGTTTGTTTAGACAAAAACTTTAAGAAATTTAACTTCAAAACAAATTCGAAAATTTTAGAATAAAATAGTCAAGTAGGTAATCGCCGGATAACCATATTAAGTGGAGCGTCTTAGGTGCTTTTTCAAAACCTTCCTAAGACGCTAATATGAATCCCGAACCCCCTAAAATGTTTTCAAGAACGATTTTTCTTGTTTAGGTTGTTTTGGAAATGAGTTTTCTTAATTTTCCTTAAAAAATTAAGTGGCGACTCCTAAAAGTCAAAAATACCTTTAAACACAAACAAACTCTCTTTTCGAATTATTTTCCCGATAAAACAATCAAAATATCTTGCCCTCTTAAAATCTCTACTCTTTCTCTTAGTCCTTGCCTCTTCTTTTTGTTGAGCATGAACCATGAGATGAGAAATGTTCATATTGTCATGAAGCATAGCCAAACGACATTCCTCTTTCAATTCATCCAAAACTCCCATCATAGAGTGGTTCATTTCATCTCTAGCGTCGAAAACCAATTAACGCGCATATTTTGACAATTTAGTGAATTTTGAAAAGTATTCAAGAACACCCATACCTCCTTGATGAAGGTTGATGAACTACACCACTTTAGCTTCTCTCTTCTCCCTAGGAAAGAATATATCAACAAAATCTTACTTGAACACTTCCCAAGTCACCGGTCCACCCCTTAACGACCTATTGTCCCTCCATTGGACATACCAAATTGGGACACATCTTTGAGTTGGTAAGTGGCTAATTCGGCCTTCTGACTAGTAGAAAACCCCATAGCATAGGATTTTGTAGACTTCATCAATGAACTCATGGGGGTTTTCTTCAACCTTGGACCCATTGAAAGTAGGGGAATTCATCCTAGTGAAATCCCTTAGACGAGAGGACATGCTAGCAACTTGTCTGTTTTCTCGAGGCACAATGTCCCGATTAGCATAGGACGTCATGGCTTAAGCTTGAGTAGTGGCGCCTTGTTCTTGGGTAGTAATGCCTTGGACCATTTGAAAAAGGGCAGCCCTTATAGCACCATCCATCAAAGGAGGATTGACCGGAGTTTGGTCATCATTTATATCTTCATAACGAGGAGAGACTTGATCATCACGGAGAGGAGCTCTCGCATGGGCAATCTTTTCCTGAAGTAATTCTGCCTCATTCCTTCGAGTATTCATTGCCTTTAATAATAACAAGAGGATTAGATGATAAAAGCACATACATCTAACACTCTAGAGGCATGATATTGGACTTCCAAGAAAGTGAGAGTTTCTTAAGCATCATATAGATTCCTATCCATAAGTGTGTCGCGCTTCACAATTTTGAGTACGAGTATATATAGATATGGTTGAGAAAGAGATCGACTCAAAGATATTAAACCTCATGCTCTTATACAAAGTTTGTTACATCCAGGAGTACCCCCTAGATATAGCCGGTGTCATCCTCCTCTATGAGGACTAAGACTAGCCTCTAAGCTTACATCATTATATTCATAGTTCAAAATTAGCGAAAATCTAAATTTTTTTACTACATTTACATTTAGGTTTACATAGACCTCTACATACAAGTAATAGATATATATTGATTATACATAGACCTTTTGTATAGGAAGATTACTCAGCCTTCAACTTTTATTTTACATAGATATATAGAGTATAACGTAGTCTCAAATAGTCATCTCATCTCATAACCATCTAGTAAGAGTATATCAAGTTGGGCCTAGCCCATACATAAATGAAACAAGACCACATATAGGTCATAAAAGGTTCAATATCCAAGTAAAGAAAGAAAGAAAAGAACAGTCTTGAACACTAAAACAATATTATAGGCTTGATAGAGACATCGCCCTCGAAAATTGAGGACCTACAGTACTTGGATGATTACGAAATCCAAGTCTTCTTCAAAGTCATCTCCAACAGACCTTAAACGAATGGAACCTAAAATGTCGGAGAAGAGGAATAAATGGGGTTAGTAAACCACTTGTACTATTTATGAGACCATATGCACACATATCATAAAAACATGCTAAAATAGGACATTTAATTAATTATGAAATTTACCTTGTAAACCTTTATGCACATTCAACAAGACTATACCAATCAATAAGACATTTTCATTAAGTCATAGGCATGTTCATCTCAATACAAACAGCATCAAGTCAAGTCAGCATGCATATCATAAAATTGAATACATAGAGAAGTAACTCTATCATCGAGTAATCAATAACCACAAGCATGAATAAGAATTCATTATAACACAACCAAAGTCAGACAATTACCCATGAACCCCTATCAAGTCAACAAGTGCAGTGACCAAGCAAAGTACCATAATTTTACTCAATCAAGTAACTCAACAAGAATCAAAACCAACATCCCACTTCACATAGCGTAACATTAAAGTACATAATATCATACTTTAGAATTCTAGACCAAATATATGTTCATAAGAGTAATTAACATCACATATTATCATTAACATGTAAGATAATCATGTACATAGCATTTTCATATACAAGCATATACATATATAAGAACAATCTCCTAAGACTTCCCTTAAGGCTAACTAGTGCAATATAATGGTAGAGTCCCATAACTTTACTTAGACTAAGCTAAACCCCTTAGGTTATCCTAGTTAGAGTTCACTCCTTTAATTCATTTTACCATTTGGGAACATCTTTCCCTAACAAACATACACCACATGAGCTGATTTGAAATCCGGTGTCATGAAACCCTACACTAAAAGAAGGCAGACTACTTTCCAAGGTAGTACCAAAAAATGAATGTAGAAACTAGGTGGATCCACTACCTAGTATTCCTATGGGGGAAACATAGTTAAAGAACTAGGAGATATAGTTGGGACCCTGTTTATGCTACATGCATTATACTCTCCAATCTCAAGAGTACATTAGTGATCCTACCTTTCCTATGTGGGAAGGGACACTCCTCACGCTAGTTCACTCGGATTTAAGCTAGAGTCCCTTTTTTAAATGTCTTTAATACCTTAATTAATCATTATAGATTAATGTAGATCATAGGGTCTAACCCTTGTATAATCATCATCATCATCATAGCTCAATAAGAATCGAATAAGTATAATCTTTTCATCACAACTCATATAAGTGAGATTAGAACATTTACATATCACCTCTTAATAAGACACATTTGTAAATCATCATCATCCTTATAACATTTACATCTTAGCCAACACCTCACATACCATTGTCAAGACATTTCAATTCAACATCATACTAACACTACGAATTCAAATAAAAGGCATACTCCAGTACAACATCATGACTTAATCACAGTTTACCATTATTAAAGTAAAGAATAGGGATCACTATTTAACTCCAAAGCTTCATAAAATAACTTTTGTGTATTACTATTGACTTGAAAGATTTTCCTAACCCTTAGACACTTCTGTTAGGTTTTAGATTACGTTACAACGCCGCCACCATAAGTGGGTCATACCACACAATGCCATACAAGGTCAAGCATCTCGCCACTCAATAAAAAAGTATAGAGGATAGGGACAACTTACGATTCCTCCAAGATTTCATCATCGTTAATCAATTCCTATAATTAAATATCACTACATGTATAATACTTTAGCTAAAGTTACCATTACATAAACGAAATCATACTTCAAACATCATGATTTCATTGTCACATCAGGTATACTATTTCATCAACTCTATATAAATTAGAGGAATATAGATCATTCGCCCAATCCTTAAGCCTTGATAATCATTTAACACTCATAAAATATTCACCATTAATTGGAATGTAACAAAGTAGCCAAATATATAATTACATCAATGAATCACAATCCATAATCATCTTAACAAGATCACAATGCCCATAGTATAGTCTAATTTGAGAATTGAAAGGAAAATGGTTTCATCATGAAATTTAATTGAAATTCACTTTACATTAAGTAAATAAACATCAATTAATCATAAGCATGCTTTTGAACACACGTTGAGAAAGAACCCATGGCTAGATTGAAAAATTGAAGGTTTGATCATGAAATTTCATAGAAAACATTGGAAAGAACTCCTTAGAAGAAAGGATGACTAAGGATGAAGGATCACTAGACGTAATTGTATAAGAGAAACACGAAAATTGGTGAAGAAAGCTTGAGAATTTATCACCATTGTTGTTCTTAAGCTTCATCTCCAACGGAGGTTTCTTTTTGAGAGGGAGAAATATAATTTGAAGAATGAATTGGGTATGGGGTTTTCATGTTATAAATCAACTTAAAATACCCAAAAAAACATGAAATAACTGTCTATTGTAATTTAGGGACGTGGGGTTAATTTCCCAATTCACCCCTTACATGAAAGCGTCCATGTTGTAATTGCAGACAACACCTATAAAAGCCAATAGATGGGGCGTCCATGGTGAAAAACCCATTATGTTGCTCCATCGAAGGTGACTTAGGCTTCACTTTGGAAGCTCCTACTAACATGGCTAAGTGTTGAGCTACACTTCCACATCGACGGGACGTAGAATAAACTATTGCACCTCGTTCTTGGGTATTGGTTGACATTGCCAAGATAGTGTCTAGGCAGCTTTTTTCTCCTCCTTCAGGGCTTTTTGTGGGGCCCTAGGTGAGTCGTACCCTGAATTTTCCAACATAAATATACTCATATACAAGTTAATGACCTTTCATATAAATTTAAACCAAAAAAACACCTAAAACATGTCAAGACACACATGCATGTCTCAAGGTTAACTTTCAAATGTCATGGGACGTTTTTAGATGTTTCACCTCCGATGTCTTCCAATCAAGTATGCATACTATAAAACACTTAATTAACATATTTTAATCATTTTTAGACACATGTGAGGCTCTAAGATCCTTATTCATTTTGAGGGTCCTTAAATATCCCCCACATGGGAACATTCGTCCTCCAATAAAACATTGGACATTTCAAAAACATTCAAGGACTTTAATGAATAATAGATAAGATCACAAAATTTAACACATTATCACATAGAAACTAATGCACCAAAATTACAAGGAACACAAACTTCAAACCATTTATCACTCAATGCAACACAAGCAAGCAAAACCTTATTCACTCATTTTTCAAATGCATCAAACACATAGTCTCTTGTCATGTTCATAGGAGTAACATCCTTCTCCTAATCATAACTTGGCCTTTTCTTTTCATTTCATTTAGAGTTCATTATGCAATAACCTTTTAGTCACACATAAGCACATTCAACATCACTCAAGAAGAAAATAAGCACTCATACTTCAATGCACATGGACTTGAGTCAAGCAAATCAACAAGGATGCTTATCATTTAGACATAGTTTCATGAGGGACATGCTCAACCATACCATGATTAGTTATGTCTAAGGAGGAATGTCCTTCTCATCAACATATTTATATGTCTCATGAGTTCTTTCATAGGCAATGCACAAAGGTCTATTCATTTTAAATGCGAATTCTCAAATTTTAACCAAAACATGCTCATACTTTCTTTTTAATAAAGTCAACATGCTACATCAAACCAAACACATCAAAACAATAGGAAGTCGTTTCAAAAAAAATCAATTTCTATCATGACAATAGTTTTCATAAAAAAAGCATCAATTTTGGAAAATCTTACAATATATAGGCACAAACAAGGACAATAGCTAGACATGCCTTCACTTTTCAAGAGTGAGCCTACAACCATGCTTTCCAAACCATAAAAGTCACATAATTTTCAAAAAGACTCATCATTTCCATTTAAATGGAACTCAAATGCTCATTGATGTCTTAAAACACAACACATTATAAGAGACATTAAACATGTTTCTTACTTTATCTCATGAAGTTAAATGCACAATTAACATATGAAGATTCACAATCAACATGAGAAAACATAAATTTGATCAAAGGTCCTTTGTCATGCAATTTTGAACCTTCAATTAAGACATACATAAAATAAGGAGAACATGCAACTCATGCTTTTATGCAAAACGCCTACGATCTCTTTAGTTTCAAACTCAAGTAAGAATAGGAGGACAAAATAGGAATATCTACAACCTTACTACTCATATCACCATCCCCTACTTATGGTAAACCCATTTAAGATAAACTTAACACAAACTTAAAAGAACCTTAGATTACCAACATTAGCAATTAAGCACTTCTTCCCTCTATTGGGATCTAAGCTTAAGCACTCCCTCCTTCAACATCACCTAAAAGTGATTTCCAACATAAAGAAGTTCAAAGGAACTCAACATAGGAACATCAAGGTAACTCTAAACCTTACATTATAGGGACATTATCCACCACTTGGGGTAAGATTAATCCATCATGCCCTCAACACTAAGGTCTAGGCAAGTCAAGACTAACCATATAAGCTCCTCACCCAAGAAGGTTTAACATCATGAAAAGTCTTCACTATTAATCTCATATCAAGGAGTCTACTAACCGAACCATCAAGGAAAATACTTCAAGCATCATATTCCTTCTAAGATCAACACCTGAAGAAAACTCCATAACAATCAAGTTAGGTCATACTACCCAACCACATAAGGTCTAAACTACACCATTAATAATAGAGGTACTTAGCCATAAAACCTCTTTCTTTTCTTTCAAAACTAGGGTAAGGTAGCTTCTAGGACATTCAAACCCACATCATCACCCTACAAATCAAGCACACTACCTTCACTTCTAGGACCAAGCCTATACAAAGGACTCCAATCCATACCAATCAACTATCTTTTCAAATACAAAAGCAACAATCAAATATTTTACACATATACAAGGGCAGCATTTGAATCATTACACCTATGTAAAGGCAAAATTTATTCTTTAGCTATTTATCACACTTCTTCAAATCATTTCAACCTAATTTATATCATTAGACTGTCATCATACAAAACCATATAGCAATATACCCATCCACAAATGAAGTGCAATTCAACTGTAACAACTTCTTTAGCAAGCTTTAACCATATCATAGCACAAATATTCACATAACATGTCATTTCACATACTCAAAAAACTATATAACCAAGACAAGAATTAAAACTCACCTTTTCTCCTTGAAGCATAGAGATACAATCTCATCAAAGAAATAACATCTAAAAGACCACCGGACAAGAAAACATAAGAGAAAGATGTTGTAGATTTAAGTTCTATGGTACAACATGAGAATAATGAATAAGGAAAACTGTATCATCCTATAACCTCTCGCCCATAGATGTGATGTTAGTCACCATCGATGAACGAGACCCTACTAGATTTGGAAATGTGAGATTTTGGACCCAAAAACAACTTATATAACCTTATGCTCTGATACAACATTTGTCACGATTGGGGATCACCCCCTAGAATTAACATGTCATACTTGACCTCTGGAGGTTTTATACAAGACCATAGTTATTATTCATCTATAACACCGTAAAATGAACTAGGTAAAATTAGATACAACCATTAGTGTGATGAGGTTTTAAATACCCAAAATGGTTAATGATGATTTTTGAAGTAGTGTCTAAAGTTTGGTGATGTTTGTAGGTCTAATGTCCATGAAACAGAATATGTGCCTTGGAAAGATCTTATGTGTCTTCGTATATTGTGGCGATTTCTACGCATTTTTTGTTGTTTAAATTGATGGTGGGAGTTCCTATGACCTATAATAGTATGTACAGGGGTCCTAGAACAGGACCCAAGACTTGTAAACTAAGCTGCCAAGGCATGCCAAATCGACACCCATCACCTACGGGCAGTAGGTAGGATGACGTCCCATCGTTCGGGGCCGTAGATCCACCCTCAGTGGTGGGAGGTTAACCCTCAGGATGGATTATCTTATACAACCGAAGAACTAGTAGGATGGTTCATACATTAGGCGACTCCCAGTAGCTAGGGGCGTCGATTGGCACCTGCAAAAGTTGTCCAAAAATCTGCCAAGCTTGAAGTATATTTGTAAATTCACCCCAACTTTTTTACGAACCATGGATGGTATTTTTAGGGTATTTTAGGTATTTTAAGAGGTTTCAAATACTAATACCTAATTTTATACTTCATTATCAAAAACTCAAAACCCCTCCCTCATGAAAGACTCTCTCAAACTCCATAGAATCTAGAAATCAAGGAAGGGGCTAGAAGAGCTGGTGGTGCACGTTTTCTTCATCAAATATTTGTGGGATTCTCATTGAGGTATTGTATTCATCTATGAACCTTGTTTCATTCAAGGAACCACTTCAAAGAGATTTCAGTTTGGGTTTCAAACTTTAAACTTCTTTATTCCTGGACTCTAAGTATGGGTCTTTGCATGAAAACATTTTAATGATTGAAATGAGTTTTTTTTGTGTTATATGATGAATTTAATGATTAAAACGTCAATGAAACCATATTTATTCTTATTATTATCCTTAAGTTTATGAAATTGGTTTAAATATATTTATAAAAAAAGGTTAGCGTTATGGTTTCTTATGTTATTTTTTTTGCTTAGATATTGTCCTAAGGGATAAATTGTGATGATTTATCAAAAAAATTGTGGATATGTGGTGAAAGCTTGGATGAAAGGTAAGTTGGTTGTATTGTTTAACTCTGATGATTAAATTCCCTTAAGTGGTATGGTCCACCTTTGGTGGCGGTTTTCACTTGAAGTATATGAATATTTATTTACACGTGTATTATGAATAGGGCCATGAAGGCATAGTATGTGAAGTGAAATGATAACAATGATGTTCTTGTTTATGTGTCTTAAAAATCTTGTTATGTATGATTTGTATAGACTATGTCTAAGTAAAGTATATGTTTATGCGAAGTAAGCTAATGTGTGTAATGTGATGAATGAAGATATAAGCATATTTAGAAGTCAATGGTATGAAAATGGTGATTATGTAAAAGGTGTTCTCATATGTACACGCACTCTCACACCTTGAATAAATGAATGAAGTCAAAGAATGTGAACTAAAAAGGGAGTTTTAAGGT